>NW_026000081.1:2565321-2714693 GCF_001458135.2 Marmota marmota marmota
CTCTAGTTCTCCTCAGCTCTGGATCTGTTCCAGGCTGAGTGGCCTTGGGGATTGTGTAAGGGCTGGCAGGACCGTGGGGGTGAGGCAGGGAGGGGTGGGGTAGAAGAGAGGGGAGGGCTGCAGCCTGAGGCCTCTGACCCCTCTGAAATGATCTGGCACTCACTTTCCTGGGGGGTGGGTAGAAGACACAGGATACCACAGAAGGTCATATGGCCTGGTCTGTAGCAGGGCTGGAGATGAGGTTAGGTTGGGGTACAGTGACACTGGTTTCACTCAGTCTGAATTTTCTGTTCTGCTTCAGGGGAATAATTAAAGGTGGCTTGGCCTTTCAAGTTTGTTCACGGCCCCTGTCTAATTTCACCCAGGATTTGCTGAGTCACTGGGTGAGACCTGGGCTCTCTTGTAAGTTGCACAGCTATATTCTGAGCCCCTTCATCCTGCTAGAGCCATCTTCTTGTTTTAAACCAGACATACCAGAAGCATCCCCATGAAAAAGGAGAAGGTTTGTGCAGACGGAGAGGGACAGGGTTCCCTACAGAGAGGACCAGGGGAAAGTGCGGCAGAGAACTCAGAACTGGAGAGACAGAGCCAGGTTCCATCCAGCTCGTCCAACTCACTGTGAGCTGTGTGGGAAGGGAAAGTGAGGACCGAGGGACAGGTAAGCGAGAAATGAAAGACGGGGACCAGGCAGAGATACACACGAGAGACAAATGAAGGCCATCTCTCTGTAGGAGAGAGAGGCAACACAGGCCTGAGTTCTGGGACTTTTATGGGGGAGACTCAGGAACCAGAGCCCAGAGGGTCCTTCCTAATGTGCAGTGAAGGGTCGGGTTGGTATGAGGGAGTGGTGAGCCTTACTCAGAAACGCCCACGGGCCAGAAAGCAAAACTTTTTCCTTAAAATGGCGGCTGTCACTTAAGATGGCCATCCAGATGCTAAGCAAGGACCTTAGAGTGTGAGCATGAGGAAGTTCCTTAACCTCTCTGCCCTTCGGCTTCCCTGTTGATAAATGCTGAATATAGAACTTAATCTTGCAGGATTGCTGAGTGGATTTTCTAAACCTACATTGTAATTTCTAGTGGGTATAAAACACCTTGCATAGGGTCCATTCACGGGAAATTTAAGGGTGTCCTTCCAGACCCTAGAAACTGGGGTGACTGTGCGCTGCTCAGCACTGGAGCTCTCCTGGCAGGGCTGCTCCTGCACTGGGGCTGCTCCAGCCCAGTGGGGCAGCAGCCCTGAGCTCCTGCTTCCTCTCGCCACTCACAGGGCCTGAAGAATACATGAAGTCCAGCCGCTTCCTCCCAACACCTGTGTTCACAGAGATGGCCACAGGTAGGGCCTAGGGGAGGGCAGGAGCAGGGTGTGAGGAGCCTGTCTCCTTCCTGCCACCCAGGTCCTGAGGAGCAGCCGGACCCCCGCACCCTCTCGTTCCTTCCCCTTCTTTTTATTCCCTTCTCACACCCGAGGCCTTATCAGCCCCCTTTTCTCCCACCAAACCCAGTCCCATTCAGGACCTTTAAACCTCAGCTCCTCATTTTCCCCATCCTAACCTTTCAGTGTCCTGAATTAAACCAACCCAAAGTCCAGCGGCTGTGCGAGCTTTGACTGTTCCCTCCCTCTGGAGCTAGGCCCTGTGCTGCCCAGTGTTACCCACTATTGCCCGCTGCTCACCCTGGTCCCCAGTAAGGACCCTGCAGTAGCCCTGGCCTGCTGCCCATCAAGCCTGAACCCCACTTGTTCTTCACTTGTCCTGTTGCCTCTGGCTCCCTGCACTCACAGCCTTTCACTGCTACTTCCAAGGGACTGACTCTGACCCGGGCACTGGTTCATGGGGATTCTGGTGGGGGTCAGAAGGAATTTTGAGACTTCCTGGTCCCATTTTTGACAGTGGCCCAGGAGACTGACTGTCTAGAAAATGGAGGAGTCCTTTCTGTCAGGAATCTCCCTTCCTCCTGAGCATCCCAGAGCCTTCCCAAGGGGAAGCAGGCCTGTGTGTGTGAGTGACCATGGACCAGGGTAGTCGAGTCCCCAGCTGGGACAGCCAGGACGCTTCCTGCCTTCCTGTTTGGCGGTACCCCATCTGTGCACAGATGGACAGTTGTATGCCAACAGCTATACAAAGAGGCATGGCCAAAGTTGTGAGCCACTATAAGTTCCCACCCCCCAACCTAACAAAAGGCCAGAGCTTAATCATTTTGGTGGATTTTGGTCCCTAGTTAATCTCCCAGGATCCTGGCTCTACTTAATTTTCTAGATGTCTTCAAGGTGTCCTCTCATGGCTTCCTACACAACTGGAAAGGAGACCTTCTTTCTTGGTCAATCCTTCACCTCCTTGGGCCCTGGTGAAAACTGTAAATGTCTTATCCTGGTACCGGTGTCGTTAATTTTCTCTGAATGAGCATAGACCAGTAGGGTGGACCTTGAGTCTTCGGATGAACTTACTGACTCCTTCTGTAATAAGCACATCTGATGAGAAGGGCAATGACTCACTGGAGTCTCTGTGTAGATGGTCTGCTTTGATCCTTCACTCCGTCTCCTTCATCCTGAGGTCTCTAAATCTCTAAGCGATGGCACATGTTTGTAATCCCAGAACTAGGGAGGCTGAGGCAGGATGATTGCAAGGTCAAAGCCAGCTTTTTTCAGCAATTTAGTGGGGTCCTGGGTAACTTAGCAAGACCCTGTTTCAAAATCAAAATTTTAAAAAAAATGGCTCAGTGTTTAATGCCCCTGGGTTTAACCCCCAGTATCATGGGGATCTACAGGCTGACATTATACTACTTTACCCTCTTTCCCAAACATTCCTAGAAGAGGCTTATTCTCTCAGATTCCTTAATCACCATTCCTTTATCTGCATCCCATCCTCCTGAAATAATGTTAATTTCACTATAGAGGGAACTTATGAGGAAACTTCAAAAGAAGTTTCTAGTCACTCAGCAATTTCCATCCATGGTACCAGAATGAGTTGTTATACTTTGTATGTAGGCGTGTTTGTCAGCTTTCCATTACTATAGCAAAATACCTGAGATAATGAACTTATGAAGACAAAAGGTTCATTTTGGCTCATGGTTTTAGAACCACAGCAAGTTCCTACCCACTACCTTAAAAAAGGCTGAAGCTTAATTATTTTGGTGGATTTTGGTTCATAGCCAATCTGCCTGCCTCAATCTCTAGGGTATATCTCATTTTTTCTTGTGTTTTCCTCACCTTGAAATAAAAAAAGCTCCCCTAATTGCTGCCTTTGCCTCATTATATACTTATATATCTGCACCAGGGTAATTATTTAATCTTACAGATAAACACAAGGATCAAGAAACAAAATATGGCCCTACAATTGACCCTCAATCTCCAATAACAAAAATTTCTAATAATTATCAGGGTTTAAAACAGATTATCCAGAAAGACATGCTGGTATTGTAGGTCAAATATTCAGGCAAAGCCAAGCTAGAAGAAAACATTGCAAATCAACAAGATTGCTTATCCAAAAACTATATATTCAGAAATACATACATTAAACATGGGTCGCTGGGTGCAGTGGTGCATGCCTGTAATCCCAGTGGCTCGGAGGCTGAGGAAGGAGGATCTCAGGTTCAAAGCCAGCCTCAGCAACGGCGAGGTGCTAAGCAACTCAGTGATACCCTGTCTTTAAATAAACTACAAAATAGGGCTGGGGATATGATTCAGTGGTTGAGTGCCCCTGAGTTCAATCCCTGGTACCCATCCCCCAATAAAAATAAAAAAATATGGGTCAAGCCCTGTACATGCATGGCCCATAATTGTACATCTAAATGGCCAATAAGCACATGAAAACATGATAAAGAGCATTAGACAGCAGAGTGGTTATAAATTCCATAAGATCCTAGTATATGTCTACTACAATAGTTGATATTACTAGACCCAACAGTAGTTGGTGAATTTATGGAGTAAGTGGAACTCTCACTCATTGGTCTCATACATTGGGCAACCACTTTGGAATGCTAGCAATATCAAGCAGAGCTAAACATGCAAGAGCCTGTAGTCCCGAATCCCCACCCAACCAGAATGAGTACTTACGTCTTCCTAGAGTCACGTGCAATGAGGTTGAACAGTTTTATTTTAAACAGCCAATAACTTACAGCCACACAAATTCCACCAACAGAAGGACAAAAAATGTGTTTTGTTAACATAATTCCATAATTCATATAACATAATACTATAATGCAACAAAAATCATGTGCTAATGCTACCTACGACAATATGAATAAGCCTGGCAGATATGAAGTTACATGAAGTAAAAGAACAAAGACGTAAGTGCATACTGTATCATTCCATGTTCATGAAAATAACTCCATGGTGATAGTAAGTGCATGATAGAGGGTGTA
Organism: Marmota marmota marmota; assembly: GCF_001458135.2. Taxonomy (NCBI): domain Eukaryota; kingdom Metazoa; phylum Chordata; class Mammalia; order Rodentia; family Sciuridae; genus Marmota; species Marmota marmota. The sequence goes on from NW_026000081.1 coordinate 2,569,683, forward strand.
AAATTCCTACTGAAGGGACCTGTAGGGTGCAGGTAGTGTATACTTTACGTGATTACCCAAAATTCACAAATGCCAAAATCCATGTCTTTTTTTTTTTTTTTAAAAAATATTTTTTAGACATTGATGGGCCTTTATTTTGTTCATTTATTTATATGTGGTGCTAAGAATCAAACCCACTGCCTCACACATGCTAGGCAAGTGCTCTACCACTGAGCTACAGCCCCAGCTCCAAAACCCATGTCTTTATTATCTACTTTCCCCACTTAGGATGCCAATAGCAGGGGGTACATGTTTTGGTTTCTGTTTGTTCCCTGGGGTTATAGGTATCTATATCATATCTACAAGAGCCCCCGATACTATTAGTGTGTGCTCAATGAATAATTATTAGGCAAAATATTTTCTATCTTTTGTGATAGACCTCCAAATTCTCTTGATTTTTCTTGATGCCTATGTTTTAAGTGGGTGAGATTGTCATGTATAATACATTCTCAGGCTCTGCTCCTCTTCTCGTTCACATTTCACTTAAAAATCTGCACTTATTGGCAGTCCACATGTGTGCATACACCTCATAATGAATGGATCTCTGGCATTTTTCTGTAGGTATAGTTTGCATAGTTGTCTCATGCTATTGGACAAGTGGATTTTTCTGATTTTGGCCTATGTTGTATATAATACTCTGTCTTTAAACCAATTTCTTATTCTAATTTTGTTTTTTTTACCAGGCATGATCCCCAAAGCAGACACTATGAGGAAAGGATAACATGGTTGATATTATTATAACAGATGATTTGAATGCTCTCCGGGGAGCATAGACTTATTTAAGGTGCCATGAAGAACGCTATGGATCTGATTCTGCATCACCTGAGACACTTAGGGGTCTAATATTTTTTCCTACAGTACTTTTATTGGTTTAAAATAATACCATGAAGTGTGTTACCTTGACCCTTTGTTAATTATTGTTATTATTTTGGGGGGGGATACTGGGGATTGAACCCAGGGGCACTCGACTGCTGAGCCACATCCCCAGCCCTAGTTTGTAGTTTATTTATAGACAGGGTCTCACTGAGTTGCTTAGTGCCTCGCTTTTGCTGATGCTGGCTTTGAACTTGCAATCCTCCTGCCTCAGTCTCCTGAGCCGCTGGGATTACAGGTGTGTGCCACTGCACCTGGCTTGGATGTTCTCTTCACTAAGAAATGATGAATACTTGAGGTAATGGATATGCTAAATACCCTGATTTGATTATTACATAACATTTTTATGTATCAAAACATCACATTATGCTCCATAATATGCACAATTATTATGTGTCAATTGCAAATAAAACTTTAAGAAAATAACATGTAAACTTTAAAATGTGAAAAAATAGAATAAAGCAATTTCAGGATGCAATTCTTTGTAGTTAAAGCAAGTCTTGTGTGATGAAGCTTTTATTTCAACTAATAATATATTTATGTGTATCGTGGATCATGTGATGCATGTATTTTTTAACTTTCTATTTTGATACAGTATCAGACTTTGAGAAAATTTGCAAAAAAGAGCACAAAGAACTCTATGTACCCCAGCTGTTCACTGTGTCCCCTCTCCCTCCTCCACACCCTCCTCTCTCTGTCTGACCCTCCCCAGCATACTGGTCAGGAGCACAGGGCGCTCTTGACCACAACACCATGTTCTTTCTCTAAGATACCAGCACCTGATAGTGGACCCAGACCCATAACCCCTTACGCCCCACCGCCCTTTCTTCCCAGGGCAGGTCTCTCATGCCATAGAGGGGTGGAGTTTATGACAATTCATGTCACACCTTCTTCTTTGGAAAGCTTTGAAAATTCACGCCACAAATTCCTGAAGAACAAGTGTAATTTTGTGGTATCATTTTTCTTTATGGTGCATTATGACTCTATTCAGATCTTCATTTCTTTTAACAAATTTTAACATGCTTGAGTTTGTTCTACTTAGCTGTAAGATGAATATGTTGCTGAGAAAAAAAAAGCTTCCCTAACTTGAGAAATTATTTCTGTTGATTTTTTTCTTCATTCTATTATTAACTTATTATTTCCCTTTTAATTTTTGTCATTGGACAAATGCTTTACGAATTTAAAGGTTTTAGAGAACCAACTATTGGTTTCTTAAGGGTTATGGATGAAAGTTTCAATATTTTTCTCCTTGGCATTCTTTATTATTTTCCATAATTTTCTAACCTTAAACATTGTTGCTAACTTTCTAAAATCCCTAAATTGCCTTATTCTTGGTATCTCAGACATGTAGGGAATTTTTTTCCCCTTAATTCCAATTTGGCAATATCTTATAAACGGTGATTTTTATTTTCTTCTTTTCAGATTTAAGAGCATGTTCTTTCTATTCTGGATGTTCTAAGTTTACCTAGATGATATTTAACAGATTTAATTTCTTAAAAAATTTGTCTGTTGATCTCTTATTTTTTTTATTGGTTGTTCAAAACATTACAAAGCTCATGACATATCATCTTTCATACATTTGACTCAAGTGGGTTATAAACTCCCATTTTTACCCCAAATACAAATTGCAGAATCACATCTGTTACACATTCACATTTTTCCATAATGGCATATTAGTGACTGTTGTATTCTGCTACCTTTCCTATCCCTTACTATCCCCCCTCCCCTCCCCTCCCATCTTCCCTCTCTACCTCATCTGCTGTTGTTCAATTCTCTCCCTTGTTCCCCCCCCTTTCCCCTCACAACCTCTTATATGTAATTTTGTGTAACATTGAGGGTCTCCTACCATTTCCATATGATTTCCCTTCTCTCTCCCTTTCTCTCCCACCACTCGTCTCTGTTTAATGTTAATCTTTTCCTCATGCTCTTCCTCCCTGTTCTGTTCTTAGTTGCTCTGTTGATCTCTTCTTTCCTTCCTTTCCCCCCTTCCTTCCTTCGTTTCTTCTTTCTTTTTTTTCTTTCTCTCTTCCTTCCTCCCTCTCTCTCTCTTTCTTTCCTCTTCCTTTTTCCCCCCCTAGGATTGGGAGATTGAATCCAGGGTGCTTTTCCACTGAGTTGCATCCCCAGAGTCTCACAAAGTTGCTGAGGTTAGCCTGAATTTGTGATCTTCTGCCTCAGACTCCGGAATCACTGGGATTACAGGCATGTGCCACTAGATCCAGTTGTTGATATTTATTTCTACTAAAAAATTATTTAGTACTTAATTTTATGTTGAATATCTGTGAATTTTCCATGAGGGTGACTGCATGTCACCCACAGACCTGGAAGGAGTTTTGAAATCTAGTCCAGAAGTCACTTTGTAGGGGTTTGGCTAAATTTCATCCCACATATTTTGATTATCCCAGTGTGTTCCTCTAAACATTTAGAATTGGTCCACACAATACCATCAGAGCACGTAGATGTTCAGTGGAAAAAGCAACATTGGGGTGGGACTTTCTGAGAGGTCAGGTAGGCACAATCCCTTGTTTCAGACCACTTTCAAGTATCCTAATCCCCACAGCTCCCTGGTGCCTTTCAGAGACCCAAGTCACCCTTTTGGATGATCCTCCTCCTGGGCCCTGGGGCTCACCTTGGAGAACTGCTGGTCTCCTTCTTTCCCTCCTTCTATAGAGCTTCCTCCTCTGAAGGGGCCCCTGCGTTCTGGCCCCACCTTCCCAGCTGCTCAGAGTCCTTGTCCTGGGCAGCATGACCTCCTCCTGCACTTGACCTCTTTCCCTCTCCACTATGCTCACTAAGTATGTGCCATATTTCCAAAATCCTCCCAGGTAATATCCACTGAATTTTGGTCCTTAATAGCTAAACTGCATTCACATGGACTGTCTTCTACCACAAACGTTTTTCCGGTGGATAGAGACCAGATAGTTGAACATCAGTGTATAACATCTGTCCTGTGTCTTTCAAAATCATGATTCTAATTCATGTTAATCATTTAGTTTACTCATTTATCATTCTGGTTAATGGTTTTTCAAAAAATCATTTCCACAGTGGGATTTAGAAATATTTTCTTTTGAAACGGAAGATGTGTAAAACCCAAAGCCAGAAACAGTTAATGTACTAGAACTGTAACAATCAGGGCCCCAGTACACTGTCCTGTAGCCTTTAGGGTAATTCACTTTGAGGCCAGAGGTTGCTTCTTGAGATCCGAGCTGGGAGGTTTGGTCCTGTTTGAATGGGAGATCTCTAACAGCGACTGCACTCTGCTAACCCCAGAGACATGATCTCTGAATAGACACCTTGGTCGAGACGTGTAGACCTCTTGATTTTTAGGAATTACTGAGGACGAAGAGGAGCATTAATCTCTCAGGTTGAATGATTCCATTTTGACGTGACCTGGCAGGCTGAGTCTTCAGAGCCAGAAGGGTTTTCGCCCAGGAGCCAAGACTGAGTAATGTGAGGAGGGGAAGGAGGAACAACGACCTTGCTCTGTCACCAACGGACCTGTCTTTAAGTGCGCAGCCACTCCTGCACACCCAGCAGAGTGGGGCGGGAAGCCGCTGACGCGGACGGGGACTGGAGAAGGTGAGCCTTGCTCCACCCTCCGAGGGTCCAGGCTCGCCCTCGGGCTGGAGGGAATCCGGGGCGGGGCTGGGCGGGCCACAGACCCAACCCAAACCAGGCTCCACCCCTCTGTGCGGCCGCCTCAGACTGAAGTCGGAGGCCAGCCTGGCAGAGGTTTTTCACTCAGCTTAGCCCACCATGCCTATGACACTAGGATACTGGGACGTCCGCGGGGTGAGCTAGGGGACGGCATGGCAGGTGGGATGGGGATGTGGGACTGGGACCTGAGGAGTGGCTGGGGGCTTGGTTCTAGATGATGGGTCCTCTTCAGTGCTTACTGGAGCTCTCTGATTGTTCAGGAGAGTTTTGCCTGTGTGTGTGTGTGTGTGTGTGTGTGTGTGTGTGTAGGATAAGTGTAGAGGGTGAGTGGTGTCCCCTTGGAGGAATTGAAGTCACACAATCAGGGTCCCTCCATCTCTGACCTCTGCCATGGCCATCTCTCCCAGCTGGCTCACCCCATCTGCCTGCTCCTGGAATACACAGACTCAAGCTATGAGGAGAAGAGATACACCATGGGGGACGGTAATGTCACCCTCCTGTTCAAACACCAGCCTGCCTCTTGTTGGTTGTTGCCTAGCACTCATGCCCAGACCATCTGTTGCTCGGGTCTGCAGGCCTGCTGCACCTAAAGCCTGGCCCTCCCAGAAACCTCTTTGACAGTATATTTTGGCCTTTCAATGCAAGATCTGAGAGGGGATTGCTGTGGCCTTCTGTATCTGTAATTAGAATGGGTTCCCCTTAGCCCCTGCCTAAACCCTTTTTAAGCCTCACTCATGTAGGGTCCACAGCCCTTATAAACATTCTTTACTCCTGTAACCTTGGAATATGAGGCTGAGAGACTCAGATTCCAGATCCACTCTTTCAGGGTTCTTACCTCTGATTCTTTGGGAGGGTGCTGGGGAACAAGGGCTGGACTCAGTGGGGTTTGTTTCACATCATCTTCTCCACAGCTCCCGACTATGACAAAAGCCAGTGGCTGAGTGAGAAATTCAAGCTGAGCCTGGACTTTCCCAATGTAGGTGTGGAGGATGGGGTGGTTGGGGAAGTGATTGAATCCCTACCTCATCTCGTTGCCCTGCTTAGTTGTGAGGTGTCTACACTGTCTTTCTATGGCAGCTGTGTCCCAGCTCATTCATTCATTCTATGGTATGCTGATGTAGTGTTTACCATGGGCCAGACACATCAAGTGCCAGGTCTCAGGTGGGGGACTGGGAAATGGTTGTTCCACCTGATCTTCCCTGGTTGTCCATTCAGCTGCCCTACTTGATTGACGGGCCTCACAGGATCACCCAGAGCAACGCCATCCTGCGCTACATTGCCCGCAAGCACAACCTGTGTGAGTGGGGCTGGCTGCAGGGTGTGGGGGATGGTGGCCATGTCTCTTGCTTGGCTGGGGTGGGAGGCTGAGGGTGTATCTCTGTTGCGTGGACTGCAGGTGGGGAGACAGAAGAGGAGAAGATTCGTGTGGACATTTTGGAGAACCAGGCTATGGACTCTCGCATGCAGTTTGGCAGGCTTTGCTACAACCCTGACTTTGTAGGTCTCCCTATGGTGCTGGGTGAGGCAGGGCCCAAATTCTTGCATTCCCATCAACACTACTCCTACATGTCTTACCCACAAAAGGTGGTTTGTACATCACTGGTGACAGTCGTAGGGCCAGTGTTCCACTGCTCTTTGACTTCCCATCCCCTCTAACAAATGGGGTCTGGTACCAGCGGGAGTTTAACAAATGGTGGTGCAGTGAATGGAAGCTGGACCCTGACCCAGACTTGGGGAAGATGGAGACTCAGCCCTGGTGGCTGGGGCTATGCACACCACTGGTGATGCCGGCCTCTCTGCCAAGGAGCTTGTGTCTGAGGGTGGTGACCACTGATTTCTGTCTCAGGAAAAACTGAAACCTGAGTTCTTAGAAGGCCTCCCTGAGAAGATGAAGCTTTACTCACAGTTCCTGGGGAAGCACCCATGGTTTGCAGGGGAGAAGGTAAAGAGGGAGGGAGATGGGGAGGAAAAGTGTCCTTCTTCCCAGGTTGTGGAGCTTCCAGTCCACTCATTCTTGGCTTTCTGCAGATCACCTTTGTGGATTTCATCGCTTATGATGTCCTTGACCAGCACCGTCTGTTTGAACCCAAGTGCCTTGATGCATTCCCAAACCTGAAGGACTTCATGTCCCGCTTTGAGGTGATGCCCCTGCTCCTCCTCATTCTTGAATGTCCTTTTTCCCTTCTCCCTTTATGATGCTTTCCTAGTCCTGAAGGTGAAGGAAGAGTAACCAGCATTTATTGAGCACTGTCTTTATATGCCAGGACCTGCACTCACATCTTGTATTTATGGCATCAAAGTTATCTTTACAATATTCCTACAAGGCTGATGGAATTATGAGTCCCACTGGGTAGACATGGAAACTGAGACTGTAGAGGATAAGCCATTTGCTCAGGGTCCCAGTGCCACTGAAGGCCCTGGTGGGTGGCTGTCCCTGCCTTCTGTCAGAAGGAGCAGCCTGGGTTTCACAGTCCAGGATGCTGTGCAGGAGGAGAGCGAGGCAGGGTGTGTGCAGCTGGAGGTGGGAGGCTGAGGTGAGGCTGGGGGACTGGCAGAGCAAGGCCCAGACAGTGTTGAGAGCTGCTCTGCAGCAGGCTTGGCTCCATCAGATGCCACCCAGGGAAGCACTAGGACCCCAGGGTGGTGACTGGTGCTTATGAGTACACATGTGGGGACCCTTGGGGACTTTATTATGGCTCTTTGGATGGTTGGGATCTTGCTTTCAGCCAGCATCCTCTCTCCTCTTGAGTATCTCAAGCGTTCTGTGTGTGAGCTGGGGTCGTACACTGATTTTCACTCCTATTCAGTGTCTCCTCCACACGAGCTTTGGTGTCAGGCCCAGTGGACATGTAAGGAGGCCCCATCCTGGGACCAAGTGCAGCAGAGATTGGCAGGCACCTGACTAAGAGTTGCCAGTAGTGCCACTTGGGTGCTGAGGATCACAGCCTGCCCTCCCCTCACAGCCAATCATGGGTCACCCCAGGTCCACTTGTTTGTCACTAACAACCTGCTTTAGTAGAGATTTGGGAATCTGAGGTGCTATTGCCACAGTTATTTCAGCCTGAGATTTTTTTTTCTTTCCTATTCCCCATCTAATGATGTGTTTTTGTATCTAGTTCTTTTAGCTCTGCATCTATCGGAGTGAGTAGCTTCAGGGATTGTGCAAGGGCTGGCAGGACTGGTGGGGTGGGGTAGGGTGGTCTGGGGTAGAGGACAGGAGAGGGCCGAAACCTGAGGACTGCTAGCTCTTTCCTGTGGAGATAGCCCAGGATCTTGAATCCATTCACATTTTGTGGGCACTGAATCCTGAAAAGATAGTGCACAGCACACCTAAGTGTCATTCAACCCAGTCTCCTCTAGCAGGGACAAAGATGAGGTAGGTAGGCACATGGTGAATCGGGGCTCAGTCAGGTACCAGGTTTCAGAGTTTGGGGTTTTTGCTCTGGTTGAATGATAAAAGCTGATCAGCACTTCTCTTGGTGGTTCACCTCTCCTTGTTTACGTATACCCAGGATTTGCTGAGTCACTGGGTCACTTTTCTGTCTATTAAACTGTACAGGCATGTTGCCAACCCCTTTGTTCTACTAGATTTTGGGCAAATAGAGGCAAGAAGGAGCCTGGCTGTGCAAGATTTGTGCAGACAAAGAGTGTCAGGGCCTCCTGTGAAAAGGGGAAAAGAGATTGTATCAGAGAGGCCACAGAATTAGAGAGACAGGGCCAGGCTCCATCCAGCCCTTTCCCATGTACCAGCTCTGTGAGCATGAGGAAGTCCCTTAACTTCTCTGTACCTTGGATTCCTTCCAGATAAATTCTGCACAACTAATCTTGTGGGATCATTGAGTGTAATTGAGTATAACTTCCAATGAAATAAAACCCTCATCACCGCATTCAGTGTCCCCTAAGTCCCAGGAAATTGGTTTCCTTCCAGAGCTCAAACCTGAGCCAACTGTTCTGTGCTCAGCCCTTGAACCCTCCTGGCAAGCCTGCTCCTGGAATGGGGCAGCAGCCCTGAGCTCCTGCTTTCTCTCTCCCATTCACAGGGCCTGAGGAAGATCTCTGACTACATGAAGTCTAGCCGCTTCCTCCCCAGGCCTATTTTTACAAAGATGGCCCATTGGTATAAAAAACAGTAAACTGTCATGCCAAGGTTAAATGTGGATCCAAGGTTGCCCCTGCTGTTCTGGGTCCTGGGGCACAACTAACTCTCAGCACCCTGGCATCTGTCTTCTCATTCCCTTCTTCTTCTTTCCACAACCTTCTCCTCTGCAAGGCCTCATTGCCTTCCTTTTCTCCTAATCAACCCCTTGTCTAGGTAAATCCACTGTAAGTTACAGCTCCCCTTCTTTATCCCTATCCTAAATCCAACCAGACAGTCCTCAGCTCTGCTTTTAGGAGCATGACTGACCCTGTGCTCCCCTGCACTGCCCCAAACTCCAGTACTACCTGGTGAGCTGGCTCTGGTCCCCAGCATGGCAGCTGCCCAGCCCTGTCTGACTCCAATAAAGTCTGGACCACACTTGCTCTGTGTCTGTGTCATTGCCTCTTACCCTCGGGGCTCACTGTGTGGCTGTGGTCTGTTGTCCACAGCAGGAACTGGGTGCATGGGGGTGTGGGGTGGGTGCTCTGTGTAGTCAGAAAGGGTATGAGGTCACTTAAGGTTGTCGCTGTCCCCTGTCCATGTCCCTGTGGTCCTTACCATGGGATTCCTATAGAAGGGTGCTCCTTCCATGCCAGGGTTCCTCATCCATGTGGTAGAGTGTAAGGGTCCATAGGCCATGTGCAGCTGGGTGTCATGGTTCAGAGAGGTGCTGGGCTGATGGGAAGGGGCTAAGGAGCCCACAGGTGACCGCATTCTGATCCTTCTCCTGGAAGTGTTCCTGGTCTGGACAGCCCTCCTCTGTGTTCCCAGGACGTTCTCCATGAACACACCCCACTGTGTTGTAGTTGGTGTTGTGGCTTTTGTCACCCCACTCAGTCACAAGCTCATTGAGGAGAGGGCACAGGGCTTGTTGGACTTTTTATCTCTGATATGTCTGGTAGTGTCTGGTATATAGTCAATGGTCAGGAAATTTGGGAACTTCAAAATTCATTACAGCAATTCCTGAGTAACAAGTGTGTTTTGGCTTATGGTTTTTCTTTATTATGCATTATTAGTTCATTCAAACTTAATTTCTTAAAAAGATGTTGATATATTTGTATTTATCCAATTGGTTGTCTCCTCAATTTTGAAATAATTTGTACTAATTTTTAAGTCTTTTTTTCTTAGTCCTGAGGTTTGTTAACTTGAAATTTTCTTTGGGGTTTTTGTTGTTGGACTAATGCTCTATAATTTAGCTAAAGGGGCTGGGGATGTAGCTCAACTGGTAGAGTGCTTGTCTCGCTTGCACAAGGCCCTGGGTTCAATCTCTAGCACCCCCCAAAATAAGTAAATAAATAAATAAATTTAGCTAATGTTTAGGAAGAATTGATTACTGGTTTCCTAAGCATATTAATAAAAGTTCAATAATTTTCTTCTTTGTTTTATCTCGTTTTACACAATTTTTGAAAAAAACATTGAACTGTGTTGTTATTGGTCGAACTAAAATCCCTAGTATGTTTAACCTAAGTGTTCTTTTTCTTCTTCTTTTTTTTTTGTGGTGACGGGGATCAAACCCATGGCCTGACCCATACTGACCTGTACCCCAGCCCTTAACCATTTCTTAATATGGTCAGGACGTAGGATGCTCTTTTTCTCATTCCATCTGGTGGAAATCTAGGAAATAGTGATATTCATCTGATTTTTTCAGAGATAAGAAAATATACTGTATTTTCTGAATTTACCAAAACAATATTTAAAGAGAATTTGAAAAAATTTCCATGAAGTAGAACTTATTGAATTAATTTGTTGGTATTATTTCTATGGTGATATCTTTAAAATTCTGAGGCCATTATAGGTAGGATTTCTGTGATTTTTACCTTGAGAGTGTCAGTATATCACTCGCAGACCTAGAAGGAGTCATGGAATCTTGTCCAGAGGTCACTCTATGGGCCCTTACTCAAATTTCATCCCATATAATTTGATTATCCCATAGTATTCCTCTAAAAAATTAGAACTGGTCCACACAGTACTGTTGGGACAGAGCACATAGATATCCAGGAGACCAGGCAATATTGGGGTGAATTTCTTTGAGGTCACATCCATCTAACTGTCTCTAATCCCACTGCTCCCTAGTCCCTTTCAGAGACCATGTCACCCATTTGGATGGTCCTTCTGGACCCTGGAATCCCCCTTGGCGAACCTGTTCATCTCCTTCTTCCCCTCCTTCTGCAGAGCTGTTCTCTTCCTCTGGAGGGGCCCCGGTGCTCTGGCTCCACCCTCCCAGATGCTCAGAGTCCTTGTCCTAGGCAACATGGCCTCCTTTTCCTTCACTTGACTTCTCTCCCTCTCCGCTATGCTCAGTGTAGAAAAACACAAAGATGTGTCTCCTATTTCCAAAAGCTCTTCCCTGTAGTTCCCACCTGTCTTCAGTCCTTAAGAGCCAAACTGCAGGCAATTTGAAGGATGATCTCAGTCATGGGAGTGTCTCTGTGTTGGCACATCCACAAGTGTATTTTCAAAAAGGAGGGAACAACAGGATGCACACCAATGTAAAATATCCATCCTCTGTCTTTCAAAATTTTTCATCTCATTAATTTTGGTTTTAAAAATCACTTCCTCAATTGGATCTAGAAATTTTATGTGTCTGTGCTAAGGATTTATCAAACTGATTATGACAAACCTTGATGTATAATGAGAACTTAATAATTCAGAGGCCCGTGTATGTAGGTGTGCTGCTCTTACCTCACTTTAGGCAAAACGACATAGGGGTTTACTCTGGCGCCTGAGGCTGCAGCCAGAGCTTAGACACAGGTGATTTGAGTTGGGAGAATTGAACCTGACTGAAGGCAGCATTTGTAACAGGGACTGCACTCCAAGTGACATGGTCTCAGTCAGCTCCTCCATTTTACAGAGACATGCAGGGTGCGTCATTTCTTTGAATTAATAGGGATAAGATGACCTTTATCTGTGCTCCTTCATGCCCACTCCACACCTTGTTCCTGTCGGGGAAAACCTTTACTGATATGCTGGGTTTACACCCTGCAGTCTCAACAAAGTCTTAGCTAATTTCCAAACTTTACTTCCTACAGAGCAACAATCTTGCCCTTTAACATAGAAACCCATTTCATTTTTAGTTCCACTCACCTGTGTTCAAATTTTTGTTATGTCTTGTCAAATCCTTTACATAGTTCAAAATCAATCAGAGCAATTTGTCCTACCTCTCTTCATTTTGAAACAGTCTCCTAACACCTTTCCGTTGGGGACCTCTCTCCTGACCTCCAGACCCACATGAGAAAGTCCAGCACAGCAAGGCAGCTGTCCTCAAGAAGGCCGGGTGGCCTTGTGGTCAGTGTTGACAGGTGCTGGTGCTACAGTTCTGAGGCACTCCTGCTGGACAGCCACGTGGCTGTGGGACCCTGTGTCTGCCACTCCCAGCAGAGCCATGCTGTAGCTGGAGGCTGCCGACAGCAGACGGCACCTGAGAGCCAGGTCTCTGAGGCTCTTCGAGAACATGCTGCTGATGCCTCTCTGCTTTTCCAGCTGACTGAATTTTACAAAACATATTTTCTTTACCTGTAGCATACTTGGATAGGACCTTGTCCTGGTGAGGGTTGCACCCCAGGTCCTGGATCCCAGAGTGACATCAAAGACCATCTGAGACTCCTTCTCATACCAAGAACACGCATGGGTCAGGAGCCAGGGCCAGGGCCAGGGCCGGAATACAGGGACCTGGAGAGCTGAGGTCTGGTCCTGGCCTACCTGTGTCCTGTGCAGAGTCTTCCAGCGTCCCTCTGAGCCCCTTCCTGTTTCTCCGTGGTAGCAGGAGAGGTGTCTGCTCTTTGGAGAATAGAATCTTCACCCAAGCACATACCCCAGTTGTGACCACTGCTGCTGCTCAGTGTGAGAGATTCTCAGCAATTGGGCAGTACCTCAGTGTCCCCCTCTCTGTCTGGTTCTTGAATTTACTTACACAAACAGGGTCAAAATAGTAATTGGCTAATTTGTATACTCCTTAGCCTGGTGACTGAAGGGCCACATCCCCCAAATTCCCTATGGAAAAATAGGGAGACCACATATTTCTGGGGGGCTTTCCTATTTCATTGACACCATTCCTTTATTCACGAGGCTCCTATCGCTTATAAAGCATTGAGGAACTTTGAGATTGTTCAGTGATGGATGCTGAATGAAACTCCCAGTTTGGGAGCACCTGGCCCTGGCTGCTTGAACCTCCCTGAGCACGCAGGAACTCGGCTGAGCAATGCAAGGTTGGAAAGAACAGTCTTGCTCTTTCACTGTCTGGCCTGTCTTCAAGAGCACTGCCAGCTGCCTGTGGACTCAGCAAGTGAGTGGGGTGGGGAGAGGGGAACAGGGAGCTTCTGGCCGGACTAAGGAGAAGGCTAGCAGAGCCTGGCTTTTGGCTTCTGGGCACCCAGCCCAGGTTCTGGGACCATCCCTGCACTGGATCTTACTCCTCCCTCCCCTGGGCTCTGGCAGGCACTCAGGACTCCGGGTTGGTGGGAATCGGGGGCGGGGTGGGGAGGGCCTAAAACCAGACCAGAACTAGGCTCCACCTTCTGCACCCCAGGCTCTCTCAGAAGTTGAAAGCCAACCTAGCATAGAGGCCTGTGCACAGCACCATGCCTATGACACTGGGATACTGGGACATCCGCGGGGTGAGCTAAGGGTCCGTCTAGCTGGTGAGAGGGGGACAGGGCAGGCACTTTGCTGAGCAGTAGGGAGTCTCCTTCTAGGAGACAGATCCCTGTCAGCACCTGCTGGAGCTCTCTGCCTGTCCATGTCAGAAGGCCTTTGCCACCCTTTATGTGTGTGTGTGTGTGTGTGTGTGTGTGTGTGTGTGTAGTGGGTAAAGGTGGGTGGGGTTTGTTTGGAAGAGAGGAAATCATACAGGCAGGGTCCCTCCATCTCTGACCTCTGCCATGGCCATCTCTCCCAGCTGGCTCACCCCATCCGCCTGCTCCTGGAATACACAGACTCAAGCTATGAGGAGAAGAGATACACCATGGGGGACGGTAATGGCACCCTCCTGTTCAGACCCTACCCGGCTTCTGCTGATTGGTGCCTAGCAATCTATGCCAGGCCACTGTTTTTCACCTTAACAGCCCTCCCTTCTCTGCATGCAGGGGCTGCCCATTCTTCAGACTTCTGTGAGGGTGCATTTTGGTCTTCCAAGACAAGACTCTGGGAGTGGAGAGCTGGCTCCTCTTTTCTTTGTGATTTCGGTGGGTTCCCCTTAGCCCTTGCCTGAACATTTTGTAAACCTCAGTCATGTTGGGTTCACGGCCCTTAGAAACTTTTTTTACCTTTTAACCTTGGAAGGTGAGGCTGAGTGACTTAGATTCCAGATCCACTTCTTAGGGGTCTTGCCCCTGCCTCCTTGTGAGGGTCCTGGGAAGGAGGGTTGGACTCAGTGGGGTTTGTTTCACATCATCTTCTCCACAGCTCCGGACTATGACAGAAGCCAGTGGCTGAGTGAGAAATTCAAGCTGAGCCTGGACTTTCCCAATGTAGGTGTGGAGGATGGGGTGGTTGGGAAGTGATTGAATCCCTACCTCATCTCGTTGCCCTGCTTAGTTGTGAGGATCAGTGCTTCTGCTCAGCTACTCTCAATTCTAGGTGTCTACACTGTCTTTCTATGGCAGCTGTGTCCCAGCTCATTCATTCATTCTATGGTATGCTGATGTAGTGATTACCATGGGCCAGACACAACAAGTGCCAGGTCTCACAGGACCTAACTCAGGGAAGAGAGACTGTGGGACCAGGTGTTCCACCTGACCTTCCCTGGTTGTCCATCCAGCTGCCCTACTTAATCGATGGAGTTCAGAAGATCACCCAAAGCAACGCCATCCTGCGCTACATTGCCCGCAAGCATAACCTGTGTGAGTGGGGCTGGCTGCAGGGTGTGGGGGATGGTGGCCATGTCCCTGGCTTGGCTGGGGTGGGATGCTGAGGGTGCACCTCTGTTGCATGGAGTACAGGTGGGGAGACAGAAGAGGAGAAGACTCGTGTGGACATTTTGGAGAACCAGGCTTTGGACACTCGCATGCAGCTTGCCATGGTCTGCTACAGCCCTGACTTTGTGAGTCACCCATTGCCTGGATCATTACATTGGAATAGGAGTTAATCTCTTTGGTTCACATCTACACTGGTCCACAAGACTGATTCTCCAAGGAATTATTTGTCTTAACAAATTGACCCCTAGAATTCCCAAATCTTATCAAATAAACACTGTGAGTCAGTTGCCACCAAACTTAGGGTATTGCAGGTTGGAAATTCAGTTCCTTGACGTAGAGTTGGTATTTAGGATCCTTTTAATCTCTGACCTTTAATCCCTGCTATAGGCTTTCTCTCCTAGCTGTTCATACTATCTGCCTGCTACTAGGACACTATGAAAACCATGAGAAAAAGAATCACAAGGTGGGGGATTGTAATGCATCCTTGTCTTTGGGCATCTGCCATATGTTGCCCCCATGCTGTGTCCTCTAGACCAGCATGAATCAGGACCTTGTCTTAATACACAGCTCAGGGTCAGCCAGGGCTGACCCTTTTCCTTCCTTCTGTCCCTTTTCCTCCTTCAAATACTCCCCAACCTTGTGCCCTACTCAAATGTTCATTTTATACCTTTTTACCCCACTAGGTAGAACTTTGTTTTTTTTCTTCTGAGATCTTTTAGTACTTTGCTTCTTTGAATCTATTCAACATCTGACTCCAGAGCCTGCCAGGTACTCCCATTCTCCTGGGTCTGATGCATGGGAAGTGGTTTGAAGATGAGTGGTGCAGTTTCAGGGCCTGCAAGTTCCTGTCTGACTTGTATCACTCTGAGAGATGGGGATGCTACCAAGTAAGAGTCTAAGAAATAGTGATGCAGGGAATAGATGCTGGCTCAGGCCTAGGCTGCGGGAAGTTGCCGCTCAGCCTTGGCAGCTGGGGCCATGGACACCACTGGCAAAACTAGCCTCTCTGTCAGGGAGCCCTTGTCTGAGGGTGGTGACAGCTGATTTCTGTTTCAGGAGAAAAGGAAGCCTGAGTACTTGGAGACCCTGCCTGAGAAGATGAAGCTCTACTCACAGTTCCTGGGGAAGCACCCATGGTTTGCAGGGGACAAGGTAAAAGGAAGAAATCTTTAGGTGTCACTCTTTCCAGGATACAGAATTTTGTGTCCACTCATTCTTGTCTTTCTGCAGATCACCTTTGTGGATTTCATCGCTTATGATGTCCTTGACCTACACCGTCTGTTTGAACCCAAGTGCCTTGATGCATTCCCAAACCTGAAGGACTTCATGTCCCGCTTTGAGGTGATGCCCCTGCTCCTCCTCATTCTTGAATGTCCTTTTTCCATTCTCCCTTTATGATGCTTTCCTAGTCCTGAAGGTGAAGGAAGAGTAACCAGCATTTATTGAGCACTGTCTTTATATGCCAGGACCTGCACTCACATCTTGTATTTATGGCGTCAAAGTTATCTTTACAATATTCCTACAAGGCTGATGGAATTATGAGTCCCACTGGGTAGATATGGAAACTGAGACTGTAGAGGATAAGTCATTTGCTCAGGGTCGTAGTGCCTGAAGGCCCTGGTGGGTGGCTGTCCCTGCCTTCTGTCAGAAGGAGCAGCCTGGGTTTCACAGTCCAGGATGCTGTGCAGGAGGAGAGCAAGGCAGGGTGTGTGCAGCTGGAGGTGGGAGGCTGAGGTGAGGCTGGGGGACTGGCAGAGCAAGGCCCAGACAGTGTTGAGAGCTGCTCTGCAATAGGCTTGGCTCCATCAGGGTACTACCTGGGTAAGCACTGGGACCCCAGGGTGGTGGCTGGTGCTTATGAGTACACATGTGGGGACCCTTGGGGGATTTTTGTCTGCATTGTTCTATGGTGGAAGATGTTCTTTCCCTTCCTCTCTCCCTACCTGTTTTTTTCCTAATACCCCAGCTTTTCATCGGGGTAGTGGAGTCTTATACTTATTTTCATTTGGTTTCACAGATAGTCTCCTCCATATGAGGTTTGCTCTCAGCACAGTGGTGCATGTAGAGATGTCCTCATCCTGGAACTGAGTATAGCAGGGAACAGCAGGCACCAGACTAGGGTACCCATGGTGCCACCTGAGTGCTGAGGAGCACAGCTTGCACTTCATCTTAGAGTCAGTTATAGGTCACCCAGGTCCACTTGTCACCAACAAAACCTACTTTAGTAGAGCTTTGGGAATTTGAGATGTTAGTGCAAGAGGTTTTTCAACCTGAGATCTGTGTTCCCTTCCCACTTTCACTGAGCTCAGAAAGTGATCTGCTTCTCAGCTTGTTTTTATCAGTGCTGGTTCTGGTCCCAGGCTAAGTGGCCTTGAGGATTGTGCAAGAGCTGGCAGGACCATGGGGTGAGGGAGGGAGTGTTGCAGCCAGAGGCCAGAATGGCCTGGATTGTTGGGAACAGGCAGCCTGTTCTTTGAGTCCTTTAGGAATTATCTAGGAACTCAACTCTTGGTAAGAAGGCACACAATACATCTGAAATGTCATTTCTTATGGTTCCCTATATCAGGGCTGCAGGTGAGGTTGGTTGGTACACAGGGAGATTGAACTTCAGTACCACAGGGAGAAATTTGGACTTTTTGATGACCAAGTTTTAATTAGATCCCTGCCCAGCCTTTTCTTGTGGGCCTCCCTCTGTTTTTATACTGGCATCTGGGATTTGCTGAGTCACTGCATGATATCTCTTTGATCTCTGCAGAGCTGCTCTGGCATGTTCTCCTCACCTTTGTGTTGCTAGATCCTTCCAGTGTGCAAACTCAGGCAACAAGGAGTGGAAGAAAAAGGAGACTATTTCTGCAGATAGAGTGATGGGGCCTCTGTGGGTAGGGGAGGAGGGGAGTGCAACAAACAGAATACAAGATTAGAGATATGGAGCCAGGCCTTATCCAGCTTGTCCCACTTACTAGCTGTGTAAGCATGAGGAAGTCGCCTAACCATTCTGCACCTCAGGTACCCTCCTAATAGACGGTGATGGTAGGACCAACCTTTCAGGGCTGTTGTATTTTTTGAACCTACATTGTACTCTAAAGGTTCATCTACCCCAAATGGTAGTCCTTATTAAAGTAGTGCACTTGTTAAAGGAAATCAATGAGTGACTTTAGCTGAGCTGTGGACCTAAACTGACTGCTGTCTGTGCTCAGCATGTAAGCCCACTTAAAAGGCTGCTCCTGGAGTGGGCTGCTCTAACTCCAGAGGGGCAGCAGCCCTGAGCTCCTGCCTCTCTCCCATTCACAGGGCCTGAAGAAGATCTCTGCCTACATGAAGTCCAGCCGCTTCCTCCCAACACCTATGTATTCCAAGATGGCTGCATGGGGCAACAAGTAGGACTCTGCCTGCCAGGACCAGGGGAGGGGATCCATCGCTGCCCTGATGGCCCTGGACCTGGGGCACAGCTAGTGCACTGCCTCAAGGCACCAGTTGTCTCCTTCTTTCCACTCCCTTCTCCTCTGCAAGACCTCATTGGCTCCCTTTCTTCTACCCAAGCCCTTCTCCAATCAGACCTCTGCAAGCTTCAGTTCTCTATCCTTTTTCAGCAAAGTCCCCTCCTCCTCTTTCTCCTCTCTTCCCTGAATCCAGATAGGCCTCTCAGTGTCACAGGAAAGCAGGGAGCTGAAACTCCAAACCTCAGTTCTTGTATTTGGACAAAAGAAAATTTAAAGTCAGACACCAAAAGCCATGCAAGAGAACTGTATTATAAGTGACAATCGAGTGGAAAAGAGATGAAAATGAAGTAAAAGCAAAGTAAGGCACCAGCTGAGAACCCGAAGGGGGTGGCATCTCTGAGCACAGGATGACCAAGGACACAATGTCGTCTCCAAAGTTATTACTATTTGCTGTTTACCAAGAGAACTGGGGACCAACTTCTACACTCTTTGCCAATCAGGTGTTCAATTCCTTCACCCAATTCCTGGGTGGTAGAATTTTTGAACTGTCATGGTAGTTATCCTATTTAGGGGGGCTTCATCTGCAAGTCATCTACATCCATGTTAATGTGGGCATTAGAGTCAGTAGCTGGTCAGAAGTTACCTCAGTGCACCTGCACTACTAAAGCAATCTTCCTTCCCAGACAAATAGAGACACCTTTAGCCATACTTCCTAGCTTTCCACCAACCTCAATGGAGTTAGTCCCATTGATTCTATTTTTTTAAACATATTTTTCCATTAGTTCCTTTGCTTCTGTTTATTTTCTACAAATGAACTACCACCCTTTCCTTTCTCAGCCACTTTGAAGGTAGTTCAAAAAGAACCTAAAATAACTTAATACTTTTGACCTTACCATTCATTTCATTGCTCATTACTGTCTACTACCTAACTCTCAGCTCTGCTTGGAGGAGCATGACTGAGTCCATGCTCCCCTGCACTGCCCCAAACTCTAGTACTACTTGGTGAGCTGGCTCTGGTCCCCAGCATGGCAGCTGCCCAGCCCTGTCTGACCCCAATAAAGCCTGGACCACACTTGCTCTGTATCTGTGTCATTGCCTCTAACCCTTGGGTCTCACTGTGTGGCTGTGGTCAGAGCCTCTTTGTTCTGTTGTCCACAGCAGGAACTGGATTCATGGGGGGTGTTGGGGGTGGGTGCTCTGTGTGGTCAGACAGGGTATGAGGTCATTTAAGGTTGTTGCTGTCCCCTCTCCATGTCCCTATGGTCCTCATCATGGGATTCCTATAGAAGGGTGCTCCTTCCATGCCAGGGTTCCTCATCCATGTGGCAGGGAGTAAGGCTCCATAGGCCATGTGCAGCTAGGTGTCATGGTTCAGAGAGGTGCTGGGCTGATGGGAAGGGGCTAAGGAGCCCACAGGTGACCATCTTCTGACCCTTCTCCTGGAAGCGTTCCTGGTCTGGACAGCTCTCCTCTGTGTTCCCAGGACATTCTCCATGAACACACCCCACTGTGTTGTAGTTGGTGTTGTGTCTGTTGTCACCCCACTCAGTCACAAGCTCATTGAGGAGAGGGCACAGGGCTTGTTGGACTTTTTATCTCTGATATGTCTGGAAGTGTCTGGTATATAGTCAATGCTCAAGAAATTTGGAAATTGGAAAGGATTATCTCTGAGGAAGCCTTGGCCTGCCTGCATAGCCAGTACTGGGATTTATAGCTCTGGGAACAGCTATTTTAGCCCATGAAGGTGTAGAATAAGATGCAGAAGAGTTTATATATGCAGGTACTGGAGTTTGAGCCAGTAGCTCTCTTTTACCTCAGCACTGAAGAGGCTCTAGCTGTCCTCGGAACAATGTAACCTGAGATATACAGGCCTAGGTCCCTAGACCAACTGAAGCAATGTATGTAGTCAGAATTGTTGTATTTTATATCAGGTCACTCTCAAAGAAGCAGGACTCACTGGAGAAGCACTTGATAAGCAGGTTCCCAAAATAGTAGCTAGAGAGAAGGAGTTGGGCCTTGGTAAGAAAGAACCAAGAATTACCTCATAATAGAGAGCAGATCTAAGAAGAGAGTCCTGTTGGCGTTGGTTCAGATGGTCGCTGTCTGCAGTTGTCTCTTGCATAAGAAACAAGGGAGCAATGGGCAAAATGTCAATAGTCACTGTGAATCAAATGATCAATTGAAAAGCTAAAACTGATAAGATAAAAGGGAAGCTAAAAGTTTGTGAAAATGGTAAGATAAAAATTAGTTAAGGGCTGGGGGTGTGGCTCAAGAGGTAGCGCGCTCGCCTGGAATGCGCGGGGCGCTGGGTTGGATCCTCAGCACCACATTAAAAAAAAAAAATGTGTCCACTGAAAACTAAAATAAAAAATAAAAATATTAAAAAAATTCTCTCTAAAAAAATTAGTTAAGCCAAAAGTTTATTGAATTTTGAAGATGTATCAGATGAAAATAAAAAAGGAACCAGGGCATGTAATCCCAGTGACTCAGGAGGCTGAGGCAGGAGGACCACAAGCTCAAGGCCAGCCGCAGCAACTTGATGAATCCCTCTCTCTAAATAAAAAATAAAAAGGGGGCTGGGGATATGGCTCAAGCCGTAACGCGCTCGCCTGGCATGCACGGGGTGCTGGGTTCGATCCTCAGCACCACATAAAAATAAAATAAAAATGTTGTGTTCACTGAAAACAAAAAAGTAAATATTAAAAAATTCTCTCTCTCTCTCTTAAAAAAAATAAAATAAAAAATAAAAAGGGCTGGGGATGTAACTCAGTGGTAGAGCACCCATGGATTTAATCCTCAGTACTGCAAAAAAGATAAATAAACAAACAAACAAATAAATAAAATACAGTATTGGAAGAATAACACTATGATCAAAGTTGAGAAATTAAAATAGAAAAAAAGATATAAATTTAAATCAGAGGCCATAACTGGTTAATATTTTGACTTAAAGACAATAGATATCTGTCATATTTCCTCAGCTCTGTCATGGTTGTGTAGAAGCAGACATATACCATAAACATAATGAATTAGTGGAGCTGTGGTTCAACAGAACTTTACTTATACACACAGGTAACTGCAACCACTGTTTAAAAGGCAGAACCAATACTGGCCCAGGCAAAGAGACTTTACCAAATGGCTCACTACTCCAGAAATATTCAGAGTCAAATTAGTGGAAAAATATGTTTTATTCACAGCCAGATTTGAAGGAAAATGGAAGAAACTTACAATTTTAAAAGTTTTATCTTCGAAATCCCTGAAGACAAGAAAAGCTTTAAAAGAGTCTGCAGAGAGAGAAAAGTCAGGAAATGTATATAGGTAGATTTAGTTAGCTTGTGCTAACTTGTGAGGGGGCAGTTTCCCTTCTCAGCTTCCTTGGTATCTGTCAGGCCATGGGGGACAGGGACACACAGCCACTCAGCTTCTGTTCTCAGCATGAGGAAGCTGCTCTCCAAATCATACGTGAGGGCAGATTCAGTATTTCATCATCATAGAAATCAAACAACCTCTTTTAAAAATGGGCAAAGGACCTGAATAGACATTTTCCAAAAAGTATATTCAAATGCCAGTAAACATCTAAAAAAATGTTCAATATCACTAATCGTTAGAGAAAGGTACATCAGAACTACCATGAGGTTTACCTCACACACATTAGGATGACTACTATGAAAATGCAGAAAATAGTAAGTTGTGTGAAGCTGTGAGAAATTGGAACTTTTATTCCCAGTTGGTGGGAATGTATGATAGTACAGCCACTGTGGAAATCAGTATGGCAGTTACTCAAAAAATTAAAAATAGAGAAAGATGGAGCAAATTGGTAGATTGACAGATCCTCTATCAATTGTCTCCTCACAGACACACCAATTTGGACAGCTGCTCACACACCAAACTGTTCACAAGAGTTAAGGAATCTAGGGGAAAGACCATAGAGGTTTTAGCATTATAATAAGAAAAGGTGTATTAAAGAAAGCAAGAAGGAAAGGGTTGCCCATGTCACTCCTTCCCCAACT
The DNA here is from genome assembly GCF_001458135.2 of Marmota marmota marmota. Taxonomy (NCBI): domain Eukaryota; kingdom Metazoa; phylum Chordata; class Mammalia; order Rodentia; family Sciuridae; genus Marmota; species Marmota marmota. The sequence goes on from NW_026000081.1 coordinate 2,591,749, forward strand.
CCAGCAGCATGGAGAAAGATGCCTCTGACTTAGGAGAGAGAGAAGGAATTAAGTCCAGGCCTCACACCTGAAACCCAATGCCAGGTCTGCCATTGTGAAACCTTGGATCTGCAGAGCCCCAATGGTAGTATCTGCAGACTGAGCTGCTAGAACTGTGTTCACCAGGGTGCCAAGGGGCTGCCTCCTTCAACCCTCCTCCAACTGTGGGCAGCAGAGGGTGAGCAAGATTCCACTCACTGGGGAGTAGGGTAGAAAAGCTGCAAAGGGCTTTGCCTGTGCAGTCCTGTTGTGATGAGACCTAGCAGCAGACTGTCGAGAGCCGCCATGAAAAGGAGCTGAGCATGACCCTTAGCCTTGAGCGATGGATGTGTGGAGGCGGCTTTCCTGTTCCAGAAGCAGATGGATCCCTACCTCTGCTCTGCAGGGGAATGAGGCCAATGGGACTGGGCTACACCCCCCTGAAACCCAATCCCTTGCCTCATTAGGGTGGAACTTTCTCAAGTGCCTTCCCCTCAATAATTAGGGCTTCTGGCGTTCTCTCTCTCTCCCCCCCTCCCTCTCTTGCTTCCCTTGTGGGAGCTGATGAGGAGGAGCCATCGCTGAACCCCAAGAAAAAGATATTTTCTCTGTGTGAGATTATTATGTGCCACCCCAATTCATCTGGAGTGACCCTGTCTGATTTCGTCACGTGTTGTGATGGCAGACAAAACCCAAAGGCCCCTATACTCAGGACAGAGCCCACAGATAAAGCCTCTGATCTTTCCCAGTAGGTAGAGATCTATGGGACAGACTCATGTTTTGGCCTTGATCACTGACAGTCTTGGAATGGGCCTGGAGAAATTCTTCCTTGAGACTAGTAACTCTCTGATGCTGTGAGATTCTGGTGTGATCCAGCTTAGTGTCAACTTCAGAGGTCAAGGGACTACCTTCATCAACACTGTCTCAGTCTCAGGCCACAGTATGAAATAAGACTCCAGCTGCTGGAGTAAGATAAATAGTAAGCACAGGACTTTTCCTGGAACCCAGTGCTGGTGAAATCTAACACTGGGCAAGTCCTAAAAGCCACCACCCACAGGCAAGTGCCCATGGATGGGCCTCTGAACCAGCCTGTGTCAGGCAGAGTTGGACTTCTATCCTGATCAGCATCGCAGGTAGCTGGCTGTGGTGATCCTGAGCCATGAGTCCACCGCAGCATAGGCAGCCCATGGTATTGTAGGCCTTAGTCCTTCCCCTGTGTCGTGCAGTGGGCTTAGGTTATGACACAGCATTCTGTCATTGGTGGCCACAGGTGTTACATACAAGCATAAGGCTAGGCCCTCCATGATGATTCTGCCAGAACTAGGCAGAATTTTGCAGTGCTGGACCATAGGCCAGTAGTTGAGAATGAGTCATGTTGGCAGAGCCTGGCCCCACGGAAGGGTTGAGGGGATGAATTTCCCTTTGTTAGATACTCCCCTGCTTCATGCTGAATACACCACCTGTGTATTTGGGACAAATCTGAGCTCCAAACACCCTCTAGTGGTAAACAGCAACAAAACTCCAGCCGTAGACTCAGAGCAAACATAGACTCAGGCCACCATCCAGTGCTGAAATAGTGAAAGTGACTATGGGCGCAGAGAAAATAAGCAGTCTGCTTAGGGTTTCTGGAAAGACAGGCTCAAAGCCAGATTACAAAAAACTGAAATAAATACCTAAGCCTTTAATGTCCAGATGATTGATGCCATACACCAAGATGTATCAAAAACTTTCAGGGAAACATGACCTCACCTAACAGTTAAAGTAAGACACCAGAAACCAACTGTATTAGTAATCAGAATAGGTGAACTAGCTGGGCACGGTGGCGCACGCCTGTAATCCCAACAACTCCGGAGGTTATGGCAGGAGGATCACGAATTCAAAATCAGCCTCAGCAAAAGCGAGGCACTATGCAACTCAGTGAGACCCTGTCTCTAAATAAAATACAAAACAGGGCTGGCGTCATGGCTCAGCATATGGTTTCCATTTTTTATGTCACCACGTAGTCCAAAATAGCTGCTATACTTCCAACCATTATATCTGCATTCCAAACAGCAGGAAGGAGAAAGAGGATTGGGGATTGTTCCCTCTCTTTTAAGGAAATTTCCTGGAAATGACATATGACACTTCTGCTATCATTGTAGAACTTAATCATATCAGAAATGACATCTTTTGCCTGGGAAGATGGAGATTCTATGACAAAAGAAAATGGGGAGAATGGATATTGAGAGTCAACTAGCAGTGTCCTACCTTGGGGCAGGGGCCTTCTAATATGAGAATTTTTTACTTAAGAAGGATGCATAAAAGTTGTATAAAAGTTTGTATAAATGTAAACAAACAGAAATAATCCCAAATGTTGATATTTTGAAAATGACAGACCAAAGCATAATGTTGATGACTTGTAATACACCCTTTATAAAATAGTAAGGGAATAGGAAGTGGAAGCACTAAATAGAAAAATTTAGTCTCTGCCCTCTGGTGATTTACAGTTTAGTGGCAGAAACAGAAAAGTCAGTGAGCCATCCAATGCAGTAGACAAATTGTGCTCATATTTGCAAATGAGCTGGTTTGTTTATTTACAATGCTTGCAGAATGGCCTTCTTTGATTACAAGATTCCAAAGAGATGTTGCTTATAAACCTTTTATACTAAATATTGATACGAGCAAATGAAAGTCACTCCTTGGATTGGCTCTTGTCTCCATCTCTCTGGTGACCCCCCTCTCAGGTTCAGTGTTATCCACTTTATTACTCTACATTTCCTTACTCATGTGGCATGTATGATAAGTGAAATCTCTATTGATGACAGACAAATGGAAACTAGCAGGCATTATCACATTATAATTCAAGGCTTAGAATCAGAGAGCAACAGGGGCCTATCCTGGTGCATTTCAGAGCAACTCTGCCTGTTAATGCTAATTCACACTCCTTACAATCAGATCTGTCTTTTGGCAACCAAGTCTACATCGTGGGGTAGTCTCCAAATCCCTTACTGAAGCAAGTCCTACCTGTGAGAATTAACGGCCACCCTACATTTTCTACATTCCTGCAGTTCCCTTCTCATTTGAAATATAATTTTAGAAGAAAGCTGAGAGGGTTTCAATCACAGTTCAAAAAGAATATCTGCTGATAGAATTGGAAACACTGCACCATATCAGAGAAAATTCAGACCTAATAATTCTACTTTTCTTTCAAACTTCTAACATGACATGTATATTATCCTACTGTTCTATTCTTATTCTATTGAAAACCAGTGAGAACACACAGTAGTTAGCACCTACTAACTTCAAAGTCAAATATATACGTATCCATCTAATTTTTTCTTTTGGATTTAAATCCCACATATGAGTCACCTCTATTTCTATTGAAAATACCATAAGAACATGAAGATCCCATCCATGTTAGTTTTCAAAAGTATTTCAGACACCATATGCCTGTAATCCCAAGTACTTGGGAGATTGAGGTTGGAGGATCAGGAGCTCCAGTCTCCCAACTTAATGAGACTCAAAAACAAAACAAAACCAAACCCCAAAGTATTTCATTCCAATTTAGTCTAAGCAAAGAGTGAACCAGACCATGAAATCAAATAACCCACTTTCTGACCTCAGACTTCTTTGCTGGTCCTCAGAAACTTCCCTGAACCTGAACTTCTGTCCTGATTCCAAACACTTCAACCTGAAATCTGTTTTAAGAACAGGGCATTCCACTTTTCTGTTCTTCCTCCCAACCAGAACAGAAAGGAATTTTTAAAAGTTCCTTGAGGGCATTTAGCACTTACTCAAAGCGCACTCTTTTCTCATTTCAATCCTCATTAGAAGACAGGGATTCAACATATAGTTGTAAGCCTTGCTTTATGTCAGGCTCTATGCAAGCATAAATATAAAAATGTAGTCACTGCTCTCTGGTGACTTACTACTGGCAGAAACAGAGATCTAAAAAAGCAACTGGAGGGGAGGGGACGGGAAGAGGGGAATGGAAGGACAGCAGAATAAAACAGACATTTTTGCTGTAGGTATATGCGTGACTGCATGACCAATGTAATTCTGCAACCTGTACACTCAGAAAAATGAGAAATTATATCCCATCTGATTCAAATCTATGATATGTCAAGATGCCTGTTAATGCTAATTCATACTCCTTACAATCAGATCTGTCTTTTCGTAACTAAGTCGACATTGTGGGGTAGTCTCCAAATCCCTTACTGAAGCAAGTTCTACCTGTGAGAATTAATGGCAACCCTACATTTTCTACATTCCTGCAGTTCCCTTCTCATTTGAAATATAATGAGATTTATAATGTCAAGTGTAACTAATTAAAAAAAAATAAAAAAGATTTTAAAAAAGCAACTGGAATTCAATGTTTTAAGTGCTGACACAAGAAAACAATTATAGGGGAGCAAAGATTTAAAATAAGTGCATTTAAAAAAAAATAAAATAAATAAAATAAGTGCATTTAAGTTAGCCTGGGAGAGGAGAAGGAATGTCAGTCAGAATAAGCAAAGCTCAGTAGCTTAATATGTGTGTATTCCTTAATTTTCATGCCCCACTGTGGTTATAGGGATCCCTATTCTTCCTAGTCAATTAGACACCAAGATTGATGATGTCTTCAACTTGACACAAGATGGTAGGGTAGTAGCCTCACATAATAAGAGGTGGACATGACAACTTTTGCATTGGTTCCTCAAGTTTTTGCTTGGAAAAAGAGCATAATTTCTATTCATGTTTAATTGGCCAAAGCAAGTCACAAGGCTACACTGAAGTTCAAGAGGATCTGAAGCTTTCCCATAGGAAAAGCAATCAGGAATCACTGGTGACTATCACCACTTTCACAGTGGTTTGATTCTCAAACGTAATTTCTAGGCTTGGGTTAGAAGATGAGTAGGCATTAAGCAAGACCAGGGGTGGAGCATGGAGGGCAGGATTTAAGGGATAGTAAGTACAAAAGTGTGAAAATACAAAAGAGAACATGATGCTTCAGGATAATTTAGTTTTACAAACTTATGTAACATTGATCTGTCCTAAATGTTCTAGAAATATTGACTTAGTGCTCACAACTTATAGGGGAGGATTCACTTATCAGAAAAGATACTGTACACAGGAGGCCACTGATGAGTTGTGGCAGAGCCAGCAGTCCTGGCTCCTCAATCCATACTATGTAACTCTCTGAACCCAGCACTCCAGGGCCAGGGGAGAGGACACATGCCAAAAGATATAGCTGTAAAGGAAGCAGAGGTCAGATTATGAAGGTAAATTGGGGGAAACAGTTATTTTACTGAGGCCTCAGAAGCTATGAATGGTATTTAAGCAGGGGAATGAGAAAATCTTCACATTAGAAAAAGCACTGGTTAACTTTCAATCCTTCCCCTCCCCCTCACTATCTATCTGAACTCCCTAAGTCCCTCTTCGTCAGTTCATTTGAGACACCTGTCCTGCAGCTGAAGGGTAAGGAATGTATATTTCTATATACAGGCCAGGTGTTCTCATAAATCCCTCTAAAGATGACTTTAAAGCAGATTCGTGTCTATATGTATCAGCATCCCCACTCTGCTCATTGAGGCAGTGAAATAACTTCTGCAATTAATTTTTTTTAATCACATAAGTATTTCCTTTTGGCTTGAAATGCTTTAACCCAGTTGCTTAACCTTTGACAATGAATATAATCAAGTTTCCCTAATACTTTGGGGGAACTGCTCCACCAAATTTAATGCACCCATCACGAGGTGTTTTTCTTAATGAGGCTTTTATAAATCAGTACACTAATTTCTCAATGTTTTCACCTGTGTGCCTGTGGGATAATAGGCTTTTCCCCACCTTGAAAACTGTTCCTTGCTCGAATGCATCCAGTGTGATTGCATTCTTTTCTTGGTCTGTGTTACAAATAGAGTTAAGGGGCTGACTGGGGATTGGGAAACAACCTCTCTTGTGGAAAGGATCTGTGCCTTTCAGTGGCCTTCCCAGCTTTCTGGGTCAATAAGCTTGTTATGGGTAAATGTTAAGTGGATAATCACTAACCTAACACCTAGAAAAAAATTAGAAGATGTACTTTGTCTATTATCTGCAATGCGCATGAAATACATTTTAACCACAGACCTGTGCTTTTTAAACTTTTCACTTGAGACTGCTCAACTCTTACCATGCTGCTCTCTCCTGTCACTGTCTTTTCCAGAATTCTTTACACAGAGGATTGCAGGACTGACTTCCTGTTTCCTTGTCTCTTACCCTGTGGTGAAGATTGTAAGATGGTTCCCATAACTTGCCTCCTGGTACTCATGTCTGTGCAATCCCCTCCCCTTGATTGTGGACAGGACCTGTGACTTGCCTCTGATAGAAAAGGATAAAGCAATGTAATGTCATTGATGTAATGTCAAAGAATCCTGTGTCCTTCTTTCCAGACTTCTTTACTGGCTTTGATGAAACAAGTGGACATGGTGAGCAGCCCCTTTTGCAAGGAAGGGAAGCTGGTCTCTAGCTGGCAGCCAGCAAGAAACTAAGGTTCTCTGTCCAGCAGTCAACAAAGAACTGAATTCTATCAGCAATCACATAAACTTGGAAGGAGGTCCTCCTCCAATTGATCCTTGAGCTAATGTCATATTCCTGACTGACATTTTGAGTGTAGCTTTGGGATGAAAACAGCTGAGCACCCAATAAAGCTGAGCCAGACTCCTGACCCATAAAAACTGAGATGAAAAATGTCAGCTGCTAAATTTGTGGTAATATCATTATACAACAACAAATATCCCCTTTTCATTTTTGGTTGTCATCTATTTAGTCCCCAAGGCATGCTCAATTCTTTTAAGTCCAAAAGGTTTCCCTACAGCACACCACTCCCTCATATGCTGCAAATTTATATGTTATTAGACTGAAGAGAAACTTCTTGTCTTTATACCTCTTATAGCAAAATGTTCCCCATACCTAAAAAGTTGGCCTGGACAAACTATTGCTGGCAGGGGTGGCAGTTGAACATGTCTGTGTTACCCATCTTGAGGCCACCTCCTTACATCATTGGGTCTTATAGTCATCAAGCCCTTTCCCCCTCACTACAGAGAGATCCTTGGCTTCTGGTCCACAGGGGATAGCAATCTGGCCCACAGGTAACTCCTAAGGCTGTAAGAGTTTCTTTGTAAGGACTTCTGACTTTGCTACGTAATGGAATAGTTGATGACAATTCAATTTCCATAGGAATCAGTTACCCTAAGTTTTGTTTCCTTAAAACTAGTTTTGAGGAGCTGGGGATGTGGCTCAAGTGGTAGTGCGTTCGCCTGGCATGTGTGCAGCCCTGGTTCGATCCTCAGAACCACATACAAAGATGTTGTGTCCACCGAAAACTAAAAAATAAAAATGTAAAAAAAAAAAAAAAAAAGGAAAAAACTAGTTTTGATTATGTAAGTAGGTCATGAATACATTCTCCTAGTTAAAAAAAAAAAAAAGGAAAACTTGGCTGCATCTTAGAATTCCCCTTTAGGTTCTACCCCGAAGACTGGGCCTTCCATCCCTTTGTCTGAAGTAAGCCTTGTTATCAGTTTCATTGTTTCCCTCCAGTGCCCAATCACTTACATTGTGTATATATGGAAATACCTCACGTTCTCACTTTCAAAAATGATAAAAGATGTCATGCTGTATACATTAATTTGCAAACTAATTTTGAAATTCAACAATGTGTCTTGAAAATCCTTCCATGTGAGTTCACACACTTCAGTATCATTCTTTAACTGCCACATGGTATTTCACAGGATTAATGGGTATTTACATGATGTCCATGTAATGGACCCATTTAAAATAACTTCTTTCTCCAACTGTGCAGTACATTTCTAATACTTGCTCTCAAGCTTTGATGATTAATTTCTAGACCTTGAACTCAGTTGGGGAGTAAGGGAATATTAATGTTGCAGTGACTAAATTTATATCTTGGTGGTTGTTCACAGATCCTTATTCTCCTTTGGCCTTTATACCCAAGAGAAATTCAGCTGGACACGGGTAACCCAAGAGCTATTTATTGGAAAGAGCAGAGAAGAGTGTAGGCCCCTAGGTATAGGATGGAACAAAACAAGCTGTTTCTCTTGCTCAGCATATACACTTGTTGCCCCACTTGGCCATCTTGTTATTGATGGGCATCTTGAAGAAACGGTCAGACTGCAAGTAGGCAGCTATTTTCTCCAAGGCCTGAAGGGAAAGCACCCCAAACTTTATAAAGACCCTTACTTAGCCCAACAGACTCAAACCAAAACAACAATATCCACATGCTGCCTGCCTCCAATTTTTCTCCATTTCTTGTAGACTATGACTTTGGGGTGTAGAAACCCTGCCCAAGACTTGAAAGCACAGAGGTATACAGCTATCAACCTCTTCAGGTAAAAGATGGTATTGGACAAGCATCTACTATAGTGGGACCCTGAGGGCCTAAGGAGCCTGTGAATGTTTCTGTAAGAAAGTTATAGACAGCATTACCTCAAAGCGGCACATGAAAGCCTTCAGATTTGGGAACTCATCCAGGCACTTAGGCTCGAACATACGGTTCTGGTCTAAGACATCATAGGTGAGAAAATCCACAAAGGTAAGCTAGAAGGAGAAAATAAGATGGTTAGGTGTGGGGAGTTCACGAACACCTGCAGAAACAGAAAGCTATCCTCTCCTTTCCTCTACTTCCTACCTTTTCCCCTGCAAACCATGAGTATTTCCCCAGGAACAAGGAGAATAGTTTCAGTTGTCCAGGTAGCTGTTCCAAGTACTGAGGCTTCATTTTTTCCTGGAAGAGAGGGAAAGACAGTGAGAATAGCCACCACCAGCATCTATATAGATAAATTAGAGCACAGGCTAAGAATGGACACTTTGTAGCCCCTTCTCCAGGGATTTCCTTCTCACTGTCTTCACTTCAAGATGGCAGAATGGAAAGAAAAGGTTTGGAAAAGTGGAGGAACCCATATCAGAATTACATGACAAAAACATGCACCACCCCCCCCCCCAAAAAAAAAAAAAGTTCTATTTCCTATTCTTACAGATTGGGTTGGTGGGAACAACAGTAGAAAGGAAATTTGCTCAGCTGATGCCTGCTGAGAAAACTCACATGATCAGAGTTGTAGCAGAGGCGAATCAGTTGCATGCGGAAATCCATTATTTGGTTCTCCATGATGTCTACTCGAATCTTTTCTTCTTCGGTATCACCACCTGTAGGCCAAATAATAACCACCCTTGAAATCATATACCCCACTGTAAGCAAACAGATTTCTTTCACCAGCCCTACCCAACTCACACATGTTGTGCTTGCGAGCGATGTAGCGCAAGATGGCATTACTCTGGGTGATCTTGTTGTTCCCATCCATGAGATAGGGAAGCTGGAAGGAAAAGGAGAAGCCAAATGGACAATCTCTTTCTTCCAGGGAAGAGGAGACTGACAAGGTGGTAAACAAGAGAGAGAAGATGCTGTGTGAAGAGAAATTAAAAAATTAGGTAGAAGGTAGTAATGGGTTCCACCTGATTCTAGCAAGGGTTCTTAAGTCTATGTATATTGGGTGCATATGTGTATGCCATGAAACCTTTTTCAGAATAAGGTTTTAAAATGCAAATTGCATGTATTTAGGTAATTATAAAACATTTTACAGCAAAATTGTGCTAAAGTAATATGTGCTTATTAATGTAATAGCAAAGGGATGTAATAACCACCGTAATTTTAGTGATGAATATAACATTTGAGATATCTGAAATACATTTATTAGAGCATGAAAATACCTGATTTTTACTAGTGATAAAGTCACAGATGTAGCTAATAACTCACATTGCTTATTACCCTTTTTCACAATGGAGGAATACTTTCGTTAGTAGAAATGAAATGTAATTTTTTTTTCTCTAGTTCAAGGATCCTTTTATCTCTTCTATCCGTGTTAAGAACCCCTATTCTAGACCCTCCCAGATCAGAATAGGAAACAGTAAAATGGATATACTTGAAGGCCTTCCCTTCTGCCCACTCCTCTCCCTAGGACACCTACATTAGGAAAGTCCAGGTCTAGCTTGAACTTCACATCCAGCCATTGGCTTCGATCATAGTCAGGAGCTGTGAGAAAGAGAAATGGGACTCAACATCTTTAACAGCCCACCTGATGAGAGAGTGGAAAGATCTAGAAATGACTTAGTTCTAATACTTCTAATACCCAGCTCCCCAAACTTCACCTTTTAGTCTCTGTGAACCATTCGATTAAGTATTAAGAAGGGGTTGGGGCCATGGAGGTAAGGAGAATCCCCAGGTCGATGTAAAGTACGCACTTCTCACACAGCAATGCAAGGAGTTCCCTGGTGATAGGGGCAGATGTCCCACCAGAGTGGAGTGATGCCACTCTGGGCACAGTAAGACAAGGACAGTGGAGGCAGCTTGGCTTAGGGGAATGGTGTATGAGTTCCAAAGTGATATTACCTTCCCCGCAAATGTACCGTTTCTCCTCATAGGATGTATCCGTGAACTCCAGAAGCAGGCGGATCGCATGCGCCAGCTGCAGGAGACAGCCCCCGATCCGCGCTTGCGCGGGTCCGACCCGCGCCCAACCCCCGCCCGCCAACGTTCCCCAGCACAGGGTTGCCAAAGACCCTGTAACCGGCTGGGGGCGGTTGTTAAGCGACCCTCACAGACTGGCGGCCGTTGGGCTCTCCCCGCCGGGCCTAGTGATCCCAGAGGCCGGGCGGGGGTCGTCAGCGTCTGAGGCTGGGCAGCTCAGGTGATGGTATTCGCTGCGAAAGGGCTCCCACCTACAGCTTCTTCTCACAGAGCCGCTGCCCCAGAGCCCTGGCCACTTCCCCGTCTCTGACGGAGCTGCTGGGCAACTGCGAAGGCACTCACCCCGCGAATATCCCAATAACCCAGAACCATAGACGACGTGGACGACATAGCAAAGCAAAGTGCGGGGTTTCAAAGACTGGCGGTAAACCGCGAGCGGCGAGGTTTTATATTCGACGTATCTGGGCGGGGCCAACGTGAGCCGCCCGACTCCGCCCCCGCCCTCGTTCCCGCCCTCCTCGTGGCCACAATATCACGCGCATGCGCGATTTCTGCGGGCAGTAGGCCCTCGCGCGGTCTCGCAGGAGACCCGCAGGTGTGCAAAACTTTCGCTTAATGCAGTTGTGCTTCCCCACGGGCGGGAGCCTCACTTCAGTAGTTAATATTGCCAGGGCGGGAAGTGCAACCAGGCAGTAGTTACCCAGGGAGAGTCAGATTCATGGGTGCGGTAGAGGACTAGAACAGTTCGTGATAATTGGACCGGATTCTGACCACCCAGCTGAGTCGCCATCTTTGGCTCCACTGTTAAGCAGCGGGGAAGGACTGGGGAATGAGAGCTTGATGTTAAACCCATTAATTACTTAAATCCATAAAACCGCCAAGTAGGAAGTGATTCAGGGCACAAGACATCACCTAAGATAGTTTGGAGGGAGAGATCTCTTCAGGCCAGGACAGAGGGTGGTTCTAGAAAGGCTTCACGGAGGAGATGGGCATTTGAGCAAGGTTACTGAGGAAGGATAGGCCGTGGGCATTGCCACAAAGGGCACTCCAGGCAGCAGTAGGGCAGAATAAATACGGGAAGGTGGGAAATACATGTGTGTTAGAAGAAACAGCAAGTACTGTCGAGGTAGGCTGGTTTATGAGTGTTGAGGCACAGAGAGAGGGAGGATGGGAAAAGCATGTGGGGGTCAGGTTGTAAAGGGCCTTGACTATGAGAAAGGGAAATTTGAAGTTTTTTTCCTCTGGTCTATGGGGAGTATCTAGATCATACTGTCCAATAGAAATGTAGTGGAAGCCTCACATAGGTGCCGCGTCCGGCCAAAGGAGCCGAGTCCGGCAAGGGACGGCGAGGTTAAAGGACACAGGACACCAAGGTTCTTCATCCAGGAGACAACTTTTATTTTTTCTACCCCCCTATTATATATCCTCCCACCCTCAGGGTTAAGCACACACACACACACACACACACACACACTTTACAGGAAGCGGGTCTCGAGCAGCCTTAGGCAAACTAGGTCAGGTTTTGCAGGTCGGTCATGCCAGGCCCAGCTGGGCCACTAATCAGCAGGTACAATCTGTCCCAGGCTCTCAGGAGGGCAGATAGACAGGAAGCCCACAGGGCTGACAGAAAGCCCACAAGGCTGATTCATACTTCAGTGGTACTCGCCTCCACATGCGGTACAAAGAGCAGGAAACTTACTCCCGTTCCAGGGCCAGGGGCTTCACCACACATAGGATTTAAAATATTTGTTTCTGGTAAAAACAGGTGAGTGGATAAATACATTTTATTTAGCCCCAATGTATTAAAGTACTGTAATTTCAGCATATAATTAGTATAATATTATCGAAATGTTTTTATTCTTTGTATTGTCTTCAATACACAGTGTGTATCTTACACTTAAAACTAGTCTCAATTTGAGCCAGCTACCGTTCACCTGCTCAGTAGCCACATGTGGCTCATGACTGCTCTATTGAACAGTGCAGATTTGGAAGCTGTGCTGAGGTGAGTGATATTGCCAATGTCCATTAGAGAAATTAATGTAGCTTCTTTGTGTAGTGTGGATTGGAGAAGGAAAGATACTATAATTTTTGCCTTCACTCATTCATGTACCCAGCAATGTTTTTAACATGCCTATCATGGGCAGCACCGTTTTAGATGCTAGGGATACAGAACTCAAAAAAATTAGCAAGAATTCCTCCCTCTGAAAGCTTGCATTCTAATGGAGAGAGGCAGAAATAACCAAATACTTAGTGAATATATAATAAGTCAGATAGTGGTACATGTCCTATGGAGAGAAAACAAAGAGGAATACAGCTGGGGAGATAGCTCCGTGGGAGAGTTTTTCGAGCATTCAGTGGGTGCTGAGTTTGATTCCCAATGGATAGGGCAGGCAGTGGGGGATATTTTAAAGCTGGTTGTGGTGGCACATCCCTGTAATTCTGGAGACTTGGGAGGCTGAGCAGGAGGATCCAAAGTTTGAGGCCAGCCTGGGCAACTTAGCGAGACCCTGTCTCAAAATAAAATTAAAATAAGAGCTGGGGATGTGGTTCAGTGGTAAGTGCACCCCAAGGGTTAACTCCCAGTACTGAAAAGAGAGAGAAGGCAGAGGAGAATAAGAAGGAATAGTGGTGGGGAAAGGTAGGAGAACCCCAGCAGGAAGGGGATTTGTGTTTTTGAAGAACGAATTTTGGTAGGTCTCACTGAGATGTTAACCTTTAAGCACAGACCTGAACAGGTGTGAGATCAAGCTGCTGTGCTGTGGGGGCTGTGGGTGCAGCAGGCTGGGGAGATCTCCAGGCAGAAGGAAGTGGTAAGTACAGGGAATCATTGTACACATAGCATTTCAACAGTGAGACCAAAGAGATTGCCATGGAAGTGAGAGCAGTGGAGAAGAGACGAGATCTGCAGGTTTCGGGGTGCTGTGGCACAACATTTAGAAGCTGGAGAATGATAGAAAGAAGTCTGAAAAGGAGTCTGGCCAGGGAGGCAGGAGGAACACCAAGTGAAGACCCTTGAAGGAGGAAATGAACAACTATGTCTAATGGGATTGCTCGGTCAAGGAAAATGAAGACTGAGAAGTAACAGTTGGATTTAGCAATGTGGGTGTCATGGGGATCTTGATACAGCAAGAGATCTGTGGGAGGTTCCTGCAGTCTTGAGAAGAACTACCCTCTGTGTTTATGCAGTGCTCATGAGAATGTAAAAGGGGTAGAGATTTGTAATAGTGTCAGTGTTGAGCAGGAGAGAGGATTAGTGGGAACTCTATGGAGGAGTGGAAGAGGGGGAGTCTACAGCTGCTCTCAGGGTTCCTGTCTGGCCTGCACAGCATGGCCACCTAGAGGTCCAAGCCACTATTCCTCTAGTCTGGGTATGGGAGATCACATTATCTCAACCCTTTAGTTCAGCTAAAGCAAACTTAGGACTTTTTAAAAAGACATTTTGCTAAAAAGGGGGAAAAGTGCAAACATAGGGACGCATGAATTTATAATGCCTGTGTTTCTTTTTTTAATGTTTTTTTATAGTTATAGATGGACAGCATGCCTTTATTTATTTTTAAATGTGGTGCTGAGGATCAAACCCAGTGCCTCACACATGCTAGGCAAGTGCTCTGCCACTGAGCTACAGCCCTAGCCCAAAGCCTGTATTTCTTTTCCCAAAAGAACAAGGGGGCTAGTCCCAAATTAACTTGAGGTATAAGACTAGCTTTTTTTTTTTTTTTGAATAGCTATGATATGCCAGGCAATAGCACAGGTGTTTCATATATGTTAGGTAATTTATTCCAATCTAAGCATCACAACAACTTTGTAAAGTAAGTGTTATTTTCATTTTATAGGAGGTAAACTGAGGCCTGGAGAGGTTAGGTGAGTCACTTAAGATCCCAAGGATGATCTGGGGTTCAGACTCATGTCTAATACTAACTTGTGGTAGTGCCACTGTATTTGGGCAGCCCATCATTTCACCTCAGTCTTTTCTCTGAAACTTGGGGAACAATGTGTTAAGATACTATTCCTTTTTCAGGGCCTGTAGGGTTTCCCTGTGGCCAGTGCTCCTTCAACTCTATGAGGCCTCAGGGGCAATGGGCCTTGACTCATTCTAAGAAATTAACTTTTTTGGCTATGTTTGTCCTTAACAAGTCAGACCCTAAGGATTTTGCCCTTTTTCTCTTGTGAGGGAATTTTTGCTTTCCTATTCTGTGTTACCACCTACAAGGAATGATTTTCTGAGGCTGGAAAATTGAGGGAATGACCTAGGCAGTCTAAAAATAGGGCAACTTGGGCCCCAGACAATGTTAAGGTCATAGACAAATTCAGCTGAGAGACTAAGGAACACTTTAAAAACCCTCAAGGTAGACTTGAATTCATAATTGTAGATTAAATCAATTAAAGTAAAACTCTGATTATGTGGAGATAAGTGTTCATACCATGACAGTTTGGAGATTAAAGTAGGTTACTTACATTAAAAGATATTGGAAGCTACAGCCAATCCACACTCTTCACCTAATCTTAGAACAGGAACCCAGAAGTGGGATGACTTGGTGGAGTTCACACTGCTGACTGTGGGACTTTCACCTATCAGTTCCTTATGCTCTGTCACTAAAGAGAAACTGGGGAGGGAACTTAAGGTTGGCTCATTTAACAGCAGGGGCAAAGTTGCATCGAAAGAGGAAGTTAACAACTTCCTGGAACACCTGCCTTGTTTTAGTTAGTGCTTCTCTGGACCATCAACCAGTGATGGTTAAAACCTGCAGCTGTCACCCTGGTGCTCTTTACTACTTCTGTGCCCTCAGCCGTGCTGGATGCCTTGGTCTCTATTAGGAGACATATACACAGAAGGGTGGGGATGGTGACCATAGCTTCATTTTGGTGTTTGCTTAGAAAGAAGAACTTGGACCATAGCTCTCAAATTCTGATTCCCAGTTCCAGGTTGTAGTGTGAATTCTTTCTCCCATTCAGATCATCTGACCTGGTGACGAATGTAAGGTTGCTGCTGTTTCATACCTCAGATCTTCCTACCTCACAGTCTTTGGCTCCCATAAGGCCCAGAAGAAGCAGCAAGGGAGACATATGACAGACTTGAAGATGCTTTTATTGGGAAGATGAGGGAGTAAACCAACTCCTGACAGGCCTAGTCATAAGTGAGCCAGACTTAGGAAAGAGGTAAAATAAATAGGTAGTAATTGGGGATGATCCCAGCACAGCAAGAAAGGGTACCATTTGCCACAACATCTGGGCCTGTTAATCCTCTTTTCTGTGTGAGCTCTCCAGCTGTGTGGTTTGCTGCAAACTGAGGAGCTGGAAGAGGAATTCTCAGGGTTCTAAAATATCAAATACTCCATCTTGCATAGGAGAGACATCCTTGGTCTTGAAGTGTTTGAGCTGGTGCCTAAGGACTCATCTGAGGGAAGAAAAGAATTCAGATGAGGCTCTGCCAGGTGAGAGAGCCCCAGAGGTCCTGCCACCAATAAGCTTGGAGCCTCGAGGCATGCCTGAATGCATGAAGCCACACCCTTGGAGGACTATCTCATGCTCAGTACCTTCCACACTCAGTTCCACCCAGGGCTGGGCCTGCTGGCTTGTCTACCCAGTACTCGGACTCTCTTGCTGGGAGGACCAGGCCCTCTCAGCAGGAGCCAGGACCCCAGAGTGTCCTTACCCCCAGCATCCTTCTGACAGCCTCCAGCCGTGTCTGGACTCGTGGGGCCTCTTGTGGACACAGCATCTGTAGCTCCCCAGGTCTCATGTGAAGTAGCTGGCTCCCCATCAAGGACCCTAGGGTCTTCACTGTGCTGTGAACAAAAACAGGAGAAGCCACCAAGGGTCAGGTGGAAGGATGCCGGGCCTGAGTATTTGGGTAGAGAAGGGCTGTTTAGGATTGGAGGTTGGGGTTCCAGGATGATTTGTAGCATGGGGTATCTGAAAGTGCTGGTGTAAGCCAATTGGTTTGGCATCAGCTGATGTCAGAACATCCAGGTTTGAGGTATCTCGTAAGAAGGCATGGCTGAGCTGTCAGCTTTTTCTTCCCCCAAGTTCACTATCTTGATGCTTGCTGCCTTCACCATGGCAGGAGCACCCCACTTGACACCCTAACCTAGGTTTAGGCAAGTACCCTTCCTCTGATCTCTTTCACTCAGCAGAACCTGTATCTGAGATGCAGTTGACAAGCACAGTGGAGGCCAGTTGCAAATTTGGGTCTCTGGGTTTCCATAGTCATCATCAGAGCCCATTTTAAGGTCCCCTCTCCATGCCCTTCAGACTGGGCACTTACACAGTGGAAAAGTTTTCTGCCTGCAGCCAAGCCTTGACTTCCTCAGGCCTTGAACTGAGTCGAAGCATTGGAGCCTGGATTGGTGGGGCGGGGGGTGGAGGAATAAGGGGTCAAAGATCATGTCACAAACACACATACCTCCCAACCCTAGGTTTCTTCTCTGGGCTTCCATCGGATCACTTATAACAGCCTATGATTTTATGGTCTGATAGGAACCCTGTTTTATTACTTGCTTTGACCCAATAACAAACTTAACATGCAGTAAGAACTGATTAAGTAAAACCAGAACTAATTCTTCTGCTTGTCACTGAATCCTCCCCACCCTGACCTCCAACTCAGGACTTAAGCCTTTTGGATAGCTTAGGCCAGGTAGTGTACCCGTGTGGGTGACTGGCCCTGGCTCCCAGGGCCTCCCATCTGCAGGGGCTCCAGAATGTTGCTGGGAATGTAGCCACTCTGTCCTGCCTCATTCTTCACCAGCCACCACCGCTTGCTGTGGTCCAGAACCTGCCAACAGTCACCATCTCAATTACCCAAACCTCTGTCCAAGCAGGAGGAAAACACACAAGGGTTTTTTTTTTTTTTTTCCCTCCCAGCCCTCTCCCACTTTCCTTCTCCGTCTCCAGGCCCCCCTACCCTGGCAGCTCCATATCCAGACTGCCCTGTCCAGGCTACCTGTAGCTCCCACCAACCACCACCTCCTTTTCTAGCGTCAAGCCCAGACCTTACCTCCAGCACCTCACCCTGAACCACAGTTAGTTCCTGTGGGTTCCTTGCTTCAAACTCATACAGAACTTGCATTTTCAGGACTGATTTGACAGGTCTAGGGCTGGAGGGTGGGATGCTGGTATCCCCAGGTTGAGGGCCATTGTTGTAGGTCTCCTCCTGAGCAAAGCGTGAGGTACTCCCTAACCTAGCACTTTTGCCAAAAGAAAGAGGGAGGATGGCTGGAGATGGGCCTCAGAAATTGAGCACCTGTCCAACCACCAAGAACCCCAGATATCTCCTGGCTACATCTGGTGGTGACTTTTATGGTTCCATAGAGTTTGATAGGAGGTCTATCTTAGGTGGGGCTTGGGGTAGAGGTTTCTGAGGACAAGAGAGGTCTGAAATATCATTGATCTCTAAAGACATTTACAGCAGTGGAATTTTCTACATCTGAGCTCTGCTGTGAGCACTTTATACCTGAGCTCTGGGAAACCAGAGATGTGTATGGTTGGTATCATGAGAAGAAGGGATTGGAACCTAGGAAGGTCAAAAGCTGCTTTTGCATCCAAACTAGGGGAGGATGTGTTTGTGTATGTCCTTGTCGACTAAGAAGAGAGCTCAGAGGGTCTTTGAGATATAGAGATCCAGAGATCAAAAGGCTTAGTCCCTTCATTCCCTCCCCATGCCAATTCAGTCCCTAATAGCCTCGGGCCATACCGGAGGGCAATAGAGTCCTGATACCTTAAGGGTGCCTGTAGGGAACAAAACAGAAAGTGAGTAAGAGCAGGAAGCAACCACCATGGTGATAGGGAGTGGCTGTCAGACACGCCCCCCCCCCTTTACTCTCACAGCTTTCTCCCATCCCCTTCCTGGCCACCCTCACAGTGATGGACACAGGTCCTCACATAAACCCATACATGGCCTAGTGGTCATGTGACCATGGGGATGGTAGAAACTAGCCAGAGTCCAAGGCTTTGGATAGGACTCTGTGCTCAGCATCTCTTACCAAGGAGGAGGGCTCTGGAGGTTGCCAGCCATCATAAAATGTAGGTTGGTAATGTGGAGGCTCTTTGCCTGTCCAGTCAGCCCTGGGGGGAGAAAAAATCAGAGTCCTTGTCCACTCTGTGCAAGGCTGTGGGATGTAGAAAGGGAGGAGATGACAAGGCCTAACCTCGGGGATCTTAATGGGGGGCATAGTCCGTTGTGCACAGATGAAAGGTCTCAGAACACCCACAGAGGAGCAAATGGTTAAGGATGAGCAAACCTCACAGCGCAGGATCTGTGGACCAGCCCTACCACCACCCACGAAGTGCAGATGTATCACTCCCCTAGGGAAACAGTGGCTTTGCTGGGGCGTTCGAATTAAAGTGGTAGAAATCAGAGTGTTAGGTCCTAAAGGCCCCCTTATGGTTTCCTGCTGTGTTTTTCTAACCTGTTTTCAGTGTCCTCACAGTAGGTCTCTCTAGCTAAATAGTGTGTGGAACTCTAATTTTTAGACCATCATGGCAGGGCTGTTCTAGCTGACACCAGGATGGGGCAGTTTCTTGCCTCTTAGCCTCCCTCTTGCCCACCACACAGGGCCCATCTGTGTGCCATCTGTGGCTTCCAGGCTTGCTGTGCATGGACAACCACTACCTGGCTGCAGGGGAAATGCCCTCGACTCTTAGGGAAGTTACTCTCCCTGCCTCCTCCAGGTGAATATTTCCCCTGAACTTGGTGTACCTGTGGGTTAGTGCTCCTTTCACGCTCTACTGCACATGCTCTTTACATGTCTGGGTTGTTTTGTTTTTTCACTATATTGAACTCCTTGGGAGCTGTCGCCCCAGGACTGTGGCTGGTGCATAAGCTGCAGCTAAGAAATGTTTATTCAGTGGACCACAGAGACTATTCCCTTTTCTAATCTTCTTTGTTGGTCATTTCTTCTTGGCCTTAGAAAGATGCTCAGGTCTTCCCTTGACCCACTTACAACTCCTTGTAAGCTGTGGACCTATAACCCTCTCCTTGCAAATTTCCTGAGAATGTACCTAAATACCCTACCTACATGTTCTCACCTCGGTCCTGTCATTACTCCAGCATCAGATTTTCTGTCATTGCTTTATTGGAACCAGACTATTTAAAATCCTGATAATCTCCTGGCTGTCAAATCAATGGCCTCAGATGTTCTCCATCCTTCTGGATTACCACAGCATTCAATGACCCATAGCTTTGGGTCATTTTGTCTAAAATCAAGTCATCGAAATATAATTTGTCAGAAATTCAACTCTATTTAGAGTTTTTACATCTCTATAGTTATTCTATTTTCTGTGTTTCTGTTGCAATGATTAATTTCTGGTTATTTTAGGAAATTAGAAAACATCTAGGGGAATAACTGACTTGATATATTATTTAACAAGTGTATATCAGTTTATGAACACTGGAGTTATTTTGCATCTTTAAGGATACTTTCTAAAAAATCACATCCAGTCCAGCATGGTGGTGCACAACTGTAATCCCAATTTGGGAGGCTGAGGCAAGAGGATTGCAAGTTTGAGTCCAGCCTCAGCAACTTAGTAAGACCCTGTCTCTAAATAAAAAATAGTAAATAGGGCTGGGGATGTAGCTTTGCAGTAAATCTCCTGAGTCCAATCCCCAGTACCCCCTAAAAAAAGAAAAATCTGCTGATCCATTTTTCTAGGGTCTCAAATTCTTCTTTTTTTTAAGGATTGTATTTTATTTATTTTTTAAAATATCTTTATATTTATTTTCATTTATTTATTTTTATGTGGTGCTGAGGATCGAACCCAGGGCCTCACGTGTGAGGGGCAAGAGCTCTACCACTGAGCTACAACCCCAGCTCTCAAATTCTTGAAATAAACTTGGGCTTTGAAACACAAAATATATATTTAACATGGTTGCTCAATGTTAAAGTGGCTGAATAAAATTACTTGAGGTCTTTTGGTTTGAGTCCATTGCAGGACCTCTCTTTTATCCTTGCTGGTGCTAGATGCCAGGGCTCTCTCCCCAGACAGTGTGAACCCAGCATAGCCATGGGAATCAGCAGACTCTGAGACTAGCTCATATGATATTTTGGACAAATGAATATTGTTATGAGAATCCAAGTATCTGTTGACAAATGAATGAATAAAAAAATGTGGCATGTTCACGTAAGGGAATATTATTCAGCCACTAAAAAGAAGGAAATTCTGACCCATGCTATAATGTGGATGAACCTTGAGGACATGCTAAGTGAAATGAGCCAGTCATAAAAGAATAAATAATGTGTTCCACTTACATGAGATACTCATAATAGGAAAATGTAGAGAGACAGAATAAAATAGAGGTACCTAGAGGCTGGGGAGGTGGGGGAATACAGAATTATTGTTTTGTGGGTATAGACTTTTTGTTTAAGATGATGAAAAAGTTTTAGGAATAGATAGTGTTGCCTGTGCAACATTATTAATGTGCTTAATGCCACTGAATTATGCACATAGAGCAGTTACAATAGTAAATTTTGTTATGTGTATTCTACCACAATCAAAAACATGCATTGCATTAATTGATTCATGTCTTTAACAAACTAGATGAAAACTCCTTTGAATGGGGCTGAATTAAAAATTCTGTCTTTAGGCAAAAGGCATGCTAGGAAAACTGGCTTATTTCCCCATTGACTTCTATCTTTCTGATCCCCTCTTCTTTCTTGGTTTTTATTTTCTTTGTCCTTGTAGTTCTTTTAACTCCCTGGGATTTCTTTTTCCTTTTGCAACCTGCATTTAAGTTTCCCACTGTCCTGCCGTCTTCCCTTGTGGAAGAGAAAGTACTGTGCTTATTAAAGTGAGTTCTGGGGCTCCCACGGGTATGCTCGCCTTTCCCCGAGGCCCCCCTTGTCAGGTTCTACCACCGCCAGGCCAGACATCTCACCTGGGGCGGCTGCCCTGCCTCTGTGGACTGTTCCCCTGACACCTCAGCTCAGCCAGGGGAGCCAGTTTCCTCCCCTACCCCCCAAGGCTCTCTTCGGTTTGTCCTCCTGCCAAATGCTTATGTCAGCTTGGGATCTTGTGGCATCTCTTTCTTTCCTAACTGGGGCCCTACCAAATGGTTGCCAAGTCTTACTGATGTTACATTTGTAGCATCACTTATGACAGTAATTCTGAAATTCTGGGCTGGATTAAGATAAAGTTTTCACTTTGGCCTTGACAAAAATGAGGTTGGCATCTTTCCTTTTTGGGAAGAATTGTTGTTTTCTAAGACAATGCTTTTCCTTTCATAGTGAGTAAAGGTGATAATATATATATTTTTAATTGGTCACACTGACCTTAATAAAGAATTGGGAACTTCATGTAGAGTCCCCAAATTGTTTTGAAATATTTCTGGTTTGTGACAACATAGTGCCTGGCTACCTCTTGGGTCCTTCCCCAATACCCCTCAACCCCAATTCAGTTCAGGCCTTGTCTTCACTCACCGGCTGGTGGTCCAGGCCACACCCAACCCCTTCCAGAGGTTACTTTCAGATGGGCTCAGACAGGACTGTAGCAGGTCAATGGCTTTGGGAGTGAGGAGGGGCGAGACCACTTGAGGTGGTAGGTCAGCATCAGGGCACTGGGCCAGGATCTGGGGGAGTGATGGAAGGTGTCAGGAAGCCTAGGACAGAAAGGCCCAGATTCTCCAGCCCTGCTCAGCTGCCCATCTGCTGCAGAACTCTAGGGTCCTCATGTCTGACCCCTGCTCATAGAGTCTTCTGGGGGTGCTGGTCCCATGAGGGATGTGGTCTTGGGGTTAAGGAGGTGGGTGTGCTGGGCAGAGCAAAGGGAATCCCCATGGCCTCCCTCTACCCTCTCTCAGCCTCCTTTCCTCCCTCTGCTCCTGCTTGGCTTCAGCCTGTCCCTCTTCCACCCTGTCCTCCCACTACTCACAGAGTCCAGAGTTTTGAAGAGGATGTGCACAAACTCAGGGGCACTCGTCTCCTCCAGCCTGAGGGCCAGATTTCCCTGGGGACACAGGGCAATATCTGTCACCACACTTCATCCTGCAATATCTTCCGTTCCCCATAATTGTTTATGCCTCAGCTAAGAGCCTGGGACTCTCCAAAAGCCCCAGGAAGGGGAGCAACTGAAGAAAGGAAAAACTTAGAATGTCCAGAGACCAGTGACTGTAGGGTTGTTGGGGGAGGAAGGCTGGGGAAGTGGTGGGGAGCCACAGACCAGGAGGTTAAAGCTGTACTTGATCTTCTGGAAGCAGTCAATGTAGTGTGCCCGGGTTATTCCTGTGGGAGCAGGGACAAAGGCAGCATTCACAGATCATCTCAGGACAACTCCACTCCTCTCCCCTGGCCCTCAGCACTCACCTTCAGTCTCCTTGTTCTTTTTTTTCCTAAGTCTCCTCTTCTTCTTAAGGCTGGTCTTTGCCTGAACCTCCTTCAGTTTTTCCATGAACAGCTCAATGTCCCCTAGGACATGGTTCAGCACCTCCTGGGCCCCAAACAATCCATGACGTGAGTAGGCAGTTAGGACTGTCCTGCCCTGACCACCCTGGGGCCCTGGGCTCCTGGGTGAGGGGGAGAACAGGTGTACTCTCTTCCCCTGGGCCCGGGAAGCCTCAGCAAGCCCAAGACCATCCTCAATTACCTCATCTCTCTCTAGATCCTCTGGGGATGGAGACCGTCTTGGAGGAGGCGGAGCAAAGGCACTTGGTTCTCTGGCACTGGGGTGGCGTGACAGGGGCCTTGGGGATGGTGGGATGCCTGCGATGTAATGGGACTATGGGCCTAGAACTCCTTTGACATTCTCTTCCACCTGCCCCTGTCCGCAAAACTTACTGTGCTCTAGGGTCATCTGGTAGGGCTGCTCTGGAAGGAGCCCCCGCTCCAGAGAGGGTGCCTGCTCCAAAGGAAGTGACCTTTCCAGAGATGGTCCCCTCCATCTGTTCTGGCCTGAGTGAAGGCCTCCAAATTGAGGTCTACTGAAGACATGGTGAAGGGCACTTCTTTGACAAGGTTCTCGGGACAGAAGCCTTGCCCACACTTCTGCTGGCTATGCAGAGACTGCTTACCTTTGCTCCAGCTCCTCTTCCAGGGCCTTCTGCAGGCTGGTCCTCAGCCGTTCTGCCTGGAGGAAGCAACAGTCAGGCAAGGTGTGTGTGTGTGTGTGTGTGTGTGTGTGCACGCACACACGTGGTGGGGTGGGGATGCACACATGCACCTGCACACACAATGGTTGTGGTTTTTGAACCTCACCCCTGGCCACTCACCCCTACTTCATGGCACTGGAAGAGCAGAGTGCTAGTGCTTGGCAGACCAGACTCCTGCACAGTGATGGACAAGATGGAGTTGTAGGAGCAGGTGTTCAGTGCCACATCCATGGCCTTGATGTTGTCTAGGCGGTAAGAGTCCAGCTCCTCCTGGGCCAGGTGAAGAAGTCAACTATGAGGCCTAAGAACTAAGTATGGCTCCTAGAAACTCCTGATAGGTTTGCCCCTACCCTCTGGTGGCCTGGATCTGGGGAGTCATCTGCTCTGACTTGTGCCTCTATCCCCAACCCTTATCTCCTATCTCTTCGTAGGCCTGGGTGTCTGCTGAGTATGGGAGGTAGCTGCTGTTGGAGGCACCTAGCACTTGCTCTTTCACAGCATGGGCTAGACAGTGGGAGGGCTGACCTTGGTCTCGATGTCCAGCAGCTGGAGCCAGCCATCTCTGACCTGCAGGATCAGGTCTTGGCTCCACACTCGGCCCTGTGTGTCCATGTCCTGCAGCTTCTGCAGTGCATCCTTGGGTTCCCGGACTCTCTGTGCCCCCAGCTTACATGTCATCAGATGCTATAAAGGGAGAGGAAAGGGGCCAAACCAGGAGAAGTTTTGAAAGGGGGTGGTGGTGGGAGAGGAAGGCAGCAGAGGGGGAAGGGCAGATCCCAATAGCACCCTCTGGGGACAATGTAAACTGTGTAGAAGCAGTAGGGCTAGGGATGGGCCTCCAGGGCTGCGGCTAAGGGGCTGCATGAGGGATTTTAAGACTCCAAAGGAATGACAATTGTGGGGCGGATGTGTCCTGCTGGATGTCTGAACATATATATACTGTCTGAACTTCTGAGTGGGCTAGAGGATCCCTGGGCTCTGT
Organism: Marmota marmota marmota; assembly: GCF_001458135.2. Classification (NCBI taxonomy): domain Eukaryota; kingdom Metazoa; phylum Chordata; class Mammalia; order Rodentia; family Sciuridae; genus Marmota; species Marmota marmota. The sequence continues at coordinate 2,616,298 of NW_026000081.1, forward strand.
CCTTGGCTTCCTTTGCTGCATTTGGGATGCCACCACTCCAGCCTGGTCTTCTCACTGATCCAGCGTTGCTGTCGCTGTGCCTTCGCTCATACTGTTCCTCATACCCAGATGCCTTTCTACCCTCTGCCAATCTAGCACCTCGTCTCTCAGGAAGAGGGTCAAGCCCACCTTTCCTGATTCTTACCCAAAGAGATCCATAGTGATCTTAGTCTCCACAAAAGTCCTTACCTGCTGCTAGCCTGATGATTGGTGGGTCGTTGCCCTTGTCTACTTCCTCCAGGAGAACCGCCCACACCACCCCCCCACTCCTCACCCTGCTTCTCCCAGCTGCGTGTTGCCTGTCCCAGTCTCCTCCCTTACCTGGTGTCTGTCTTTCCCCTTGGCTTTCCCTCTCTACCCTGGCAGCTCCCCATCCCTCCCTGGGTCCAGCTCCTCTCTCTGTTCACCCTGCCAACAGTTCAGGCAGCAGAGGGGGAAGGGCAGATCCCAATAGCACCCTCTAGGGACAATGTGAACCGTGTAGAAGCAGTAGGGCTGGGGATGGGCCTGGTGTCCCTGTCATCCTGAATATGTCTCCTCTTGCTCTTAACTCCTATGAAGCCAGTTCCCAGCCCCACCCCATAAAGAAGATGAATACTCCTGCCTCTCCCCTGCAAATGGGGCAGCCCTTTCTGCCTTGATGTTGTCTATCCCTCACCCCAGTGTGGCTCCCTGTTATCTGCATTAGATCCCTAACACATGAGACTGCTGGGGTGGGGGAGGTTTCTCCCGCACATGCTATGTCCCCCACCATGTCCTCAGCAGTGCCTGCTGGTCTGACCACACCCTTGTAGCCTGCACTTTGCTTTCACTGTGGTGCTGACAGCCCTTCCTGTAACTAGATCTTGAAGTAGCAGATACCCTCTGGGGGGTGTGCGTGGCAGAGACACCATTCCAGCAGATCAGTGGAAGGGGGTCACCCCACTCCCCAGGAGTTCAGACTCAGCTACTCCCCTCTTAGTGGCTCCTCAAATCCTAGAGGGCTGTAGACCTCATACTTTCCCTCCTCCAGTCATGCCCATTCTGAGCAAAGAGCAACTCCTTGGCAGTGGGTGTGGTTGGGGGTGCATCTGGAACAAATGGGGTTGGGCAGGGGAGGTTCTCAGTGTCTCTAGGCCTATCCCTTTCCTACTTCTTACTGTCTGGGGATCAGACCTCTATCTGAGCCTGCTCTGCCCACCTCCATTCCCCCTCCTCCCCAGAACTTAGCAGATGCTTCATTAGGCTGCAGGCTGGTTGGATCCAAGTCACAGGATTAGGCCAAATCAGGCTGTTAGCTTCCACAGCAGGAACATTTGAGGCATCTCTATTTTGGCAGGGCATTGGACACACAGAGACACTTGGCTTTAGTTGGAAACCACCTGGGGCTCTGGCGGTACTCACCTCCACCCTGTGCTGCAGGAGGGTGAGCTCTGAGGCCAGGCTCTGGGAATACTCTTTCCGGTGCACTGCAGGGTAAAAAGTCAGGGACAGGAGGTGGCAGGAGAGTGAGATGAGGCTTAGGCAATTGCAGGGTGTGAGAAGGGAAAGGTCAGAGGATAGGGGCTTCAGCAGGGCAGAGGGTTCAGAGAGAGCTTACAGTAAATGGCTCTGCTACTGGGCCGGGACATGGTGACGCTGCTGAGGCCAGCTACCTAGAACCCCAAGTGAAACAGAGACAGCCATGAGAGCTGGCAAGAGGAGTACCAGGCCCAGTGGGGACAGAGGGCTGCTACTGTCAGGGAGCAGACCAAAGCCCTGGCTCCAGGGGTCTTTCCAGAGCCATCTGCAGTCAGAGCCCTCCATCTTGGTTGGCCCTGGAGGGCCAGACTAGGAAAGGGAGAGCCTAGGTCAGGCTCCAGGCTCCCATTATTTGGATCTGGGACCAGATTCTAGACTGGGCCTGGATGTGAAAGATGCCAGATAAGTAAGCTGCACCCATTTCTGTAGGGAGGGCAGAGGGCTCAGCAGCCTTCCTTGCCAGACCAAATCTTCTCGTCCAGTCCTGTTTCAATTCTGCAGACCAGGAGGAAGCTGACATTATCCCATGAGCTGGAGACCCTCTCAACAGGAGTGTATGCACCTGTGTGTGTGCGCACCTACATGTACCTGTCTACCATGGTGTAGGACTTATCAATGATCTGCACTTCCCTGAACATCTAACCAATACTCCTATCTTTACCCTGTATTCCATACCCTCTCCTAGAGCCCCTCCCAACCTCAGCTATTTAAATCCAGCCCATGGATCACCTCCCTGGCGAATTCCTCCTTGACTACCACCCTTTCCAGATTGCCCCTGAATGCCATGTTGAGCTTTGTACATTCTTCTGTGACAACAGTGGTAGTCACAGCAGCTCCCGTAGTTAGTACCATGAGACTGCTGCCAAGCCCCTCATGGACATTCAGTCTTCACCACCATCTGCTCATGCTGACTTGGTGCCAACTGCTGCTCACTGGTCTATGGGCTTTATCCTCCATATCTCATTTAATCTTCAGAACAAACTTACTAGGTGGGTTTTGTTTTTATTCCCATTTAGTGAATGAGGATTCTGATACTGAGGCCTGAGGTCACAGTGATTATTTAACAGAGAATGAACCCAGACCTGTCTGGCTGCAGATTCTATGTTTTAATTGTTTATGTGTCCCTGTTACTGGGTGGTGAGCTGGCCCAGAGGGGGTCTAGAACATCAATCCATTGAAACAAAACCAAATTAAATGTGGTGTGTGAATGTGCAGGGTGGGGTGGGGGCTAGTCATGAGTGGGTCAAGAGTGGGTGTCATCTGAATGAGGTGTGTATGCATCATGCATAGGTGTTGGTTTTGTGGGACTCCACATCTGCGTGGTGTGCCTGGAATACCCTGGGCAAAGTATAAGAGAGCACCAACACCCATTTATTACGACTGTTATGAAAATAAAAGATGAATCAGTGATGGGAAAATGAATCGTCATTGAATAATTACGAAACTGCAGGAGGCGGCTAGGTCTCTGTTCCCTTGTTTGGGAGGACCCCTTTTCCTCTGCAAAGAAGGGGTGCTGGAAATCTTCTTCCCCTCCTCCTGCCTCTCTCAGGCTGTGACACACTTCCTGTTTCTAGACCAGAAAAGAAATGAGTGCTTCCCTACTCAGCCCCTCTCTGCTCCCCCACACCAGGATGGTCCCTGTGGGTCCCTGTGGGTGGGTGGAGGTAGGGAAACAGCTGCTCTAAAGATCCCAACCCCAGGAGAAGAGGCTCGCTTTGGCCTGCCTGGCCCCTTGTGGTGTGGGAAGCTGGGCAGTGTTGTTCTGCCATTTCTTCCCCAAATGTAGGGGCTTGGAGCAGGGAAGGGGTATCTCTATCACAGACACTGGGGGAAGCCTGCAGAGGGACTTTTGGAGCCCCTTGCTCTGCTTCTTAGCCTGCCAGTCAGCAGCTAAGTCCTACCCTCCCTGGGCCTGAACCTCCTGCCTGCATCTCCAGATAGGCTGGAGAGAAGCTCTGGCCTGGAAAAGCTCCTGAGTTTTCCCCACCTGTCCTGCCCTGCTCTGGGGCTGCACCAGGCCCTGATATTCCCTGGGGGATAGGCCCATTACCTGGGTGCCAATGCCTCTGGTGACTGATGGCCCAAGGGTCTGGCTTTTGAGCAGTTGATCTGGTGCCCAGCAGTTGGTCCTCTGCTAGCTGCTTCAAGCAGCACCCTGCTGGTGAGCAGGTGGCCCCAGGTGAGCAGTAAGTCCCGTGGTGTTGAGGCTATGGAGGCAGCCACACCTGTGCTCTTTGGACTCTGGTAGGTGGGGAAACCTCTCAGGCCACCACCCACCCAGCACTGAAGAGGACACACACCTGTGCCGACAGGTGCCTTGAGCCTGGCCAGAGACCTCTGCTTCCTAGCTTCCTCCTTGCTGTCCTCTGGCCTTAGGTGTAACCCCTTTGTCCTTCTGCCTTTTGAGTACCTTGTCTGGGGCCCAAGTCAGCATCAGGCACGGGGGCCAGGAGCAGAAGGAAAGAGGATTTTGGCCTGCAGAGTGTTCTATGATCAGGGGACAGGCCACCTGGAAGTGGGTCCCAGGCATGTGGGGAGATGTGGACTGGTGAGTATGCTGTGTCTGCACATGTGCTCCATCCATGGGCACGTGACCATGTATGGCCAGGTGGTGCCTGTGGACAGGACATGGACCTGTCAAAGAAGATAGGGACAGAGGCACTAGAACACTGTGGACATTAATGGAGGGCTGAAATTACTGTCCAGAGGGCTCACCCTGTTCTTCCTTCCTTTGGTCAGTCCACCCAGCAGGGAGCCTTCCTACTCCCACATTCTTGTTCTTGTTCTTCCATCTCTTTCCTTTTCCATCCTACCTCATGTCCCCAGACCCGGGGCAGATCTCTGGCTGGCTTTAGCAAAGACGGAAAACCGAGGTATACCCCCTGGATGTTGTTGTATTTAAAAATCTCCTTTGGCACCCAGGGCAGATGAGGATCCCCATCTTCTGGGGACTCACAGCCCAGTGAGGGAGGCTTGGCATAAACAGAAACCAAAAGAGAAGCAGGAGGGTAAGAGAGAGGAGGGGAAATGCCAGGTAGGAACTGATTTTCCTGGGACAGAGGCTTAGGGCCCTGCAGGTGTTGAATCTGTGGGACAGAGTCCTGTGGCCTCCAACTGCAGCCTGCATCCTGTCCTTGGCTTCCCTGGGATCAGCCCAGGAGATCCTGGCCTGCGCTGCCACCCCTACCCTGGCAAATAGTACCTTGGATGGCCTGGAGTCCAGGGACTGGATCCCAGTAAGAGGCCTCCCCTACCTGAACTGGTGAGGGTCACTGGGAGGGTCCTGGGGCCTGGGGTCAGGTGCCTGTTGGGCCAGCACCTCTTCATGGCTGCATGGGAACCAGCCCTCCTGATCTCCTTGGCTGTCTTATTCCCTGGGTTTTAGCCTCTTGGACTTCCTTCAGCCTCTTTCAGGACAGGGTCGTCTGTGCCTTTTTGCTTCCTCCAGTCCCAGCCCCAGTTCCAACAAGGTCACATTCCACTGTTAGCCCTGAGTTGGGTGCCCAGTCAAGACCTCATTCCTAACCAGCTCAGGCCAGGTCCCATCCTGTTGCAGGACTCTCCCATGTTGGTGTGAGCACAGCAGGGACTCTTGTGGGGGACATGGGGACAGGCTGAGATGGGACTTAATCTGTTGCAGAGTTCCACATGACATCTTTGAGCAGAGTGCTCTTTAGGGGTGCTCTGGGAGCCTGCAGGTTTCCTCAGTGAGGAACCCTTTGTGGCTAGTGTGGAGGCTGGGACTGGGGCTTCTTTGGGGACAGGTATTGTGAACCTTTGCTAGACTGAAGCCTCCCTGGGGGAAAATGTGTTAGGAAGAATGGAGAGGCCAGGCCACCCTCACCTGGGCCCAAAGACAGCCCCAGGTGCTCAAGAATTCCCAGCTGAGGCAGAATTTGGGACCCTGGTGGGAGAGAAAGAAGTAGGACCTGGGAGCATCTTCCAGAAGCTGTGAGGCTACAGTGGGGGGAACTTGTTCATTCTTTCGCTGGGGCTATTGGGAAAGCCATCCCTGGCCAGGGCACAGAGGCAAGCTGCTGCTCTGAGTGTGACAGAGGAGTCAAGGAGAGAGATAAGGTCCCTCCCTTTGGGGCTTACATTCCAGAGGCAAAAGAAACAAACACATATAAAGATAATCAGGGTCCCAGGAAGGAAATAAAGAAGGGGATGTGGATGAGAGCGGGGCGTGGGAGGTTGCTTTGATGTAAGGAGTTGGAGGAGATCCTCTGAGGAGGGAGCCTGGAGCTGGGTCAGAGGGCAGGGAAGGAGCCAGGCAAGGAGAGCAGCCAGACAAGGCCCCCCAGGAGGCCAGGGTGGCTGGGGTGGAGTGAGCGGGGAGAGGGGCCTGAGTGGTGGGCAGCGGTCAGAGCACACCGAGCCCTGCAGGCCAGGAGCCCAGCTTGCATTCTAGAGCAGTCAGAGGACACAGAGGTCTCAGGTGACGGAGCGCTGGGGCTGATCTGTTTTAGATGGTCTCTCAGGCCTTGTGGGGGTCGATGCATTATAGTGGGGTTGGGGGTGGACAAAGCAACCTAAGGAGCAGCTGCTGTGGCAGTCACAAAGGACACCCTCCTAGGCAGCAGGAGGGCAGCAAGGATGGAGACAGGCTGCCTGTAGGAAGGACAAATGTGCCATGGGTAGACGGCTGGAGGCTGGTGAGGGGGAGAGAGACTAATAGGTAAGAGGAGGGCAGAGGCAGCGAGCTCCCAGGAGAATGTGGAGGGGACAGTATTTCAAGAGGACACCTGGAACAGAGCTACCAAGAGGGCAGAACCTGTACATTTATCCATGTGGCAGTCATGGGTGGTCCAGAGAGAGTCCCCTGGGGGTATAGTAGGGGCTAGAGCGAGGAGGGGGCTGCAGGGTGGAGTGTGAGGAGGTGGGGATGGTGAGACGATGAAGGAACGCACCGTAGAGGCAAGAGGCTTGGCTAGTATGGGTGCTGTGGACGCTTGTTCCCATGTGCCTAGGGTGGGAGATATTTTGCCAGTGGAGAGGTCAATGAGAGCAGGTCTGGAGGAGTGATGGGTGAGTGTGGGTTGAGGAGCCTCTGGGAGGCCTGGGAGGAGATGGGTCCGTCTGACCCTGTCCTGGTTGGTTCCTGCTGTGCTCTCTGTGCTGCCTCCCCCACGGAGACGGAGACGCAGGAAGAAGGCTGGGGGAGGGCGACTTGAGGGCTGATGGCCAATTCTCAGGGCGGGGTGGTGTGGGAATTTTCAGGAGAGAAGGCCAGCCCTGTAATTGAGGGTAAAACTAAGGAAAACCTCTAGCTTCACTTGCTTTTAGTTTGTTTTTAAAATCACTACTTTGGCGGTTATAGAGCTGAGCAATATCTTTAGCCTTTCCCTGGCTTTGCTGTAGGTGACACCTCTGACAGAGAGGTTATGATAATGGTTGCCAAGTTACTTTTCAGGGACTTGAAGGCCACTGACACTCTATTTGGGCCTGCAGATGTCCAGCGGGTGACTTAACAGGGCATAAGCTTAGCATGACTGCCTTCATATCCCATCTGTCTCCTTGGCTGGCTTATCCTTTGGGTTAGACTGTTCCTGTTCCACTCTGTGCATAGATGTATCAGTTGTTAGGAATTGTGGGTCCAGAACTGGTAGTTCAAAGGCTGATTTTCCTGAAAATTCCCTAATCTCTCTCCTCCACCTTGAAGGCTGAAGACACCAACATAATAGTAACTAAACTATTTTTAAATATTTACAGGGGCATCATTGGTCAACAGATTACGACCACCAGGTTCACAGTGTCCCACTCCCAACCACTGGATGGGCTCTTATAAGTCTCCGAGCATCGGTTCTTTTTAACCCGACCCTCACTTCATGCCCCTTGCCAGGGGTAAAAGGAGCTTGGAACTTAGGCCTAATGGTCCCTCGGGGTGCTGGTCTCCATCTTAGTTTTGCAGGCTTATGAAGTCTTTTCCCTTGTTTCAACAACTTGTCCCTAATTCATTGGACTGCCTTTTAGCAGCTAGGAGATGGACTTGTGTTCAGTAACTGGCCTTTGGTGCTCCTGGAAGCCACTCTGTCCAGGAATGGGAGATTGGGGTCAGGACCTCAGACTCACCCTGTTTTCCTAGAGTTCCCTGGGTTCCTTAGTCTCCTAAACCCCAAAGCCAGTGCTAAGGAGTATTTCTCCTCCTTTTTTCTTTTTCTTTTTTGGTGGTACTGGAGATTGAACCCAGGGGTTGCTCTACCACTGAGCTACATCCCCAGCCCTTTTTACTTTATTTTTTTTTTTATTTTGAGGCAGGGTTTCACTAAATTGCCTAGGTTGGCCTCAAGGTTGTGATCCTCCTGCCCCAGCCTCCCAAGTTAGCGGGGGTTACAGGTGTGTTTGTGCCTGGCTCCTCCCTTTTCTAATTGCCCTGGCAGCTAGATGTCAATCTAGATTTTCCTCAGCCCCCACACTACACACGTGGTTCTGGGCTTCCTCATCCTGGGCCCATCCCGGGACTCTTACACATGCCTCCTCCTTTCTTCCCTCTGCATCTCACCCCTCATCCAGGCAGATGGTCATGGGCTTGGATTTCCCAGCTCCCTTTGCCCTGAGAGCCCTAAAGGAAAGGTTGTCAGAGACATCTGGAAAACCCTTCACTGGACCTTGACCTGTGATTCACAGCAGGCTTCTCAGGAGTGTGAGGCTGAAGAAGAACCACAGGTCAGCTGGGAAAGAGTTGCTTCAGCCTCCAGGAAGTAAATGCCCTTGATGATCTGCAGGGTGGGGCCTGGCCTGGGCCCAGCTTACGTGTGTCATGTGTTGGGTGTCAGGTGGGGGCAGGGTGGAGATGGAGAGAGCTGGTTCCATCACTATGTGCACAGTGCCCAACTGTCTAGGACCTGGTGGCCTGAGGTAGCCTGCCCCTGGTCTCTCCCTGGGTCTGGCCATGGCTGTGCCTTCACCCACACACTTCTGCTTCTACTTACACTGCGAGCCACCGCCCAAGCCCCACATAAGATGGCCATTCAAATCCATGTGGTAAAAGAATATTCAAGATGTGGTACAAAGTTAACCATGTAATGTTAAATGAAAAAGATAGGTCTTACAAATTAAGGTTCTAGTTTTGCAAAACACACACACATAAACAAATAAATAAGGAAACTGAAGTCACATAAACTGAGACATAAAAACCATCTCAGTAAAATCTGTAATAATATAAATCTAAGCAGAAAACGTTGCAATAAACATTACATAAACCTAACATAGAAAATGTTCATGATATAATATAATGTGAAAAAAGATTGTTACAAAATCGATTGGTTCAAGATGGAGGAACAGAGAAGGTCACTTTCCTGGCTGCTTCCTGGTATGAAACGAAGAAAGCAGCTTCTCAGCAAGGTGGGTGAAGAAAAAAAAAAAAGATTGTTACAAAATAGCAAAATTCAATTTTGTAAACAAAAAAACCAAAAAAAAAAAAAAAAACTATACTGAGGAAAATATAAACCATGTGAACTAAGTATTTGTTCAACACTTCTGTGACAGGCACCTATCTAAATGCTTTATAGCAAAAGCTCACAACTCTTTGAAATAGATACTGTGGTTTTCATCTCTCATTTACATATGAAGAAACTGAGGTACAAAGAGGCACAGAGAAGTTAAGTGATTTGTCCCATGTCACATAGCCAGGCAGGCATGCTATTCAGACCTAAGGAGTTGCACTTGCTGAAGAGACATTGAAAGAATTATCTCAAGATATGCTTGTGCAGGGAGGACCTTCTGTATGATTTACTTTCTTTGTGCTTTATTTTCTGACTCTTTCCCAAAGAACATGTTACTTTTGTAATGAAAGCATCTTCACTCCCACTCCATCCGTTAAATAGATAACAATTCTAAAAGTAACAAAATAAGGCAAAAATGCCCTGGGAAGGTACTCCTTCTGTAGCACCGGGACTCTGTTGTACCCAGGGGTGGTTGTTTTGAAGGGCAAGATCAGTGACCTAGGGCTAGGAAGACTGGTGAGAGACTCTAGCCCCTTTGCCATGTGGCCCTTGATGGTCCCAAGGGCTCTGTTCCTGAGGAATCTCAGGCCTCCCCACTGAAGCCACCTCCTTCTTGGGCTGGGGCCAGGCGTCAGCCTCATTGGCCTTGACAGGTGCCACCTTCCCAGAGCTTCAGGGAGGAGGGCCATGGGGGGGCGCAGTGCATGGCCAACACAGAAGAGTCTGGGAGCCTTTTCTGGCTTCTTGACCCCACACCTCCATGTGGATTCCCACCGCCACACCAAACAAGATTTTCCTCTGCAGTCTGAACTGCTGCTGGGACCCTCCTGTGTGCAGAGCAGTGATATGAATAAAATCCTGGCTTCTGACGCTCTCCTGGCTAAGTTTGCCCTGGGAGCTGTCTGCACAAAGGCACAGGTCTAGATGCCCCAGTTGCTATGGTGACGCTGGCCTGAGCAGGCTCCAGGCCAAAGTGCAGAGCTGTTATCAGTGAGGCCTTGAGTTCAGCACCTTCTCCCAGGAATTGAGACTTCCGAGCAAAACAAGATGACCTTAGTATCTCTCCTGTCCTATGTCCCTCACACTGCCTGCTTTGCTGAAACTGTCCCACAAATAACCTTTTTTTTTTTTAACAACAACAACAAAAAATTGTTCTAATTAGTTATTTTGACACATCATACATAGATGGAGTATAACTTTTCATTCTTCTGGTTTTACACCAGTTGTGTAATCATATATGCACATAGGGTAATAAGGTCCAATTCATTTCTATCCTTGTATCCCCTCCTTTCCCTTCACTCCAAAGTACTTCTATTTTTCCCTAGCCTCCTGTCCCCATTGTAAATTAGCATCCACATATCAGAGAAAACATTCAGCCTTTGGTTCTTTGGGACTGGCTTATTTCGGTTAGCATGATATTCTCCAGTTCCATCTATTTACCGACAAATGCCATAAGTTCATTTTTCTTTAAGGCTGAGTAATATTCCATTGTGTATATGTACTACAATTTCTTTATCCATTCATCTGTTGAAGGGCATCTAGGTTGGTTTAGCTATTGTGAATTGAGCTGCTATAAAAATTGATGTGGCTGCATCACTGTAGTATGCTCATTTTAAGTCCTTTGGGTATAAACTGAGGGTAGGGATAGCTAGACCAAATGGTGGTTCCATTCCATTCTGAGGAATCTCTGTGCTGCTTTCCATAGTGGTTGTACCAATTATCAGTCCTACCAGGAATGTATGAGTGTGCCTTTTCCCCCACATCCTTGCCAACATTTATTGTTGCTTGTATTCTTGATAATTGCCATTCTGACTGGAGTGAGATGGAATATCAGTATTAATTTGCACTTCTCTAATTGCTAAAGATGTTGGATATTTTTTCATATATTTGTTCATCAATTGTATTACTTCTTCTGTGAGGTGTCTGTCTAGTTACTTAGCCCATTTATTGATTGGGTAATTTGGTTTTTTTTGGTGTTAAGTTTTTTGAGTTCTTTATATATCCTGGAGATTAATGCTCTATCTGAGGTGCATGTGATAAAGATTTTCTCACATTCTGTAGGCTCTCTCTTCATGTTCTTGATTATTTCCTTTGCTGTGAAGAAGCTTTTTAGTTTGATTCCATCCTATTTATTGATTCTTGATTTTACTTCTTGTGCTTTAGGAGTCTTGCTAAGGAAGTCAGTTCCTAAGCCAACAAGGTGGAGATTTGGGCCTACTTTATATTCAATTAGGCACAAGGTATCTGTTCTAGTGCCTAAGTCCTTGATCCACTTTGACTTGATTTTTGTGCCAGGCAAGAGATAAGTGTTTAATTTCATTTTGCTACATATGGATTTCCAGTTTTCTCAGAACCAGGCTATCTTTTCTCCAACGTATGTTTTTGACACCTTTGTCTAGTATGAGATAGCTGTATTTATGTGGGTTTGTCTCTGTGTCTTCTATTCTGTACCATTGATTTATGTATCTGTTTTGATGCCAATACCATGCCGTTTTTGTTACTATGGCTCTGTAGTATAATTTAAGGTCCGGTATTGTGATGCCTCCTGCCTCACTCTTCTTGCTAAGAATTGCTTTGGCTATTCTGGGTCTTTTATTTTTCCAAATGAATTTCATGATGCCTTTTCTCTTTCTATGAAGAAAGTCTTTGCATTAAATCTTTATAAATTGCATTAAATCTTTATAAATCTTTTGTTATATGGCCATTCTGACAATGTTAATTCTGTCTATCCAAGACCATGAATTCATTTATTAGTTCTAGAAGTTTTCTGGTGGAATTTTTTGGATCTTCTAAATATAGAATCATGTCATCAGCAAATAGAGATAGTTTGAGTTCTTATTTCCCTATTCTTATCCCTTTAATTTTTTTTCTTCTAATTGCTCTGGCTAGAGTTTCAAAGATGATGTTGAATAGAAGTGGGGAGGGCTGGGGTTATGGCTTAGTGGCAGATCGCTTGCCTAGCAAGTGTGAGGCACTGGGTTCTATCCTCAGCACCACATAAAAATAAATAAATAAAATAAAGATACTGTGTCCATCTACAACTAAAAAATATTAAAAAAAAGAAGTGGTGAAAGAGGGCATCCTTGTCTTGTTTCAGTTTTTAGAGGGAATGCTTTCATTTTTTTTTCTCCATTTAGAATGATGCTGGCCTTGGGCTTAACATATATAGCTTTTACAATGTTGAAATATGTTCCTGCTATTCCTAGTTTTTCTAGTGTTTTGAACATGAAGGGTGCTATATTTTGTCAGATGCTTTTTTTCTGCACATATTGAGATGATCATATGATTCTTATCTTTAAGTCTATTGATGTAATGAATTACATTTATTGATTTCCATATGTTGAACCAAACTTGCATCCCTGGGATGAACCCCACCTGACTGTGGTACACTATCTTTTAAATATGTTTTTGTATGCAATTTGCCAGAATTTTATTGAGAATTTTTGTGTCTGTGTTCATCAAGATATTGGTCTGAGTTTCCTTTCCTTGGTGTGTCTTTGTCTGGTTTTGGTATCAGGGTGCCACTAGCCTCATAAAAATGAGTTTGGAAGTGTTCCCTCCTTTTTTAACAAATAACCTCTTGATGAAACCTATATAATAAATGTGCTGAGCTGGCTTGGTGTCAGTCAAGCCTCATCAGGGCTTGGATCACCCACAGGGCTTTCTCTCTATGTGTGACTGTGTGTGTTTTTCTTCATCCCCCATCTTTTGCTCCCCTACAACCAGTCTCCCTCTAATTAACTGCTATGGCTTGGAGAAAGATGAGGGGGTTGCGGCACTCTTGGTGACCAGGAGATCCTTACTATGGCAATGAATGAAGTCACGTGGGACACTCTTCATGGTACAGAGGAAGAGGCTCAATGTTAGAAATACTCTATTTGAACCCTGTTTCTGGCTCATAGCTGTGAGTCTTGGAACCTGAGTTTTTTGAGTGTGAGGTTCATTGTTTGTCAAAAGGGATGATGCTGACTGCAAAATTTACACAAGACAACCCCTGTCTGGAGTTGGGGTGTGGGGGAGTGGGGAGGTGGATAAATCTGTCTCCAAAGCTGGCCCTATAAGTCCTTCCTGCTGCTGCCTGCTCTCCTGGTGAGCCACCCAGAACAGATCCCACCTCACCCTCCACATCACCTCCTCGGCAGGCAGGCTGTCCTCAGCTCCTTAAGCTGCCTGCAGGACACCCCTGAAAGCTTCCATTATGGCTGCCATTTTGGCTTCCCAAATGCTTGGCACCACAAAAATCCCTGGAAGGCTTCATGAAATGTAAAAACCTATAGACTCCACACACCGACAGTCTGATTTAGGGGATTCAAGAAAGAGTCTCAGAATCAAAATTTTTATAATTTTCCCAGAGCTCCACCATGCAGTATTCTGCTTTTAGTGTGTCTCCAGAGGTGACCAGTGCCAAGCTACAGCCTGACCAGCTTTGATCTGAGAGGATGTCCCTTTGGCTGCCTCCTGTGTTCCTCACACAGCTGCCTGGGTATACCTCCCTGGGGGTGCTTGGGCTTGTGAATGCTCTGCAATTGGTCAGCAGATGGGGCTGGAAGCTGGGGCCTCCCCGACTCTGAACCTTACTGGCCTTTGTGCCTAGAATGCTCACTTACATACAGACATTGGCAGATGGCCTCGTAGAGTTCCTAGGATGAGCCTGATGAGCATGACCTGTGACTCTGCTGCTCTCCCCATCAGGCTGGAGCCACAGCACTGTGAACAGAGCCCAGAACTTGGGTTACCAAAGATCCTGTCCTGCAAGGCCTCCCCAGGATTCTAGAACAAGCCCTTCATAGGAGTGTGCAGCAGCTGGTGGCTGCCCCTGGGTCTGTAGATGGATCCAGAGGCCTCTGGAGAAAATTCCAGACCTCTCCAGCTCTAAGAGTGGTCAGCTAAGAGGTCCTGGATGGAGACAAGGTCTCAGAAGAAGGGGCACAGCCTCTGTGACTCAAGACAGGCACCCACTCTGCTTGGCACAGTCCTCGCTGAATGTGGCTTCCTTGGGATGGAGGGGACCTTCACAGAGACCAACCACCTCTTAATTCCTGACTCCTGAAAGTTTCTCTCATACACGGTACTCATAGCCAGCCAATGCAGGCTCCGTCCCAACCTTTAAGCTCTGTCCATTAGAACAGTGCTCCTGTCAGACATGGTGGCACATACCTGTAATCCCAACAGCTCAGGAGGCTGAGGCTGGAGGATCGCGAGTTCAAAGGCAGCCTCAGCAACTTAGCAAGGCCCTAAGGAACTCAGGGAGACCCTGTCTCTAAATAAAATATTTTAAAAGGGCTGGGGATGTAGCTCAGTGGTTAAGTGCCTCTGGGTTCAATTTCCAGTATCAAAAAACAAAACAGAAAGAAAGGGAGGGAGGGAGGGAGGGAGAGAGAGAGAGAGAGAGAGAGCAAGCAAAGCAGTGTTCATTAGGCTGGGCTTAGGCCTAAATTCCTGGAAATCCACCCTCTGCTGCTCTTTGAAGGTGAGCCCTTCAGATATTTAGAGATGGCACTGTGCCTTCCCAAGAATCCCCAGGGCATCATCAGAACCACAGTGCCTTGGTTCCAATGAACTCTTGGAACGCCAATTGCCTCATCTGTGGAATAGAGACAACCACAGCTATTATTTATTGATTGTATACCCTGACCAAACTCTGCACTAAACAGGTCATACTCCCAGCATAGTGGTGATTTATTAAGATTTCCTGACCCTTGGTCAGCTGCAGGACTCTGGCTCCAGGCTGTCTGCAGAGGTGCAGACTCCCTCTGCTGTACAATAGGTGAACTGCAGTCAGGAAAGGCGAGAATGCGTGAAATTGTCGATTGTCAGGGTGAGAGGGACCACAGAAGAGATTTGGTCCCAGCCTGGTATTCTACAGATATGTAAAATGAGGTCAAGGCCAGTCACTTCACAGAATGGCCTCCTTGAAATTTTCCTGTGTGGGCCATGGATTGTGGTGCTCCCCCCACAGCAGGGAGCTGAGCAAGTCAGTTCTAATGGGTTTCCTGACTCCCCCAAATCCTTTGGGGAACACATCCCACCCCACTTCTCTGGAACTGCACCTTGGAGTGGCAGGAGCCAGCATCACAGGGGAGATATTGCCAGGGCACGGCCTTACTTCATCTGGTGAGCTGGATTCCAAGGGAAGGTCCTGAGGGTAAGGCAGAGGTCAGGAGGGCTGAGTTGTGAGGACCACATAGAGAGTACCACCCCTGAGAAGGCAGAGGTCTGGAGTCTCCTGCAGAGCTGGGGTCTCCCAACATGTGCTGCTCAGGGAAGCTGAAGAGACTTAGGCTGCAGAGACATCCAGATCCTGACTGGATTTGCTCCTCTAGTTGGTGATGAAATTGGTGGGTAGAGGCCCAAGGGGGCTTCCAATGGGGAGTACTACCAGACCTGGAAGATTCTGGAAACTTTGTAACTTCTCTCTATTTGCTATTCATGGTAGTAGCTCTCATTTATTGAACATCTCTCTGAAAGGAGCTGTGCGTTGTGCTTAATAGGTATCATGTCTTTTACTTTTTTTTTTAAATTTTTTATTGTTGGCTGTTCAAAACATTACATAGTTCTTGATATATCATATTTCACACTTTGATTCAAGTGGGTTATGAGCTCCCATTTTTACCCCGTATACAGATTGCAGAATCACATCAGTTACACATCCATTGATTTACATATTGCCATACTAGTGTCTGTTGTGTTCTGCTGCCTTTCCTATCCTCTACTATCCCCCCTCCCCTCCCCTCCCCTCCCCTCTTCTCTCTCTGCCCCCTCTACTGACATTCATTTGTCATGTCTTTTACTTTCAACAATATCACAAAGTAGGTCTTTTAAGTCCATTCCATGAATGGGGAAACTGAGGCTTGGAGATGTAAATCAATGGTCCTGGATCTAGGTAAAATGGGATATGAGCTCATGTCATCTGATGTGAATACCTTCACACTAGCCTCACTGCCTTGTGTTTGTTCTTATCTCCTTGTTCCCTCAGTGATGAGTCACAGAACCTCTAAAAACAATGGGTCCTCCTTTTCAAAAATCTCCTTCTTCCTTATTGTCCCTGGGCAGGGTGCTTCAGCCACACACTGTGAGTTGAAGGTATGTTGGCCAATGGCTCCAGTCCCCATCTCTCTGGATCCCTTTCTGCATCTCTTGGTCACCTTGGGTCAGTGTACCCAGACATTTCAAGCTCACCATGCTCCAAAAATGGGGCCACCATCTCCGCAGCACCCCACCTATGACTCTCATTCCATGGTCCCACCATCCACTCCCCACATCTATATTTGTCTTCCTTAAAACTCCAGAAACTTCTCACAGCTTTACCTCCCCGTTGTTTTTGCCTTAATGTAATAATCCTCTCCCCTTATTCCACCACAGCCTCTAGAGCCTCCCTTTCATCTTCTCTTTGGGAGATTCTTCCTTTTGATTCTTCTACATCCTGCCCAAAAGAACTTTCTAAAATTCTGGTCTAAGCATGTCACTCTTCTGCTTATAAATCCTTCAGTTGTTCCCATGGCTTAAAAATTATATTTATATATCAAACACCTTCATTTTGCCCATAGCACTTGAGATCTGCCTCTGCCCGCATGTCAGTTCACACCCTTTCCACCCCAAAACCCAGTGGCAAAGATTAACTGAAACTCCTGGCAGGTGTGTGTGGCCGTCCCCCCTGACACCTTGTATGCCTTTGGCCCCACCCTTCTTTGCCTGGCTAATGCCTGTTTCCTCTTTCCATTGCACCTTGATCATCTCAGGGAAGCCTCCTCAGCTGGATCAGGGGGTTGTGATACGAAGCAGCACACCTCTTCTGTCCCAAACCTTAATGTTAGGATGTTAGTGAATATCTTAATTTTGTCTTCTACTAGACAGTGAGTTACCTTGAGGACAGCATCATTTCTGTGTGATACTCACAGTCAGGTCAGGGCCTGGCACCTAATGGGTGATCTCTGAGTGAAGAAAGGAAGAAAGGGAATTTGGAGAGCAGTGACCAGGGAAGAGGAGTGGCCCAGAACCCTGCTCTGAATGGAAGTCAGTGTCCTTGGACACAAAATTCTCCCATATCTGACTGCATGTCACTGGACTCTCCACCTGTTCTTGCTGCTCCTTGACAGCTCAGTGACTCCTGGACACTAGAATTGGGAGGGCAGGAGGCCTGGAGGTGATCAGAGACCATCCCATCTCCCTCCCCAAGGGATCCTGCCAGTTTTCCCAAGGGCACTATCCAAGGGCAGATGGGAGGAATGGAAACACGAGTGGGATGTGATCTTCTTTTGCACCCAGCACTGCTTATGTACCAACTGTATGCAGGGCCCTCCTCTGAACCCTGAGTTTGTGCATGTTCCAAAATGGCCACCCTTTGATCTAGTTGAGACCATGGTGGAATGAGAATCCAGAGCAGGGGCAGTCAGAGAGGAACAAGCTGGGTCTCAAAACAAGAAAGGCAAGGGCATTGGTGGCAGAAGGGGTAGCCTCCGTAAAGACGGGAGGTCCGGTCACTCCAAGCCAGTGAATCCAGAGACAGAGAACAGCTGCCTTACCTGGAGCTGGGTTTCTGCAAGAGGGTGGTAGGAAAGAGATATTGGAGTCATATTCTGGAGGGCTTTGCCAGACCATGAGGTTTGGGTTTGAACCAGAGGATCCCCAGGACATGGTGCTGGTCCTGGGATGGTATTGGTTTTCTGAAACACTCCCGGCCTGGCCAGCTAAGGGGCCATTCCCCAAAGTGACCAGCAGGGGGCAGGATGAACTCACATTCCCTCAGCCCAGAACCCGTCTAGTTTAGGATTCAGAGTCCTGGGAGAGGACTGGAGTGGGGCAACCCTTCTGGGAGTGGAGAGGCTCCCCCAGGCACAGAGGAAACAGGCCAGCTGCACACAGCTGGAGGTCAGCCAGTTTATGGCCAATGAAGGGAGGTCGGGTGACCTTCCTGGGCATTTGCTCCCCACCAGTGGCCCAATTTCCCAGCTGTGCCTCTTTGCCTTTAGTTTTCGTAATCCCTCCTTCCCAGTAGGAGAACACTCCATATTGTGAGGTGTCTGAATTGGGCCTCTAGGGACATGATGGCTTCTTTGGAATCAAACCAAATCCAGGAATGCAGCTGGGGAGAAACTGTACTCCTTACTCACTTCCTTCCCTGAGGACAGGGAAGGGGTGATAGGAACATGTGCACATGGGGCATTTGACAAACATTTATCCAGCGGCCTCTGGGCTAAAGATGGAGACACAAAGATGCAAGTGCATCCAACCGAGGTGGCATCCCGCCCAGGACCCCCACCGCCACCCCATCCACAGAGTAAACAGCTCTGTGACTCATTTGGTAAGGGCGGAAGGAGCTAGGTACGCAGTGTCATGGAAGCCCTGAGGAGAACAGAGTGCTGCTGCTGGGCAGGGCTGCAGAAGATTTGAGAAAGGAGGTGAGACTGGAGCAAAGAAACCTTGCTTGAAAACCCTGAAACTTGAGTGGGATTTTTACCAGATGGAGATGGAAGGGCACCCCAACAGGAGCAAAGGCCTGGAGGTGAGAATATTGATGAACAGATACCCCTGTGCATGCTGCTTAATGACCACTTGCTATATGGCCAGCTTTGTGCAACAGTAGTTATTTCTAATTCTCACATCCACCCTTAGGATGCTATGATCCCTACTTTATAGACGAAGAGTCAGAGGGTTAGAGAGGTAAAGTGACAGCCCCGGTAAGGAATGCTGGAGCTGACATTCCAGTCCTGATCCATGTGGCCCTACCTGCCTCTATAGGACCGGAGTTCAGAGGTGTATGGGAGAGGGTGGCACAAAGAACAGAAAAAGTCCCTCTTTCCTAGAGGACCTCACCCTTGGCCCTTGGCCCTTGACTTTAGCATCTCCGGCCAGGTTGTGAAGATCTTCTGGTCAGAAACCTGTTCTCAAACAGCCACCTATCAGGCTGCCTTTTCACTTTTTCTTTTTGTTTTTAGAAAAGTTCTTGTGCAAATTCCATTTTTATGGGTCAGAGATTTTGTGGAGCCTGGGTCAGAGGGAGAGAGGAGGAGCCCTGAGGTAGAGCAAAAGGAGGAGGGGCTGCACCAGACCCTCAAGGCAAGCAGCCTGTCCCTGCAAGGCATGTGGTGGCATTTAAAGGCTGGCTCATCTTGTCTGTCTGGGTGGGACAGAGCTGCTGAGAGGACAGACCTCCCTACATGGGCTTCCTCTACCAAATGAAAGACAGGCTGCTTCTCCAGGGCTCCTCTCCTCTGCACAGTACCTTCTGGGCTCTGTAGGGTCATCTCCATACCTTTCAGTGATCCCTGTCTAAGTCTGTTCAGGCTGCCCTAACAAAATACCATAGACTGGATGACCTGCAAACAAGAGAAATTTATTTCTCACTGTTGTGGAGACTGGGAAGGTGCCAGCAGATTGGCATTGGGTAAGGGCCTGCTCTCTGGTTCAAAGATGGTGCCCTCTATCAGTCCTCAAAGGGTGGAAGGGATGATCTAGCTCTTTGGGTCTCTTTTACAAGAGTGGTGATCTGTTTTACAAGGGCATAAATCACCTCACAAAAATCCCATCTCCTAATACCACCACCTTGGGGGTTAGGATTTTAGCATATTTGGGGCATTGCAAACATTCTTTCTGTCCCTGGCATTTCCAAATTCATGTCATTCTCACATGCAAAATGCATCCATTTCACTCAATAACTTTAAACATCTTAACTTGTCTCAGCATCAACTTTAAAGTCTAAGTCCAAAATCTAATATACAGGTGAGACTCAAGGTACTGTGTATCCCCTAGACCAGTTGCTCTCCAGGTACGTGCCTGTGAAATCAAACTAGTCCGGTGCTTCCAAAAGACAATTCTGTGACGGGCACGGGATAGACATTGCCATCCCAAAAGGGAGCAATGGGCAAGAAGAAAGGACAACAGGTTACAGGTAAGACTGAAACTCAACAGTTTAAACAACATTAAATCTTAAGATTTGAGACAATCTTCTTTGACCCAAGGCTCTGTCCCTGGACACATTGGAAGAGGGGTTGACTGTGGCTCTGGGTGACTGTGATTCTCCCAGTCTGGAATTGCCTGTTGGTGTCTCACATCTGAGATCTTGGGGGTGACCTTAGCCCAAGAACCTCAGGAGACATTGCCTTGGTGGTGACTGTCTTTGGTGGCCTCACCATCATGGTGGCTTTTTGTCTGAGTCACACAACTGAGACTCCTGATGGCTCTGATCTTCAAAATCTAGGTGGCGGTATCCATGACCCCATAGCTGGTGTGTTCAGCATGCTGGTGGGGATGGCACCTCATCTGGCTTTCAAGGTATACCACCTGGGCCCTTCAGAGGAGGCCTCCATGGCCTATGCTACACCAGGGCCACTGCAGCCATACCTGGCATAGCCAAGGAATGTGGGGAGTGGAGACTTGAAATTGTTCTGCCCTCTGCCCTCCACCTCAGGCCCTTGGCCTCTGGGCCTACCAATGGAAGGGGCAGCCCAAATAATCTCCAAGAGGCTTTCAGCAACTTTCTTTCATTTGCCTGGATGAATAGCATCTGGCTTCCTTTGAGATGGTCTATCCATATTCATCTCCAAATCAAATCATAGCTTTCCCAAACACACTTTCTCATTCCTTTCAATATAGGGTGGCTGAGAACTTCCCAAATTTTAAAATTCTGGTTGAAATTTCATCTTTCAATCATTTCTCTCTTCTTGCATTCTACTGTCAGGATTTTTAAAAAATATTTATTCCTAAGTTTTAGGTGAACACAATATCTTTATTTTACATTTATGTGGTGCTTGAACCCAGAGCCTTGAGCATGCTAGGCAAGCACTCTACCACTGAGCCACAACTCTAGCCCCATATTGTCAGGTTAAGAGAATTCCAAAGCCACATTTTAGGTATTTTTACATGGTACCTCACTCCTAATACTAATTTTCTGTTTTAGACGGTTCAGGCTACTATTTAAAAAAAAAAAAAAAGCTATATAGGTTAAAGTTTATAAACAACAGAAACTTACTTCTCACATTCCTGGAGGCTAGGAAGTCCACAATCAAGGTCCTGGCAAAGTCAGTGTCTGGTGAGGGCCTGCTCTCCGGTTCATAAACGGCACCTTCTGGTTGTGTCCTCACATGGTAGAAGGGAACAATTTTCTCTGCGGTTTCTTTTGTAAGGAATGTAATCACTCACAAAGACCCCAACTCTTAATACTGTCACCTTGGAATCAGGATTTTAACTTGTGAATTTTGGGGGATTCAAGCATTCATACCATAGAAGACCCTTTCTCATGAATTGTCTAGTCCTCCTAAATTGGGGACACTCAGCTTTTCCTTGCCAGGGACCCTTTAAAGAACTAATTTTGAAATTATGGGAAATAAAGGCTGATTCAGAGTGGGGTTGGGAGGGGGAGCATGGGAGGATTAGATGAACTATAGATAGTGCAAAGGGAAGGCAGGGGAAGGGAGGGGGCAAGGGGGTAGAAAAGATGGTGGAATGAGATGGACAGACATCATTACCCTAAGTACATGTACGAAGACATGAATGGTGTGAATATACTTTGTGTACAACCAGATATGAAATACTGTGCTCTGTATGTGTAATATGAACTGTAATGCATTCTGCTGTCATATGTAAAAAATTAGGATTAAAAAAATAAATAATTATGGGAAATAATATATAACAAAGAAGTGTATTGAAAATTAAAAGTGTTGTACCCACCCTTTCCATTTGTTTCATCCCATTCCACAGGGAACTCCTCTTAACAATTTATTATTTATCCATAAGTAATGTATCTCTGTATAGACAAGCTACAGGTTATTATATGCTCTTCAAAATACATATACAGGGTTGGGGAGGTAGCTCAGTGGTACAGCACTTGACCAGCGTGCATGAGATGCTGGGGTCAATCCCCAACACTGCAAACTCACTCACTCTCTCTCTCTCTCTCTCTCTCTCTCTCACACACACACACACACACACACACACACACACTTATAGCCATACCATAAACATCGAGTTTTACAACTTGCTTTTTTTCTCCTTGTTTCTTTTGTGTGTGTGTGGGAAGGGGAGACCAGAGATTGAATTCAGGGGTGCTTGGCCACTGAACCACATTCCCAACCTATTTTTATTTTTTTATTTTAAGACAGGATCTTGCTAAGTTGCTTAGAGCCTCTTTAAGTTGTTGAGGCTGGCTTTGAACTTTCGATCCTCCTGCCTCAGCCTCCCAAGTTGCTGGGATTACAGGCATGTGCCACTGTGTCCAGCTCTTTTTTATTTCATTTAATATCAGGTCTTGGACACTTTTTTATGCCAGTACTGATAGATCTACCTTTTATTCTTAATTACTGCAAGTTCATTGTAAAGATGTAACCAGTTTGTTTTCAGAAATATTTAGGCTGTTTATAGTCTTGCCATTGAAAACAATGCTGAGATGAACAATTGTACTTGTAGATTACTTGCCACCTGATTGGTAATGTTTGTGTTTAAAATTTGAATATTTGCTCCCAAATTACCTTCCAATAACTCTAACAATTTATGGTTCCAGTAATAGTATTTGAGAATGCCCATTAAGAATACTGGTATCATCAAACTTTTAAATCTTTACTAATTGGATGGATGAAAATTATATATAATTTTAAATACTTAAATGCCTTAAAAGTCAGGCTGAAGTGGGCACAGTGGTGCATGCCCGTAATCCCAGCAGCTTGGGAGACTGAAGGATTGGGAGATCAAAGCCAGCCTCAGCAATTTAATGAGACCCTAAGCAATTTAATAAGACCCTGTCTCTAAATAAAATACATTAAAAAATGTGGTTATGTGTCCCTGGGTTCAATCCCTGATATACCCCCACCCACCCCCCAAAAAAGAGTGAGGCTGAGCATATTTGTCTCCTTATCCTTAAGAGATACTTTCAAAGACCTTCAGTGGATGCCTGAAACTGAGGGTTATATTGAACCCAATATGTCTGTCTGTATGTCTGTCTGTCTGTATGTATGTATATAGATAGATAGATAGATAGATAGATGAAATTTAAGGCTGTAGCTCCCATTGTTGAGCCCCAGACTTCTATGTACACACACACACACACACACACACAAATTTAATGCCTTTTCCACCAAAACTTACATTGCACTGTGGATGCAACTTTTGCAATTTGAGGTGTGACAGCAAAACTAACATGGATTACTTTTCCTTGATCACAATTTCACAGATAGATTTGTTCTTGCCATTGATTTAGCAACCTTAGCATATGATTTTTTTTTTCTTTCCTTATTGAGAATTTTTACCTTTTCACTTGAAGGAAACTACTCTTTGGCATACCCAAATTGCATCATTGCCACCCTTGTATTTTGGGGCCATTATTATGCAAAGTAAAGGTCACTTCAACACAAGCTCTGTGGTATCACAACAATTGATCTGATGACCGAGATGGGTGCTAAGTAACTAGTGGGCAGATAGGATATAAAGCATGGATACGCTGGACAAACGGATGATTCATATCCCAGGCAGGATAGTTGGGTGGTGTAAGATTTCATCACACTACTCAGAACAGCATACAATTTTCAACTTAGGTATTGCTTACTTCTGGAATTTCCCATTTACTACTGCGGTGGACCGCAGGTAACTGAAACCTCGGAAAGCCAAACCACAGATAAGGAAGGAGTAATGTATTTGTTGGCTATTTGAGCTTCTTTTTCTCCTGAGTATGTGTGTGTGTGTGTGTGTGTGTGTGTGTGTGTGTGTGTATGAACCCCATGTTGTTGGCCTTTGACCATTTGGGGGAAGACTAATCTTTCTCTATTCAGATTTGTAGGAATTGTATATTAAGGAAACCAGCATCTAAGAT
The DNA here is from genome assembly GCF_001458135.2 of Marmota marmota marmota. Classification (NCBI taxonomy): domain Eukaryota; kingdom Metazoa; phylum Chordata; class Mammalia; order Rodentia; family Sciuridae; genus Marmota; species Marmota marmota. The sequence continues at coordinate 2,640,079 of NW_026000081.1, forward strand.
TCATCTTATTATTTCCTTCATTACAAAGTCCATGTTTAGAAAGATTTTGTAAGCAGCAGTTGTTAAGTTATTACATGTTCTTCCATTTTCCCTATCTGACCCATGTATACTGATCCTCAAAATGTTTATCAGCACAAGATGGTCAATGTTTCTGTGTTGAGTTGATATAATTCCAGCCAAAAGCAAAGCCCTGGAATTTTTATTAATCCCAGAAACCCCACCATGTTTAACTGAAGGATAGTCATTGGCTTTCTGAGATATTTTAAGTGGCTTGAGGAGCCCTTGAAGTCTGGGGCCCAACAGTGGGAGCCACAGCCTTGGATTTGGATCCTTCAGCTAGGTCTCCTTTGGCCGACCCAGTTCACTAGAACCAGCAGTGTGGTCTGCACCTGCACGCACCACTCTGTCCAGCTGTGGATTCTTCTGTTCTCGTGAGTGGGCTGAGTGTTTACATATTTTCCCCTTTGTTTATAGGCACATATGGGTGTGGGTCCCTCAGAAGGTTGCTGAGGCTGGACTGAACCTGCCCCAGGCCAGGCCCAGTGGGACTTTATCTGTGCTGACCCCTGGGAGCTGAGGAAGAGAGGGAGGTGGGAAGGGGCAGGAAGAGGCTCATCTTGAGAATCTCCCAGCTGGCCCCCAACCCTCCTGCCCATCCTTAGCTTCTCTACTTCCTTGGGGGAAATTTCCCCAGGGCTATGTTCTGTGTTGCAGAGAGTGAGAAAGGTCCTCTGGTAAAGATGGGCCGGGATGGTTTGTAGAACCTTACATGAGAGAGCAGGGTGCTGGACACCAAATATGGGCCTGAAAGGAAAATGGTCACTAATGTGGCACTTTCCTCCTAGTTTTAGAGTGGGGGTGCTGAGCTCACAGTTGTAGGAGTCGGGGAAGAGCAGAGGAAGGGAAGCCAGAAATCTGCCTATGATCCTTGACCAGCCCAAGCCTCTGCAGCTGACTTAGAAGCTTCCAGGTTGGTTTGTTTGTTTAACCGAGGGCTGACTTTTAATTGACTGCCACATTCCAGAGTTTGGCAGGGAAGGTGATTAATGGGGTTGGCAGCAGGAGGTAGAGTCGGAGGAAGTCAAAAGAACTCCAAGATGACTCCACTGGAGCCCTAGCTTTCCAGTGTGGTTGCCAGGTATCTCTTCAGCTCACCCCAGTTGCCCACCTCTGCAGGGTGGGCAATGAGCTCTTGGGCTCTAGGGAAGAAAATACTCCCTTGTCTCTTCCCATTAATATCCCCCAGGGCTGGCATGTGGGCATCAGAGTTAGGCCCCATTCTCTGCCTTGGGACATAGAACACCCACCTGAGCAGACCCAAGTTTGGGAGCCCAAACAGAATCACCTGGGTCTGTGCCCTAGAAACATGCCTGGGCAGCAAGGGACTCACCCTGTGATGCCTGAGCCTTTCCCTTAAAGCATGGCTAGCGAGATAACATATAGACAGTGCCAGGCTCCAACTCTCATTAAACGTTATCTCATTGGCTTCATGAACCCCTCTGGGAAGGGAGTGAGAAAGAAACACCTCTGCTCTTGCAGTAAAATGGTCTCACTAAATATACCACTCTACCTTGACAGTGAATTTGAAGGGCATTCCTGAGCACAAGGCAGCTTCCACGGTGTGTTAGCTTCCATTCCCTTCATCCTAGTCCCCACCGCAGCCAGACGAGGGGACCCCAGTCTAACATTTGGAACATGGTGATAAAGAATGTGGCATTGGAGCCAAGCAGATGAAGGACAAGTCAGGCCCTGTCACACAGGAGCTGACTTCAAGGGTTGGTCCCACATCTGTAAATAGGGACCTGGCCATGCCCCCCCTGCCCTGTTTGTTGTGAGGAATGAGTCACAGCAGGAATGTGAGTGCTTTGCATAGGGCCCTAGAGGAGTGTGATTGAGTCCCTGTGTTCTCCCTCTCCTGGTGGCTCTTCTTCCTTCTCAAGAAGGATTCCGCCAGGCCGCCTGGATAGGGCTCTAGGCTGATCTTCTCCTTCCTAGAAAATGCTCAGGTCTTGAAGCCTTTTTCAGTCCCAAAGTCTGAGGATGATCTCTATCACTAGCTGTGGCCTGGGCTGTCCCATGATCAATTTAGCAGACTGGATTCAAGGAGCCGTAGGCCAAGAACTCAGGACACCCAGACTCCAACTGGGGGTGAGAGAGGAGATGCTCAGTGTCACTGTGTGTGTGTTGTGTGTGTGTGTGAGAGAGAGAGAGAGAGAGGAGAGAGAGAGAGAGAGAGAGAGAGAGAGAGAGAGAGAGAGAGACTCAAAATAACATTTGTCCCATTTTCTCCTTTTTCTAGATCTGGACTGATTGAGGCAGGGTCTGCCTTCCATCTTTCAGGACAGGGTGAGTATGTGTTGGGGTTAGATGTGACCAGCTATGGCTTTACCTACATAAAATAAAGTCTTCTAAATTTTTGGGTGCAGTTTGGGTGCTATTTTATGCCTCTGTCATCTATGAAATCAAGGATTTCTAGTTCATTGATTCCTTCAAGGGATATATTGAGCGAGGCCAGGAGACAATACCGTACGTAGGTCTAGAGACCAGCCCTGTGCTGGGTACCAGAGATAAAGCAAGAAGGATATGTGATTGTGCTGGCCTCTGCCCCTCCCAGCCCCGTGGCTCACAGTGCAGAGTTCAGGGTGATGGCATTTGGCAAGCTGTGGGGGCCAGAGGGCTGCTTACTCTGCTTGGGTAGGCAGCAGGAAGCCCCACTTCAAGGAGGGCTTGTGCCTCCTCCAAAGACCAGATGGATATCTGTGAAGGCCCTGTGGCAGGGACAGTCACCCCAGGCCATAATCCCATGTGTACAAGCACTCACAACTGTGACAGAACACAGGCAGTGTGCTAGATGTGGCCCTGAGTAGCCAGAACATTGGAGACAAGGACAGAGAGGACAGACAAGATGGAGATGCTCATCCCAAAGGTCATATCACCAAATACTCAGGGCATAACTGAGGAATTTGGACTTTGGCCTGTGGGCAGGGGCTGGGCTGGGAGGGGGTCATGAAGACCCCACCTAGGAAGACATTGCTCTAGGGAGGGCAAGTGTTGTCCTCTCAGTTCCAGCCGTTATCCCAGGTGGGAGGGCAGACACAGAGAGCCATGTCACCCAACTAACTCTTTCAGAGAAGTTGGAAATCTGGGTTTTCATGTGGCACTGTCATTTTGAAATGTAGATTCCACAAATTCCACAAAACAAAACACACAGGCTCAGGCCAAACAGAAAAGGTCTATAATCCCCATCTGGCCACTAGCATGTGACCTCTGCCTCTTGTAGGAAGAGAGGTGCCCACGGGTCCCAAGCAAGAATGACTGTGTCAGAGTTTGACCCCTGTGTTAGCATTCTGGGGATGGCTGTACGGGATGCCAGAGTCCAAAGAGGCAGCAAGATCAGTTAAGAATCTAGTAGGAAAATCTCATTCTTCTTGATCCATTGATTTAATAAGTAGTTATGGAGCATGTTCTGTGTGCAAGCCAGGTGCTATTATGGGAGGCTTATCCTGATTGTCCCCACCTCTAGGCCAAGTTCCAGCTAATTCTGTTGATCCTTCCTGGCATCCGGTCCTTTCTCTGTCTGACGCCACACTTCACATCCCAAGAGAAATCTGTTCTCTGCAGGGCGCCTGGAACCCTGCACATCCTCTCCTGCAGACTTTGTCCCCTCTGGTCACATCCCTTCCTCTCCTCTTTTGGAGTTGACTGCTCCTACTCAGCTCTGCATCTGAGCACTCGTCCTCCAGGAGAGGAACTTCCTTTTTCAGCTTTCCAGGTCTTGTCATCTGCAGGAAATTAGCAGAGTTTTACTCTGGATCGGAGCAAACACTTGCATATTTGTGCATCTAGCTGAGCATCCAACTCGGGCCTGGGCTAGTCCCAAAGCACTGGGAGGTATAAGGGTTCCTGTCCTTGAGGTTCTCCCAGGTAGGAGGGAATGAGCCCTGTCCACCACAAAAAGCCGTTCAATGCCCAAAGGCTGGTCCCCATGAGCCTGCTGGGGCCTCGAGAATGTAGCATTAGGCACTTACCCTTCACAGCCTCATGGAAGTCTCACCACAGTCTATCAAATTCAGCCCCTTATTGTCCCATTTTCCAGATGAGACTGAGGTTCTCAGAGTGGAATAACCAACCAGTCAGTCCAGGCTTGCAGAACTGTCAGCAGCACTTGGGTTTGGCCCCAGGTTGGTTGACTGCAAAGCTCATTTCCATCACAGTCGAGGGGCATCCATCGTGGATGAGGGCCATTCAATTTGGGCTGAGGGCCCCAGTCTGAGGTGGTAGAGGAGGTGACCATTCCCCTTCTTCCACTTTCTTCTTCTTCATTTTGGTGTGTGTCCATTTCTTGAATGGGATATGAGAGTTGGGGAACTGCTGGGGCACATCCCCATGACATCTGCCTGGGCTTTCTCCAGGATGGCTAGTGCTCGAAAAAATGATTGTGAGGGACCTGGCTGCTAGAGCAAGCCATGCAGCCACCTCACCCTCCTCTGGCCTCATCCAGCCTCTCTGGCCTCTGACTCTCCTCTCCAGTGTAACCCTCCTTCTCTTCCTCCTAGATGAAGAGCCTGAGGCAGTGAATGTGCAACGATTTGGAACCAGGCAGGGTCCATTAACTCATCTGTGACCTTGACTCTGGGCCTGTAAAATGGTTATAAACATTGACTATTCCAGAGGGAACTAGTGGAAATCAAACAATTGAAGATTAACAGAAGAAAAATGCTAAAAAATTATGAAGCATGAATTTTTCTTTCATTCCACCAAGATTTCTTGAGTGTGAACTCTGTGGCTAGCCCTGCCCTGGATTCTAAGGTTCAGTCCTAAGGAAGACAGACACAGCTCCCGCCTGCACAGAGCTTACAGTCTGGGGACAGAGACAGATGGTTAAATACCATCTATTAAAAATACCACTATTAAAAAACAGACTGGAACAAACGTGGGGTCCTGAGGCTTTCCTGAGGAAGTGGGATTTAAGCTGAAGGATGAGGGTCACCTGTACAGAGCAGGGAAGAAGGTCCCAGGGTATGAGTGCCAATCACTGGGCAGGGGAACAAGGCAAAGGGTTGTAATGGGGCAGCAGGAACTAGGGGAGGCTGAGGGTCTGACTGGAGCTGTGTAGTCACTATAACAAAATTCCTGAGAAAATCACCTTGTAAAGTGGAAAGGTTTATTTTAGTTCCCTTTTGGAGATTGCAGCCTATGATCGGTTGGCCTAATTGCTTTGGGATTGTCTGTGGTAAGGCAGTATATCATGGTGGGAGTGTGTAGTGGAGTGAAACTGCTTACCTCATCATAATCCAGGGAGCAAAAATAAAAAAAAGTAAGAAGATTGCCAGGGTTGCACAATCCCCTTCAAGGGCATGTCCCCAGTGACCCAAAGACCTCTCCCACTAGACCCCACTTCTTAAAGCTTCCACCACCTCCCACTAGCAGCCCCCTGGGGACCAAGCATTTAACACACAGGGATTTGGGATTGGGTATGGACTTGCAAAAGGGAGCTGTTGAGGAACTTGGTTGAAGTGGCTTGACCACAACAGACCTTTCTCTCTAGCACTTTGCTCTTTGACCTGGTCCCTGCAGCTTCTCAGTGCATTCTTTACCTTCTGCCTCCATTTTGCATGTTGAGAAGTCAGGCCTGGGGGGAGGTCTAGGCCCTCACCCCATCCCTGGGCTGAGGGACAGCTGATTGGAAGCAGATGCCATGCCCTGGTGGGGCCCTGCCGGGAGTGGTGAGGCCGTGGAGGGCCTGGCTCCCCCATGCTGACCTCAGACCTGCACCACTGGCATGTCCAGGCCGCAGACTCTCTGTCAGCAAAGCCGCATCCGTCCTGCAGAGAGACAGTCACTGTGGCTGCCCACACCTCCAACCCAGCAATTTCCCTGCCACGGTGAGAAACCTCCTACAGTCCCTGGCTAGAGACAGCCTCCTCCAACTCGGCCTGGAGCCTGGCTGGGGGAGGGAGAGATGCCAGCTAGGTTCTTGGAAAGGCATGAGACTGGCAGAGGTCTCTGTCACCTGCACCTGGTTCCTCAGCACACCTGTATCAGCACAGTGCAGATGAGGCCACCAGGACCCTACTTGCCATGTACGAGGCTTTGTGTTAAGGATTTTGTATCTTCCCATTTAATCCTCAGTAACAGCTCCTTAAGGCCCAACTGTTGGGGAGACTCAGAGAAGGCATCTTGTCACACAGCCTGTAGCAGCAGAACTGGGATCTGGACCAGGCTATTGGGGTCCATGGTTAAATGCAGTGGAGCCCTGGTGGTTGCTCCTGAACCTATTGCTCCCAGAGACCCCTATGGGCACACATGTTGGCACAGGGCACTAAAATGGGCACAGTGTGTTAGAGAAGCCTCTGGAGGCAGAATCCTAGGCTCTGTTCACTGTTAAGGGCGATGTGCTTGCATTTGGTTTTGTTTGGATCATGCCCAGGGGTCCCCTCACAGAGGGATGTTGCAGATGGTTGTCTCTGAATACCCTTGGGGACCATCTCCCACATAACCCCTGCTGGGGCTATGCCTCCACTGAGCTCTGCCTTTATGTCTCCAAGTCCCAGTAGGTACCTGCAGAGTCTGGCAAGGTTCCGGGTCCTCTCAGAGACAACTCCTGTATTCTTCAGCAGCCCTAAATGCCTCTTCTCTAACAGCTGTCCCTCCCTCTTGGGACAGCTTAAATGCATCCTCTTTCCTCTGCTCCTCCAGTCCCCCCCTCCCCACGGACTTGTACGGATCCGCACTCTCACAGAACTGTGACCCTCTCTGCCCTGTGTTTGGGAGCTCACATCTGGGGCTCCTGGAGTGTAAGAGAAAAGGCAGAGGCCCCCACTGCAGAGCCTGGCCTCTGCTGTGTCTTCCTGCTACAGTCCAATTACTGAGAAGGAAAAAAAACAAACATGGCAGGTCACCCCACTGGAGACCACTTTGTTGTCTGTTCTAGGCCAGAATTTCCTTGGTAGTCCTTGGGCAGGTGAATCGGCACTGAGGCTGACCCCATTGAGGGTGGGGTCTGTGATGGCAGATGTGTGTGGCTTTCTGGGGACTTTAAGATGCAGAGGAAGAATACAGCTATTTGTGTTTGGGGGTTTGAAAAGGAGAAGTAGCCCCCAAACCAGCCTAGATCCTGAGGAAGGGGGACTGAAGCTCCGATTCAGTCTGAAGGTGGACTCGATGCTGGAGAGATGGCCACAGATGTGCATGAACAAGCTGTGAGTGTGGGCTGTGACCCTGCAGAGCACTCAGCAGACGGCAACCCTCAGTCACCCTTGGCCATCCTTGGAGTCCTCCCTCTGGAAGGTCCCTGTGGCCTGCGTTGTGTGCAAGTTGGTGCAGGAACAGCTTCCTCCTCTGACACATGGCATTCCTCAGTGGGAACTGATCAGTGTTCCAGTTCTCCTGGCCGATGTGTGAAAAGTGAGCCTTCAGTCCCCCTCTTTTTGAGTCACAAGATGTTGGGGTTCTGGGGCAATCAAAGGGAGAGGAATCTTCAAGAAGAAGGTTTATTCTTTTAATTATACAGATGTTCTTTGACTTTCTGTGGGATTATATTCCAATAAACCCATCATAAATTAAAACCATCGGAAGTCGAAAATGCATTTAATACATCGGGCCTCCTGAGCATCACGGTTTAGCAACAGAGCACACTGCGGAGAATCCATTGTTTCCCTCCTGATCCAGTGGATGGCTGGGAGCTGCTGCTGCCCAGGATCATGGGAGATCATTATACCAGATATCCCTAGCATGGGAAAAGATCCAAATTCAAAATTCAAGATGTCGTTTCTACTGAATATGTATTGCTTTTGCACATTGGAAAGTCTAAAAATCATAAGTTGAACCATTGTAAATTAAGGATCATCTGTAATAGGTTGAATCTGGATAGTTTTAATTAAAATTACAAAATCAAAGAAATGCAGTGGTATTTACACCTCAGATTTCTGTTGGCTGTCGTCATGGTTGCTAAGACAACTGCTCAGAGCTTACTAGGTGCCAGGTCCTTACCAAACCTCCCATATACATTATCGTATTTAATCTTCACAACAAGGTAGGTGCCTTTGTCACCATTTTAAAGATGAGAAAACTGAGGCATACAGAGGCTCACTGCCTTTTCCAAAGTCCCACAGCTAAGCTAAGAACCAGGCTGATAATAACCCTCATGTCTTACCCTCCAAAGTCCTTCAACCAGAGATCCCACTGCTATGTCTGTGGGGAACCTAGGAGATACATGCCTGCCGGAGGAGCCCGAGGTCTGAGGGGATGGTCAGGCCTCCATCAGGTGCCTGTCCCCTGCAGCAGCTGGATCTCATTACAGTGCCGACAGCAGTCTAGAAAGCCACCTTCTCCAGGGCTGCAGGGGAACAGGACAACCACAGCCAGTGACCCCTGGAGGCCTTTGGGTTCCCACTGCCCACCCGGCCGAGTTTCACAAGCCCGTTGACGTTGATGGGCAGCCTGTGTGGAGCATGCAGGAAGCCCAGGGGCCTGTGGTCTGCCAGCGTTGCTCAGAGTTTCCTGGGCTGAGTCTTCCTGCTGGGCTTCCTCGGGACTTTGCCAGCGCCCCCTGTCCCGAGGCTGTGGGGGTCCCATCTGGCTCTGAGAGGCGGCTGAGGGCCTGGAAGGCCCATGCTCTGAGTGCTAGCCTGGAAAGCTCTTGAGGCCCCGCTAATGGCCTCGGCATGTCTGATTGTCTCTGGGGACCAGCACCACAGGGTGGGGCAGGGACTGTGCTACTTCCAGTCAGGAGACCTGAGTTTCACTCTCAACCCCGAGGTCCTCCCTGAGCCCCATTCCTTCACCCACTTCAGGGCAGTGATCTGACCTTGGGCCTACTCCTGGTAGTCCTATCTTCTGGAAACTTCTGAGAGTTTGGGCGTAACAGGTTCCTGAAAAGGAAGAGAAAAGCATTCCCACTGGAAAATAGCCAAAACTAAGGCACAGAGTTAGTCCTCCCTGCACCCCACCACCAGCTCTCTGTGCCTGGGAGTTGTCCTTAATGTTTACATATATTAACTCACTTGCCTCTCTGTCATCCCTATGAGGTAGGTATTAGCTTGCTCTATTTTATAGATGAAGTGATGGAGACTGAGAGAGGTAAAGTAACTTGCTCAAGGTCACATAGCTGGAAGTGGGGAGCCAAGACCCGAATGTAGGTAGTCTGGGATGCAAGCAGGAGTGGAGGCGGGGATCTGGGACTGGCCCCATCGGCCTCATCCCCTGCTGCAGGGCAGTGCTGATGTACAGACATATTCCTGAAACATGTGACGTGCAGAAGGTATGGCTAGCTTGCTGATATGGGGACACTGGCAGTTCACATAGTAAGGGAATGAGAGAGTTGATGAGTGGGGGAAAGCACTGAGGCCTCCAAGGCTCAGATCTGGCCCCTGCCCCAGGCGTCTCCATCAGTAGACTTCTTCCCCATGGGGCTGCTGGCCCCCACTGACTGTGGGCAGGCAGGAATTTTAAGCAGTTCCTCCATTTCCTCTGGCCCCCTCCTCTTAGGCCATTCTCTCCTCTAGGAACACTGGCATCTCAAACTTCCTTCCAGGAGCTCCCCAGGGGCTCAGGGTCCACAGAGAGCCAGGTCTGCGGGACACAGAGCTGGAGGCAAACCTTGCTGCCGGCAGAGGCTGCTGAGAGACCAGCCAGTCTGCAGGGCCCGGAGCTGGGGTTGGTGAGAAAGGAAGCTTCCGTTCTCTGTGGCATTCAGACCCCACCAGAATGTGGCTTTGGGCCAGGATCCCTCTGGGCAAGAAAGGATGACTCGACAGAAAAAGCATCCTGGCCCCGGGATAACTGGAGCCGCCACACTGGGGCTGGTGCCAAATGGCAGGGCTGCGAATTGATGACCCTCCAACTCAGCCTTCAGCTCCACCCTCTGCCTCCTCGAGAAGCTGTCCTCCAGGCTGGGGTTTTGAGACCCTTTGGAGTGAATGGGTCTGATCTTTCAACTTTCAAACATAGACAAGAGGGGGCCTGGCGTTGGCCAGCTCTTTCCTACTCCCAGGAGTGGAACTGGTAAATAGGGAGAAGCAGGCAGCCCTGGAGACCCCTCAGGCCTGGCCCAGGGTGGGAGCTGGTATGATTAGAGAGGATGGATGGGGCGCTGGGGAGCTGGCCTGGGCTGCGCAGGGGGAATTCCAGCCAGGCGAGCCAGTTGGAAGCACATGTGTTTAGACAGGCGCGGAGACCCACAAAGCCGCTTCTCCGTTCTTCCAGGGCAGCTTCTGAAAAATTAAGGATTTCAGGATCCTGGGATCTATCTGTCATAAGAGGAGCCTCACGACACAGGCCAGTGGCCACTGGGGACTATGGTTGTCCTGTAATTGATACCAGCCTTCTGCCCAATTGCAGAATCAGATGGTGATGACCGTGTGAAAATGACTATCTTTTTATGGCTGGGGCCATAGCAGCTGCTGGCATCTATTGAGTGCCCCCCATACCCTCTTGATGACCATTACCTGTTTGATCTTAAGCATTCCTTGTAACAAACTTACAAAATAGGCAGGTACTCATCTTGCCCTCAATTTACAGAGAAGAAAATGCACTGCGGAAGGTTAAGTAGTTGGCTTAAGGTTACCCAGTGGCAGAATAATCCAAATCTACAGCCATAAATGCTCTACTTGATACATGCCCCTTACCCCTACCCAATGGAGGAGGAAAAAAGGATAGAGTCCCTACAGCTCTACCTCCCCTGAGTGCCACACAGTGGTCAAAGGCCACTAGGGTTGGCCCATGGAAACACTGACCCCTTTCTAGGAAGCATTGCAACATGCAGCGATTTCCTGTGTAACGCATCACGGGGTGCTTGGGGCTGGTGAGCAGTGAACATTCTTGGACCTGCGGCTAAAAGACAGGATGAGCTTATCTCTTGACTTCATAACTGCATGACTTTGACAGCCCACTCTGTCTCCCTGGACCTTGGTTCTCACACCTGTAAAATGGGAAAAAAGAACATGATGGCTCTCCATTACCTGCTTCAGCAATGACACACAAACACTGCAGCACAGGGCCTGGCCAGAGAGAAAGCAAAAGGTAGCGGTAGGAGTAGGATGAGAGGATGGAGAGATGGAGAGGAGAAAGAGGAGACGGGAGGTGGGCAGGAAGGGAGGGTCTGTGGCTGCATCATGCTGCTAGCATCAGAGGTCAGCACAGAGGCCAGCAAAGATCAGAACTTCCTTTAATTTAACAGATTAAGGGGCAACTATTTTGCACTACTACCTGCCTGGTGGAAGCACCTGGGATTATGCCAGGAGTCTTCGGTGAGGACACAGAGCAACAGAATGGTGTATCTTCCCAGGAAAACTGCACACTCAAACTGCTTTAGGCAGGTGCCTGGTGACAGCCAGTTCCCTGAAAGTGCCCTGTTTGTCACCTTCTGTCCTGCTCTAACCTGGCTTCTGTTGGTTGACTGGTTGCTGTTGCCCTAGCAACAGAGCAATAACGGAGGTGGCTGCAAATGACTGTTAAATCACTTAATTATTGCAGAAAACGGGCACAGTGCCAAACAGGGGTGGTTACAGCCACTTTAGACTTAGTCATTCCTGCAACTAAATGTGGCTGGGATGGTTGTAAACACGCACGAAAAAGCAGACACCCCAGCCCCCGCCCGCCAATGAATACATTTTGGTTGACTGAAGAACCTCTGAATTATGAAGACATTATTATATCTATTACCATTTTACCACTGAGTCAATTTTATTAGATTCAAAACTTTGGCAAATCAGTAATGTGTAGGGGCAGGCTACTTCCCTTCCTCAACATTTCACAAGGATTTATCAATAATAGTATGTCCTTTCTGTTTGGGCTATTATTATGGCTCTATTTTGGAACATGCTGTAGCGGTTTCTTTTTGGAAACATCGTTTGGCTCATAATCTCTTAGCAACAGGACTTTGAGGTCTAACGGCCGGTGTATTATCCTAGCAAATGATTGTGACTCCGTGGGCGAAGGAGCCCACAGCAGCCAAGTCAGAGTACCCTCTGATTATGGCTTTCATTGTCGTAGGTCATTGAACGTCACCAGCATCTGCCATGGGTCAAACTTGCTTTATTATACGCCTGTGAGCATTTGCTGTGGCAGCCACATCCCCAGGAGCTGCAGGACTTTTAGACTTACCAGTGCCCCAGGCTGCCATAGCCCTGTTTTTTCCTGAGTGTGGATCCTAGAATTTGTGTCCGACTGGGAAGAGATTTGACTTCCTTCTCTGTGTGCACCTGGCGCTCTGGTTACCTTGCTGCATCCTCACGATCCTCCTGTGCCACACAGAACATTGCCCTGCAGGCTGCAGGAGAGGCAGTGAGTGGTGGCTCCGGCTCCGGCAGGTGGAATCGCTGGCTGTTCTCGTGGGCCATTAGGGGCTGAGCAGGACTTGAAGCCTCTTTCTGCTCCGTCCATTCAAACATCCACGCCTATGGGGCAGCTGGGTGTTCATGGGATGTTTGATTTCCATAAGGTTCTGCTCTAGGGCGGAGCACATAAGGGTCATTGCCACAGACCGATTCCACAGGTCAAAGGTCATACAAACAGTGTATGCATCTGGCGCCACTGAGGTCAGCGCTTGCAGGCAGTGTGGGGCCTGCCTGTGACGGTGGCTCTCGATTCCCTTTTTATCCCTGTTCTTTCTGGTCCCATCCAGAGTTTGAAAATGTGGTTCTCCATTTGTGTGGGGGTAGAAATAAAAATGTTTACAAATGGTTACTATTTATTGAAGAGCCAGGCACTTTACTTATATGCCCTTATTAACTTCTTAAAACCTTATAAGGATGTGATGTTGTCCCTGTTTACAGATCAGGAAATTGAGGGTCGGCGTGATTGGCTGTCTTGCTTCAAGTTGCGAAGGCCCCACAGCCCTCCTCCCCTTCCCACAGCTCTGTTGCTCATGAGCAGAGGTGGGTGTACTGAGAACCTCTGGAAGCCTGTGTTGTAGGGTCCCATACTCAAGCCAGCCCCTTCCAAGGTCCTGAAAATCTATTCAGATGGTCACAGCTCTGTAAAATTTGCAAAAAGTAAGATTTTTTAAAATATTCTGTTTGCAAAGAACTCTCCCCAATTGTATAAACCCCAGGCTCCCTGGAGAACCTGGACCTACCCAGCTTGTGAGCGTGAGCATCCTGTCCTTATAAACAATGTGTAAGGACGTGAGATGGATGACGCAAGGTCGAACCATGCTTGCTCTTTCTAGCCTACCAGCTTTATTTAGAAAATTTACACTCTCTTCTATCCCCTTTTCCTACCTTATTTCTTTTTTCTCCTTAACACCTTCCACTAACACACGGCATAATTTATGTGTTGACCTTGTTTATGAAACTTCGAAGGAACCACTCAACAAACATGTTTGGGTGAATGAATGCAGCCTTCATCCATAGACTTAAAACAGTCAGGTGTAGCAAATGGAGCTGTGATTACCTCCACATTACAGACATTGAAATGGGAATGGTGACATCCTCAAAGGTTCCCACTAACAAATCCAATCTCTTCTCTATGCTCTGAGCTGTCTTTGAACTTGGCCACATCCAGGTTTCCTCTGGCCATGACATCATAATATTCTCACAGACTAGACATCATCTGATGGATGCTTCATCCTTGGCTATTCCCTCCCTCACCAAGTTCTCCTGGCCCCCAAAATCTTGCCAATCACCTCCCAAATATCTTCCAAACTTAATCATTTCAATCTCCAAACAGCCCTACCCCAGAGAGAGTCTCCATCCGACTCCCAATGGCTCCCTGCCCTATTCTGACATTATCAACTCCTGCTGGAATTGGCCCATGGGTCCTTATTTCATAGAGATTGTACCGAAATCCTCAGGACTCCCTACACTGACTTCTTTTCTTTTCCTTCTTTTTTTCCCTCCAGTTTCTAAATCTCACCACCTCCTCCGGATTCAGAGTCTTTGTACATGCTCCACCCCCTTGGTGCCAGAACATTCTTCCCCTCCTCCCTCCCTCCCATCCTATTTGACTTTTACTCACCCTTCTGGCCTCAAAGCAAACATTGCTCCCTCAGTGGGTCAGAGCGTCTGTAGATTGTTTTTACAGCTCCCCGTGTGTCTCTGCTTAGAACTGATCACACCACAATTAAACAACCCTGTTGGGCATTGTTTGTTTGTTGATCTGCTGTTGCTACCCCTCCCCCTTCCTTCCAACCAAAGACAAGCTCAGCTGGCAGGATCACATTCATCTTGCTGAAAAAAGATGTTTACATGTATTCCTCCTGAGTGAGTGTTTCACATTGGCTCCATTTGATTAGCTAGGGACCCAGGTCCTTTCCATGCTGTGTCCCAGAGGAGCTGTCATCTACATAGTTGAGATTGGTAGTCATTGCCACATCAGGTTGGAGCCAGTGGGAAGGGGGGACAGGTTTTCTGGGTCTTGGTTTAGTTCTAATTACCTATTAATGAACAACAGACCAGCCAAACTTTAGAGCCATAAAATATCAATCATTTTATATAATCATCCTCACAGATTCTATGGGTCTGTGTGAAATTCTGGGGAATTTGAACAAAACAGAGAAGACTGCTTGTCTTTCTGCTTTACGATGCTGGGACCTCAGATACAAAGACCCAGAGCGGTTGCAGCGGAGTCATTCATCGGCACTTGGCTGGGAGACTGGGCTCCACTGGGCCCGCACAGAACCCCGGTATCCAGCTTCTCCAACATGGTGGCCTCAGTGGAACTGGATTTTAATGGTGGTCCAGTGCTCCAAGAGTGTGTCTTCCCAGAGAACAAGGTGGGACATGCATAGCCTTCTGTGGCCTAGCCTCGCCAAAGTCACGTTATTCTCACAGTACTCTTGATTGAAGATGGCCCAGGTTCAAGTGGAAGGGTCCTAGACCACCGTCCCTTGACAAGAAAAGAGTTGAAGAATTTGTGATCACGTTTTCAAACGGTTACAGGCTGAAAGATCACATGCCAGCTTCAATCACATTCTGCTAGCGAGAATGGAGTCCTTACAGCCTCAGCTACATGACAGAGCTGTGCATTGCTGTCCCTGGTTGGCAGCCATATACCCAGCTTGGATTCCATTACAACAGAAGGGAGGATGGATTTTTGGTGGAGTCTTAGCAGTCTGCCACAGTCACTTCTCTGGCCGTCAAATATCTTCGTATCTCTCTCTTCCCAGACATTCGATATACTTCATCCAGGGAAAAATCCAAAGTCTCAGTGAAGGCGTCCACAGCTACATATTTGTTGAACAACTAACTGAATATTTGCAGAATGTCTGTGTCCAGACTGTCCATCATGAAGACAGGGTGAGCAGAGGCAATGTTCTATTGTTAACCTCAGCGCCTTTGCACATGCTCTCTTCCCCTCTGGTGCAGAACATCCTTCTTCTCTTCCCTCCCTCCTATTCTACTTAAGTTTTACTCACCCCTCTGGTCTCAAAGCAATCATGACTCCCTTGGGTTGACACTTCCATGTCCACCCAGTTTGCATCAGAGCCTGTGGCAAACTCAGTAATTATGGCCTCTTAGGAGTTGAAAGAAACCCGTTTTTTCCCTTTGTCTTGGTAATTAATTCGATCTATTTACAGAGTAGGAAATATCAATAAATGTTAATTGAAGATAATATCTCACTTTGGATATTCACTCTGCATCCAAAATTGATTCTAAGTAGATGAAGATTGAAATGTAAGAACAAACCCACAAAATGCAAGGGGAAAAAACAGAGACGGTTCACAGAAGAACATAAACAAAAGGCCAACAGGGATATAAGAAGAAGTGTTCTTGAGGCTATGGGGAGACAGGAACTCTCCTACATTCTTGGTAGGTATTTAAGTTGATCACTTTTAGAGAGAGGGTTGGCAAGTCTTTCAAGATATCCAATATCTATACCCTTTCATTCAGAAATTCCACTTCTACATATTTATTTTGCAGATTTACAGTATTCTCATAAGTGAATAAAACTTCATGGCAAGAGTGTTCAATGCAGGCTTGTTTAGAATAGCACTGTAACTGGAAACCACCTAAATGTCCATCCATGGGAAACATTAAATAGAGTCGAATCCCAGGCAACTGATAAAAGGAATACGGTGGATTTATTAGTATTCACATGGAGAAATGTCCACGGAATACTGATAACTGGACCCAAAAGGCAAAGCGGAGAACGACACTATAGTATATAGTATAATGTGATTCCATTTGTATTAAGAAAGAAAACAAGCCGAGCCAGGCATGATGAGCCCCTATAACCCCAGTGACTCTAGAGGCTGAGACAGGAGGATCCCAAATTTGAGTCCAGCCTCAGCAACTTAGTGAGACCCTGTCTCAAAGTAAAAAATAAAAAGGGCTGGGGATGTGGCTCAGTGGTGGAACCTCCCTGGTTCAATCCCCATTACTGAAAAAAAAAAGAAAACAAGCTGATATACTCCATACATATATCTGGAGGTCTGGGGCTGTGATTCACTGTAGAACCCTGGGTGGAAAAAAATATGAACAATTTCTTTCTTTCTTTTTTTCTTTTGTACCTAGAATTGAATTTAGGGGCACTCAACCACTGAGCCACATCCCCAGCCCTGTTTTGTATTTTATTTGAGACAGGGTCTCACTGAGTTGCTTAGCGCCTTGCTTTTGCTGAGGCTGGCTTTGAACTCACGATGACCCACCTGCCTCAGCCTCCCAAGCTGCTGGGATTACAGGTGCACACAACCATGCTGGGGCAAACATGAACAATGTCTAAAAAGTTTTAAGAGTGATTAGCCCAGGGAGAGTGAACGTAAACTGAGAGCAGCAGGAGGAATTTTGCTTTTCGTTTTACACCCTTCTCCACCGTAGAGGTGTTTTATGATGCACTTTTGATCACTTCTACCTGAGAATTCATTCAGAATGCTGGTTCCCTTTAGGGAAGGAGTGAGAGGTCATAGGCGCTTCAACGGTATATATGTTGTTTCAAAATGAAATTGAAACAGATCAAACAGTAAATTTCATGATAGTTTATTTTACTTTAAAAAAGAAAGAAAGTAAAAGAAAAGAGAATAAGAAATTGAAGCAAATGTGGTAACATGTTAAGAACTGATAAAGCTTGCTTGTGAGTACAAGGGTATTCGTCATATAATTCCCTATGCTTTTTTCCAAATTGGATTTCCCAACTTCAAAAAAAGTTCTTTAAGAAAGACTCATTCAATATAACAAGATAAAAAAAGAAAAAGAAAAGAAACCAGAAAAAATGATGCAAATGGAAAATAAGGCCAGTAAAATAAACGACTTCACATCCCGCACACCACATTGGGTAGATAACCATCTTACAAGCAACTCAGTGAATTTAATCAGAGTCTCCTGGGAGATATGGAAACCTCATGTTTCCCATATTTAGCTCCAAATACTCCTCAAATGGAAAGGGAGAGACTACTGTTGCTTAAAAAAGTGTGATTCAACAGTGCAGCTAAGATTTGGGTGCAGTAAGTCAGAGGTGGAGAACAGAGCCCAGAGCTGAGGGGGGGGGCAGCGGGGGTTGGTGGGCAGGGAGGCTGGGCACCTTGACTGTGAGCTCCGTGGGGCCAACAAGGAGGAGCCCTGGGCAGGGCAGGTGCTCCTTCTATATAGCATGAGGGAGTCGGGCTCCCCACTGCTCTTCGTCCTCTCTGCCCCTTCCCCTGCCCTTGCAAGAGGGCATCCCCAGTTGGTCACACCCTTTTCTGGACCCCTTCCCACCACAGGCAGGTCCTTAATCTGCTGCACCTGCATTTCTTTGAGCCATTTTGGTTTCCTTTCTTTTGAAAAACACTGACTCAGTGCAAACCAGACTCTGACACTTTTAAAACCCTCTTCCTGTGAACTCTGATGCAGGTGATAAGAAATAAAGGGCAGAGGCCTGTGGGTCTCACCAGGGGCCTTTGTTGTGGGCACTGGAGGCAGGCAGGTGGGCCTGGAGAGGCTCTGGGGGCCTTGAGGTTCTGAGGGGAACACTGTGACCAGGGCTTGTTTGGCCCTAGTTCCTTGGACATCCAGGGCAGGTGGCTGCTTTCTAATAATCAGTGCCTAGCTGTCCTGGTGCCCTGGGAGGCTGTGAGCTTTCTGGCTGACATGCTGCAGTCTAAGGTGCAGGGGAGGTCTCCCACGCTGTGGGAGGGGGGCTCGGTACTGCCAAGTGTCCTTCCACCTGGCCTAGCTTTCAGCCCCTCCATCCACCTCACACGTCCTCGGAGGAGGCCCCGGGCTCACTTGATCCTGCTGCCCTCCTGCAGCTGCAGGCTGGGGCATGTGTGGAGAGGTCTCTGGTCCAGTGCTGGCAAGGACTCTAACCTGGCTAGTCAGGCCCTCATCCCCGCACTGTTCTCAGATCCAGGGGTTCTGGCGCTGGCATCTGGCTCCTCAGTAGCCCAATTTTATGTTCTTGTTGCTGTCTCCTGGAAACCAAGGCTGGCAGCCAGCCTGCGCTCACTGGGCTCCAGGTGGGACCCTTAAAGCATGATTACCCAAAGACAAGCATGCTCACCTCCCCCTTTCACAGAAGGAAACTGAGGCTCAGGAAGGTTGAGTGACTTGTCTGGAGTCCAGCTGGGAAGGGGGAATTAAGATTTGTCTCTTATTTTCAGTCATCCTGCAATGTCTCCACCCTGCTCTGCTCCCCAGGAGGCTGCCCTGTGGGGACAACATCAGTGGGTACTTTTACCCTGTGCCTTGACCAACACGGGAGGCAGAGAGGAGGGTGAGGTCAGGGAGTCTACACCTCCTTCGGGTGGCCACAGTCCTGCCGGGGGGCCCTCTCCACTCAGTTCCAGCTCTCTGAAGTTCTGCTAACCTCCCTGGCCCATCAGGCCTAGCAGTGGGTCAGACTGCTGCTCTTGGTCCAGGCTCCTGAGATTCTTTCTAACCCTGCCCGAGCCATCGACAATAGTCTCTTTATGGCCGAATCACCAGATCTGTGTGTACTGTCTGCCTCCTGCCAAGACTCTGCCTGATCCACACCATCCTTCCAGCTCATCCACGAGGACCGTGGGGATGCTGAGTCATTACGCTGCAGTCTGAGTCCACTGTGGGGGGCTCCCCTTCTAATTCCTGCTCTTTCCTCTGCCTCCGCTTGTAGCCTCACCCCCAAATCCTCTTCCCCAAACTCCCTGCTTTGCCTCCTACCTCTACCTGCGAGTCTACCCCTGCCAGATGTCTGGAGATGTTTAGATGATGACAGTCCCCGCTAAGCAAGCCCTCCCTGACCCCGGCCACCCAAGAGGCATCCAGGAAGTGATGCTCCATGGGCTCTGAGGAGTCACTGGGCAGTCACAGAGGCACTGGCTGCTAGGAACAGGTGTTCTGGAGGTCAGTCCTCACAAGCAGGGTGAACTCACATTGCCAGGAGAGTCCTCTTCTCTGGGACCCTTGACCGGTAAAGCTCACTCACTCATCTACTCATTCACTCACAATGCAGAGGGGCTGGCTTCCGGCCAGGCCTACCCACAAGGGACCTGTGCATCACTCACTCAGAGAGGCCCTGGCCCTGGGCCAAGGCTGGCTGCCCCGCCACAGGCTCCAGTGCTTCTCATGCCTCCTTTCTTTGTAACCCTCATCACTCTGAGATCCCTTGGCCACTGTCCATGTCCTCCCCTGGGCCCTCTGCTGCCTGGAGGCAGGTGTACCTCTCATTGCCTCCCCTGTTGCCTGACACCATGCTGCGGGAGCTCGGCACTTCCTCGAATGAAGTGGGGAAATGGTATTCCAATCAATACGGTGCAGGATACTCTGCTGATATCTAGGCAGCTAGGGGTTGTAGAGAGAGCGTCAGCCTGTGGAGTCTGGGGCCTGGACTCTGGCCCCTGCCAGGCCTCTCACTAAGCATATAACTGTGATCAGAGTCTCTGAGCTTTGGTTCCTCATCTGTGAGACGGAACTCAGACTTATATCGGTTTTCTGTTGCTTCATAATGAATTAGCACAAACTTAGAAACTTAGGACAGCACACATTTGCTCTCCCACAGTTCCTATGGACCAGGAGTCCAGTCATGCTTAGTTGCATGCTCTGCGAGGCTTTGGTCAAGCTGCAGCCAGAGCTGGGCTCCCATCTGGAGGCTCGACTGGGAATGGGTCTACTTCTAGGCTTATGCAGGTTGTTGGCAGAATTCTCCGGTGGTTGCAGAACTGAAGTCTCCTTGCTGGCAGTTGTCTGGGGGCTGCTCCCAGTTCCTAGAGGCCTCCCACAGTTCCTTGCCATGAAGACTTCTCTATATGCCCTCACAGATCACTGCCACTGACTTCTTCAAAGTCAGTAAGGGAGAAAGTCTCTAGGACCGGTTTGCCAGCGAGACCAGGTCTTAGGTGACAATCCTGACAGTGACGTCCCCTTACCTTGTCATGTTCTATTAGTTCCAGGCAAGTCACAGGTCCTGCCCACAGTCAAAGGGAGGAGTCACAGAAAGGTAGAGACGGGAGAGCTGGGTGTGGTGGCACAAACCTGTGATCCCAGCAGCTCAGGAAGTTGAGGCAAGAGAATTGAGAGTTCAAAGCCAGCCTTAGCAACTTAGCAAGGCCCTAAGCAACTCAGTGAGGCCCTGTCTCTAAATAAAAGACAAAAAAGTGTTGGGGATGTGGCTCAGTCATTAAGTACCCCTGAGTTCAATCCCTGGTACCAAAAAACAAACAAACAAACAAACAAACAAACAAAAAAAAAACGTACAGACACAAATGTAATCTCGAGCTCCTATGGTTCTTGAGAAGGTGAAGTGGGAGAATGTTCCTACACAGTTCCTGGCCCTCAGTAAGAAGTGGGGAAATGACATAAAGGCAGCCAGAAGCAGCCGTCTTGTCTTTGTCCCATTTCAAAATGTCGGTCCACAGTTGGTCCTCGGGTCCCACCATGACCTACTATTGCTTCTGCTCAGTCACTTCTATCACCTTTCTGGAGGACAGTGGAATTTGCCACATGGTAATGAACGGTGTGCTCAATAGGTGTTTGTTATTAAAAGTTCTAGAAGGACAAGGCCCGCATCGTACTAATGCTTCTGGACTCTGCTGCTTGGCTTGTCACGCTTAGGAGATAGGGTGTAAGTTTGGATGCTTCATGAGTGCTGACTCACAGCACCCACAGAGCGATTTAATTGAGTTCAGAGCTGCGGTCCCAGGGGACCCGGGTGGTTGGGGAGGGCAGGCATGGGTGGGAAGGATAAATTAGGTAACAGTGCTGGGAGGAGCGGGAAGAGTCTTGGCAGGTGCCAGTATCTAGGCCCTGTTGTGGGCAGCCCAGGACAGTGTCTCCCTCCTTCCCAGACTTTCTTGCATTCAACTCCCCTCCCTCCCTGCTGCCTCTGAGCAGGATCTCATTGGTCTCTGTGTATTATGGGGCCTGACCTTACTAATAGGGGAAGAGACAGCTGATCCTTCCAAAGACATAGACTTCCTAGGCTGGAAAGATCTGAGACTACAGGTGAACAACTATCTCTAAGATCAAGATGGGAGTTGTGTTCATTGAGGAGCTATGTGTATTTGTGTCCCCCAGGGCTTTGCACTTTTTTTTATGATTCATTTCTAGCCGTTTATCTGTCTTCAAGTTAGTGAAACTGAAGCTCAGAGAAGGAAAATGACTTTCCCTAGTCACACAGCTCTGGGCGGGCAGAGTGAGGACCCGAGGCCAAACACCCTGAGTCACTGGCCCAGGACCTCTTCTCCTAACAGCCCTCTACCCATGTCTGTGGGCCTATGGATGTGGGCAGGGCACACCCACCTTGGCTTCAGCCTGGCTGTTCACACAGGGAGCTGACTCCCCATCCTTAAGTTTTTCTTTCCAGCACTTTGTCCCGCACTTGTCCTCAAGCCTCCTGCTGACCTTGTACCACACCACTCATTCTCAGCCTGGTCCAGTACCAGCCAGGCAGACTGTTCAGACTGTGAGGGTAGACATTCTTTCCTAGCAGGGACAGAAGCAGTTTGAGGCTTGCACATCTGGGTAGCTGTTGCCCAACTCTGGTCCTCAGGGATCGTTTCTGTGAATCTGCCTCAGCTGTGGCAGGGCTGAGAAGGGGGTCCTGGGGTCCTGCCTGTGCTGGGCAGGACTAGAAACTCACACACTGTCCTCAGGTAGAAAAATGCAGGGCAGGCGCCTAGACATGGTAGCCCAATGGCCAGGGCCGTAAACGCCTGTAAACATCTGAAGCATTGTAAATCCCTTGCGTGGGATGTTTTTGTTACCTCATCTGCTTTCCCTAAAGGAGTTAGTGGTAAACCCTTGAAAAGAATGTCTTCAGGGTTAGAAAAGAAAGGGAGCTGGGAGCCTATGTTCCTTCTGCACCCAGAGGAGGTACAGGGAGGATGGGCACAGGTGGCTGGGGCTTTGCCCCTATGATGGTGGTGGTGGTGGTAGGGGGGACTGGACCTGAACCAGACGGTGCTGAGATCTGCAGAGCTTGGGAGTCCACTGCTACGAGGGCCCGGATGGGCTGGCATTACCCAGAAGCCCAGCCTGGCTTCCAAGAAAACACTCTAAAAATGGTTAGTGACCCAAGGGGAAGAGTATCCTGCAGGTTGCTCCACCTCCTGTCATAAATGGCAGAAGAAAGTACACAAGAGACGAGCACACGTTAACTCACCCTCCCATGGCATATAGACAGCGGGTCCTTAACCTCCCTGGGCCTGGGCCATGGGACACATACGTGGTCATGAAGGATCACACAAAACCCCAACCACCCACCCACAATCACCTTCGGCACACACTGTACTCAGCAGCACACGACCACAGGCAATTATGCATTCATAGGCCATCACAGTCACAGAAAATTACACAGGGCACAGTGACTTAATAGTACACAATCACCTTCAGCCATTTCATCTGCAGTAATTGTACACAACGAGGCAAAGCTACACAGTGACTCTGAATCACACACAGTCACCCACAGACACAAACCACTTTACACAACCATGATCATATTCACCCACACTCATCAGCACATAACAACACACCCTCGTCAGCAGTCACACACAACCACTATGATGGCGGTCACAGGCAATCACAGGCAGGCCCTGAAGGGTTCTTGAACACAGTGGTGGGGTGGGGGCTGGGGGTTCTTCTTCTCTGAATAGAGGCTGGTGAGATCTGGCTGTGATTGTCAGAGACAGAGGAGTGCACTCAGGCCACCAGACAGTCCACTTCCTGGTCATCCCTTCAGAGAAGCAGTACAGGGCAGCTGTCCCCTTTCTTGCCCAGCACAGCATTCCTGGGTCTTGATGCAGTCTCCTGGGCCTCCTCCCTCCTCCCTCTGGTCTCTGCTGAGTTGCTGGCAGGAAGCTTGGACCAGCCAGGCTGCAGTGAGTCAGCAGGAAAGGGCTCAGGAATGCCAGGCAGTGAGTGACCACAGGGTCTGCAATCACTGGAGGGGCTGTCCACTGGAGGTCACCCAACCAGAGGAGAGAATGGCTTCTTAATCCTGTATGCAAAGCCTCTGTTCTTAGAGAAACTTCTGGAGGCAGATGTAAAGGACTGTGTGCTTCCCTCACTTGCTGTGGGCCTCTGCCTTAATATTGTCCCCAACTAGACTTGGTCCAGGTTAGCCCTGCAGCCCCTGACCACACCCTGACCCATACCCTGTCATTCAACTCTTGGGGAACGCCTATAAGCACCAAGATGCATGACCAAGGCTTCAAGTGGGGAAGGTCACCTAAAGATGGTTACAGAACAGTGTGGACTTAACAGAGGCAGAGACATGCACATGCCAGTGTGGAAGCTGATGGGGCCTAGTGTTTTGTGCACCCCACACATCCAGCCTCTGTTGTGGGGGCAGGATGGCTGCTGACTGAGTGCCCTGGACTTCCCCAGAACCAGACAGGTGGCCCAGCCAGACAGGCTCCTCCTAGGGAAAGTCTGTGTGTGTGTGTGTGTGGGGGGACAGCATAACTTCTAATAAGATCCATTTTCATTTATTACTTGGGAGTCAGGAATTACTCCGATTTGAAAAATAAAATTTTGAATGCCACATCTGAATAAAATCTTTCTAGAACAATGACTTCCTGCCTCCCATAGCACAAGCAGACTCCACCGGGGGTCATTCTGTCTCAGAGTTACTATCACCACCTTCCATTATTGCTTGACCAGGATATGGGATCTTTTCTTGGACTCAAAGTACGTACTCAAAAAAAAAAAAAAAATACTTGTGGAAACAACACAGGCGAATAAGCCACCTTGCTAGGTTGAGATATCAGCAAATAGGCTGTAGAAGTCCAGAACCTCTGGCACTGAGTTTGGGGTGAGTGCTGCTGCTAGGTTCTTTCTCTCTTGCTCTTTGGATCTTTCCAGAGAGGAGGGTAACTCCCTTGGCCCTCCTTTTTTCCTCTGCTGCTGAGATCAGCCTGCATCTGCTCAGGTACCCCACCCCTCTTCCCAACATCACCTGAAGATTGCATCCCACTCTCACTGGGTCCCCATTTCCTGGCTATCCTTGAACTTGAAGGCAAGCACCAGCTTTCCTTCTTTCCTTTTCTCGATCCCTTTCTTTCATTGGACTATCTTTCCTTCTAATCCTTCTAATCACTTCCTGAAAACAAGATGTTAGCAAAACTCAGACCACGGGAAAGCTACAGAGGTTCTGGAACCTCACAAAGTTCTTGCATCCTAATCAGCAATCTGTTATTTTTAAAAGACAAACAAGTCATCCCTGCCTCTCATCTATAGTATAATAAAATAAATTCCAGATATTTATAGAAAACATGAAAGAAAATGGGGGTGACTTTTTTTCTTTTTCTTTTTTTTCAAATTTTAAAGTGGGAAGGACTTTTCTGAGCAGAATTTCAGGAAAGCCTGATGCATTTAACTACATAAAATTTGAAAAGTTCTGGATAACAAAAGCTCTATCTGCAGAGTCAAAACACAAAGGACAAGCTGGGGAAAATATTAGCAACAGATAAAACAAAGGGTTTGTATCCCTAAGCTACAAAGAGCTTTTACAAGTCAACAAGAAAAAGATAAACAATCCAAAAGAAAACTGGACAAAGGCCATGAGCAAGGAATGCATAGAAAAAAATCACGATTTGCTAATAAGTGTATGAAAAGATGTTGATCTTCCCTGTAATTAAAAAAATCAGATCATATCTATCAGGGTGACAAACATTAAAAAGATAAAGATTTAGCATCAACAAGATGCATTTGCAAAGGGAGGAGAAACTAATGAAACCTTTGGAGGATAACCGTTTGGAATGTACGAACCCTTTGATCCAGCAATTCTATACCCAGGAATTTATTTTAAAATAAGGATATCTACTATCACATCAGGATGTCCACTGTGCATTTTGGGGGAGTCATACAGTTGTGTTTGGTCTCTGCCCCTGGGGATTCTACAATTCCTGGAGCATGGAGTTTGCATTATCCAGAAAACCCACTTCTTTCTCTCTAACCCATCCATCCTTCTAGGCTTTCATGAATCCCTAATTTTTGCTGGAAAAATCCCACCTCAACCCTAGAGAGAGACTTGACTTACCTAAGTGTTTCAGGACACTCCATCCCCACCGGGTCCCTCACCCCTCGCCCCACCCCCTTCGCCTCCCCCCCCTTCGAGCCCCCCCCCCCGCCCCGCAGCAAATGGCTCAGTAGTGGGCACATGACCTAAACTGATTCAATCATGATGGATCTCAGGAGTTTTGTTATAAGTTTTGTTATAAGTCCTAGGTCAGAGATTTTTTTTTTTTTTCTAAAGATGGCATGGATAGATGTGCTTTAGCTCTTTTTTACTGCAAGGATGAACAGGAATCTAAGGGCAAAACTAACCTAGAGAGCAAGACTGAACCAAGAGAGCTGCAGAAAAATGTAGTATTAAAAAAAAAAAAAAGTAAAGCCTGCTGATACTGTAAACCTCAGATCAAATCACACCTGAATTTCGTGCTGCTTGTGGGCTGTTGTCATGCAGCAGGCAATACATTCTGTCTACTGCCTCAGCTAGTTTGAGAGAGATATTTGTATGCTTGTAGTAGAAGCTGCTCCACAAATACAGAGCCCCTCCCCCAGCAGACAATCTGGTTCCTTGTCTCTGTGAGGCTCTGCCTCAGAGAACAAAGTCTTGTTAATTCTTCCTGGGAGCTAGGGAAGCCCTGACTTCCTTCACCCTACGCTTGCTTTGGGGGTTGGGATGGTGCAGAGTACTAGAAAAATATCTCCCCTACTTTGTGAGCCTCCTGTAGCAAAGTGAAAAAGCCAGATATTAGTTTTTCACTGAATTATCTCACCACATTTGTTTCAGCTGAAAAATCAGAAGCAACCCAGATGCTTATCAACAGGGTAATTAGTCATCATCCATCCACATGATGGAGGAGGGGAGAGCCTCTGTAGAGAATCCCTATGTACTACCAGGTATCACAAAGAAACAGTTTATTTATTTAAAAATAACAGATTGAAGAACAAAATGTATACTATGAATCCTCCTCCTCCTCCTCCTCCTCCTCCTCCTCCTCCTCCTCTTCTTCTTCTTCATTTTTTTTTTTTGTTTTTGGTATGAGGGAATGATTTCAGGGGCACTTTATCAGTGAGCTACATCCCCAGCTCTCTTAGTATTTTATTTTGAGGATCCCCCTGAGTTGGCTGGCCTCAAATTTGTGATCCTCCTGCATCAACCTCCTGAATTACTGGGATTATAGGAGGTTGTAAGTGCACCAGATTTTTTTTTGGGGGGGGGGGTGTACTGGGGATTGAATTCAGGGCACTAGACCACTGAGCCACATCCCCAGCCCTATTTTGTTTAGAGACAGGGTCTCACTGGGTTGCTTAGCCCCTCAGTTTTGCTGAGGGTGGTTTTGAACTCACAATCCTCCTGCCTCAGCCTCCAGAGCTGCTGGGATTACAGACCTGTGCCACCCACCCAACGCTACTTCTATTTTCAAAACGAAAATCTATGGTCCTATCCGAATAGAAAAAAGATCTAGAAGGAAAGGTCACTTTATACAAGTTCTCTCTCTCTCTCTCTTTTTTAAAATCTCTGGAGGCTAGAATGTAAAAAGGATTTGCATTTTCTCTTTCTTTTTTAAAAAAAATTTTTAGTGTCAATTTAAAACAAAGTTTTTTTTAAGAGTTCTGAGAGTCCTGGCCTCTGGCCCACAGCTCCCTACTTCCTTTAGTGATGGTAACTGGAAGCCTGAGGACTCTGACTGGTGGAGTGTGCAATAACATACCCCACTGCTCCAGGAAGTTCAGGCCTGGCCAGTTGGTATGTCTGGGAAAGCTGACTCCCAGGACAGGTGGGGCTCAGGGGCAGGGCCATGTGCTCAGTCATCCTGACCCTGGCGTACGGTGCCAGGCAGCTGAGTGATGACACTGATAGGCTCTGTTAAAGGAAGACAGCAGCATACACAGTAGGCTGAATAATGACCCCCAAAGATATCGTTTCCTAATCTCTGGGTATTTGTGAAATTACCTTATATGGAAAAAAGGCCACAGCAGATATAAGCTAAGGATCTTGAGATGGACAGATACTTTTGGATTCTCCCTACTGGGTGTCCTTACAAGAGAGAGGCAGAGAGAAATCTGACACAGAAGAGAAGGCCATGTGACCACAGACTGATTGGAAAATGATGCGGCCACAAGCCAAAGGATGCCAGCAGCCACCAGGAGCCGGAAGCTCAAGGTGCAGATTGTCCCCTACCTGTCTGATTTGGTCCCAGTGATGTTGATTTTGAATTTCTTTTTCTCCAAAACCATGAATTTGTTACTGTAAGCCACCAAAGTCATCAGGATTTGTCACAATAGCCACAGGAAGTGAAAATATAGCTTGGGAAAGTGAGGCAGGCCTGTAACTGTACAAAAGCCTCTCCTTGCAGATTACTTCCCACATTACACACCGTTCAGGCTGAAAAGAAACCGAGGTTGCTTTCTCTGGACACCTTTGAGATGGGCTCATCATGTCTAATGAGCTCTGGCACCTGTGACCTGGTGGGCAGAGCCTGTGCTGGGCTCTCCACTGGACCCCGGTGGAGTAGGAGGGGTTGCCTAGCAACTGTGGAAGCCTGGCGAGGCTCCCCACTGTGCCCTGGTTTCCCCTAGAAGGGCACAGGCTAGCAAATTGTTAAAATGCAGGGGCTATTTAAAAAAAAAAAAAAGGAAAACACCCAACCTCCTCTCAAAATAACTTCCTGGGTTCTAAAAATGGAATTCACAGTAGTACTATTTCTCACTCAGCCATAGTAAAATTTCCCACTCCCTGTGCTCTGTAGACCAGAGAGAGAACTTCTATTAATGGCACTTAAGACCTCTTATAACCTCTTGATGGATCATCTGCCCATGGAGACTGACTACTGTCCCTTTCCCCACGGGCTTCCCCTCCTTCTCCTCAGACCCTTCTCAAGGTTGTGAGGTCTTTTTTTTTTTTTAATTGTAAATGGACACAATACCTTTATTTATTTTTATGTGGTGCTGAAGCTCAAACCCAGAGCCTCACACTTGCTAGGCAGGCGCTCTACCACTGAGCTACAGCCTAGCCCTGGTTGTGAGGTCTTTGCTGGCTCTAATATCCATAGTTTTTCTTGATTCAGGAAATAATAATAACAATAATAATAAGCCAATTACTTATGTAGCTCTTATAATGTGTCAGTCACCATCCCAAGCACTTTACACATATGAACTCATACACTTCTGATTATTCTATGCCCTAGGTACTACTGTTGCCCTTGCATTACAGATGGGGAAACTGAGGCACCGAGAGGTTAAGAATTTGCCCAACCATACACAGCTGCCAAGTGGCTGAGCTGGGGTTTGAACTCAGCAGAAGAGCTCCAGGGTCAGTGCTCTGACCTCCTGCCCTGTGTTAGCTGGCTGGAGTAGGGGTAAGGAGGCTGCAGTTGGCTGAGGCCTTTTCTCTGTCCACAGTGAGGTGCCCCAGGCAAGGAGCAGCAGCAGGCAGCCCTCCACCCTCTTGAGGTCAGGGCTGCCCACAGCACACTGCGTACATCCTACCTCAGTGCCATCTGTCTTTCCTTCCTGCCGGGGCCTTTGCAAGATTGTGCCTGTGAGCAGGCTTCAGTTCCAAGGCACAGAACTCAGATGGGCGTCAGGAAAAGCAGTGTAAGGTCCTCAGGCATGGGGCAAACCTAGCTCCACCCTGCTGGCATCTACTGAGCAGGTGGGTGGATCCATAGCCCCTGCCAGCTGAGGGTGGCTCCTGGGTATTGAGACCAGAGGGCAGCCAAGAGGCTTCCCTTCCTCTCTCTTTCCTTGAGAGGAAGATGGTGTGGGATAGGAGCCTGGAGGAAAAGCAGACTCAAGAGTCCTGGTGAAATGGACAGGCGCCCCCACTGGCTGCACTGTGCAGGCCTGGGCCGGGTTGTTGAAGTGAACAGAATGGAGAACTTGTGGTGAAGAGACCTGGCTTCTAGTCCTCCTTCTTCCAGGTTTGAGGTGAGGTATCATGTTCTCAATATTACAGAATTCCTCTCTGTGAACTGAGAGAGTGGGTGTGCTTTGGTGTATGAAAACCATTTGTAAACCCCTAATTGTCCCACAGATCCAGCCTGATTGGCTGAGTTTCCTCTTTGAGAGGCAGCAAGTCCCAAGCAACAGATCCAGCCCTCACCTGTCTGTCAGCTTGCTGGCCCTCACTAGCCAAATGCACCCCTTATGAGACTTCAAGAGACTTTAGGAAAAACTCCTCCTTGAAAGGGTAGAGCCCTGCCTCAGAGGAATTCATCAGAGAGGGCCCTGCCACCCAGATTCCCTCACAGCATGGATGCTGGGATCTTTTAGAGAGAAAGGGAGGGACCACTCAGGTGGCAGAGTCTCATGGACAGCTCCACACATTGTTTTGTCCATCAAAAATAGAATACTTAAAAAATGTCCTGAGTGCTATGGATGAAAGAAGGTGAGATCTGCTCTCTGGTCACCCATGAAACTACCCTTCCCATTGTCTTTGGCAGGGCATGGCCAATGAGCTGGTTGGGTTCTGCCTTCAGAGAATCTGATCAGAAGGTTTGGATACTCCAGGGGTCAGGATGGATCCTGCTCCCTTCCCCAGTCCCATCCAGGGCTTGACAGAGCCCAGCGGGTGTGCCATGGGGGAGTTCCAAAATGATCCCCCCCCCCTCCCGCTCCTAACACCTCCCACCAGAGATGAGGGCAGGGTCTGCTACAGCCGGTCCTCTGTCCTCTTTTCCCAAAAGCCTGCTGGGCCTGAGGTGGAGGCGGGCTGGATGTACCCTGGCCAGAAGCCCAGGGAACCTGAGCATGTCATGAAGAGATCATGTTCTTGGCTCTGCCTGTTGGGCAAGAGTTCCCAGTGTTGTCCTTACCCTGTGACCTCCATCTGGGCACTGTGTCCCCTGCTGCCTGGCTCTATCCTGTTCTTTTAGAAGGCAGGCTAGGCAGCTGAGTTCCAGCTGGTTCTGAACACAGGACCTCAAGCTTCTTGACAGTCCCAGGAAGGGTGACAGATATGCCTTCCCTATCCAGGCAGGGCCCTGTGCTTTTGGGACAGAACCACTGCATCCATCCTGAGGGTGGGGATAGTAACCGTTTTACAGAGGTTTCCCAGCTGGATGTGGACAATCTGAGCCCCAGACATAGGGCAGAGGTTAAGCCCTGTGCTCATCCTGAGCCCATCCTCTGTAGTGAGGATCATGGGAGCTGGGGATGGGGGAGGGGGAGTGACACACAGCCCAGGCTAAAGAGTCTCCTCTGGGACCCTAGATGATGCTTATTTTTCTTTTTTTCTTTCTTTCTCAGTACTAGTGATTAAACCCAGGAGTACTCGACCACTGAGCTATATACCCAGCCCTCATTTTTCCCCCCATTTTGAGATAGGGTCTGACTAAGCTGGCCAGGCTGGCCTTGAGCTTGCAATCTTCCTGCCTCAGCCTCCTGAGTTGCTGGGATTACAGGCACGCACCACCACACCTTGCTTAGATGATGCTTTGAGGAACCTAAATTGTCATGGAACACTTTGGCCTTTGCAAGTAAGACCAGAAGACATGGACATGGAGTCATCATGACCTTGGCAGTGCCCCACTGCCCCATGGCACCAGCCTCATCAGCCAGGGCAAGTAAAAGCAGGGCAGGTGTGCAGGGGAGCAAGGGGCCAGCCTCTGGAGACATGAGTTGTGGGGAGTCATGGGAGGGCTGGGTAGGAGGCTGAGGGTCAAGAGCTAGAAGCCTAGGTATCTGGGCAGTGGGGAGCAGTCCCAAGGGGATGAGCCACTGAGCCATGGTGGCCTTTCTCTCCTCTTTGGCTCTGGTCAGGAGTGAGGCTGGACATGTGCCTGGGCATGGAGGCTCAGTGGGGCACCATGGGGACACTCTACCTATGAACAGACTGATTCCTGCCACACGGCCTTGTGGGGTATAAGGACTCATCCTTGTTGTACAGCTTGGATGGCTGCAGTCTACAGCGGGGCAGGGATCTGCCCAGAGTCTTCTAGGCCAAGTAGGAGGTGCACCATTCACTGAGCTCTTTCCTCTGCCTGGTTCTGGGCTGAGCACTTTGGGGATATCATTGTTAGCCCACTTAACAGACAAAGAGACTGGACCCAGAAAGTTCTGACCCAGGGCCAGGGTCAGGAGCTGACCCAGGCCAGGCTGACTCCAGAGAACCCACTCCTATCATGACTACACCACCGTTCTTTGTTCTTTCCTCCCTTCTTTCCCACTCCCTAGACATTTAGGTGGTCTCTCTTTTGGGCCTTGGAGACCCCTGGGCTGCTTTTGTCACCCTTATTTCTCAGCGATCCTCCCACAGCCAAGCCAGAGCTTTAGTCCACGAGGAGCCAGGGACTTCTCCCTCCGCATTTGGCCTGGGCCTCCTTCTCCTCTTGAAGGAGGGGCAAGGGAAGGATGGGGAGGTTTGGGGAATGTCTTAGGTGGGCATGGAGGAGGTCTGCATTCCAGACTGAGGCATCTAGGAGTTTCCTAGTTAGTGACATTGACCAGGGTAGGGATGGGTGAAGAGGGAAGGGTCAGTCAGGACCACAGATAGTGAGAGTGGTCAGACACAGGCTTTTCTTGAGGGGGAGCATTTGGAACCTACAGGATGTTCATGTCCTGTGGTCACTCAGCCTTCATGCCTCACAATGTCCCTTAACCTCGTCCTTGTCACTTCACACCCAGGGCACCAAGAGCTGGTCTGGTGGTGTGCTGGAATCCTGCAGACTGTAGCAAAGCCTGCTCAGCTCCTAAAACTGCCGTGATGCAGGGTCCCCACCTACCTAAGAGTGGTCCCCCACACTTTGAAGAGGTGGTGGGAACATAATGCCTTCTTAGAAGGTCAGAGAGGGCCTAGATCCTTTAAGGATGTAGAAGGCAGACCGGAAACAGGGACAAAGCCTTCTGGGAGTAAATACAGTATGGACTAAGTGTGGGCAAGGCAGAACCTTTTTAGGCTCTTGTGAGTCTTCTGGGTAGACAGAGCAGAGCAAAAGTGGGGAAGAGGTGGATCACATCCCCACCATCTGAATTATAGGCTGCAAAGCAAGGCCTCTATGACAGGGCCCCAGGGAGCAACAAAGGGCGATAAATAGGGGGCATATGGCCATGCTTGCTTTTGGAAAAGTTCTCCCTGATGGGGCAGGATGGTACTTGCCAGCAGTCTCTGTAACTCAGGAGGCTGAGGCTGGAGGACCACAAGTTTGAGACCAGCCTTGGTAACTTAGGCCCTAAGCAACTTATTGAGACCCTATCTCAAAATAATAATAATAATAATAATAATAATAATAATAATAATAATAATAATGGCTGGGGATATGGCTCAGTGGTAAAGTGCCCCTGGGTTCAATCCTCAGTACCAAAAAAAAAAAAATGTTCGCCCTGGCTCTAAGAGTAGTGTGGGAAGGGCAGCTAGGAGGTGCCAGTTGGACCACAGTGTCCAACACCTCGTGGAGGAATTCTGTGATGAGCATCCTGAGCAACTGGGACCTGTGGTGCAACAGTCCTAGCCAGGGCCACACAGTCATTCCCCCGCAGCTGGAGCAGGGCCCACTGGCCAGAGAATTGAGCAGGCGTGAAGAGGAACACATGTGGTCAGTGTGAGTGCGGTCAAGGAGGCTGTCGTCGAGTTGATGAGTCAGTGGCCTGTGCCCAATGCCGGCACTGCCGGCTTCCTGGGATTGGGACCAAGATTCAGGGAAGGGTGGGGGTGTGGGGGAGCAGGAGGGGCAGTGCCCTGGGGATGCTGCCGACAAGGAAGCTCCAGGCCGGCTTTGACTCCAGCCTCTGCTTAGACCCACAGGCACAGTTTGGGGACCACTTCTCTAGGCAGAGACTGGGGGTCCATGTGAGCCCCTCCAGGGCCAACCATGACATGCCCTGCCCCTCCCCACCCCCTTACTCCAGGTCCTAGCACTAGGCAAGGCTGCGGATCCTGGGGCCACTCTTTGTCCTGCTGCCCTGCCCAGAAGTCAGTGCCCTCTCCCCAGGAGAATCCATCTCTGCCCACTGGCTCCTCAGAGAGATGTGATTAGCCCACTAAGTCCACCAGGCCCTCTGGTGAAGCCTTGAGCTTTGACAAAGGAGTAAAGAAGATTGGCCTGGAGGGGAAAGCCAGCCACCGAGTGTGCAGGGGGGGACCACCGGAGGCGTCTCAGACCCCAGCTCTGGCCCCAGCAGGTTCAGATGACAGGCTGGAGAGCCTTCTCCTGGGCTTCCTGCAGCTGTATCCCAAGGATTCCTGTGAGCTGGCTCTGCAGAGGGAGGGCTGGGTGTTGGCCCTCAGCTTCAGGGAGGAAGGACGAGAGGGCTGCTGGTGCCTTTGTCCTCACCCTACTCAGGGCCCAAAGGTCAGAGTGTACGTCACTGTGGCTGTTCCTCCACTTCATCTGAGGAGGTCTGAGGGAGAGCCCAGGCAGCCCCTGGGGACACAGGTGCAGGGACAGGGGTGAGGGGGCAGGTGCCTGTAGAAAGATTCCACGGGTGATGGAAAAAAAAGACCAAGGCAGGCAGGAGTGGTGACTCCATGAGCTGTCCCTTCCTTGAGTAAAGCTCTGAGGGTGGGTGGAGCTGAGGGCTGGCTGAGTAATGTCCTTCGGGGGGACAGCCAAAATGAGGAGGATGTATGCCCCTTAGCTCAGGGGCCAGTGGAGTCACTCCCATGGCCTTGGCATTTCCAGTCTTCAAGATGACAGAGTGCCCTCCCAAGGAAGCTCCTTCTTGATGATCCAAGTCCAGGCTCTTTGGACTTCATTCATTCATTCATTTAACAATCCCTGAGGAGCAAGAGGAGCAGTGCTCTGGGTACTTCAGAGGTGGGGACACTGATGCACAAATGTTTAATTACCATTTAGCCATGTCCTGGCATGCAGAGGTCCAGGGACAGAGAGATATAGGGCACAGAGAGAGAGAGGTTGGCTCTGCTGGGTTGTGACAGGGAGGGTGTCACAAAGGAGGCCGCATTTCTGGCAGAAAGAGCAATAACTGTCTGCAAGGAAAGGACGTTCAGGCAAAGGGCAGGTGACATCCGAGGAGCAGAGTAACCAAAGGAGGCACCAGGGAGAAAGGACCTGGAGAATGGGTTACATGCTGTGACACAGAGGATCTGCCAGTCTGCTTGATGTTGGGTGAAGAGGGAGAGAGGGTCTTGGACTCATGTCAAGAGTGTGGGGACTGGATTCAGGCAGGTGGGGCTGGAATCCATGTTCAAGCATAGAGGAGCTGCTGAGCCGTGGGGGTGGCACTTAACCACCCCCAGCCTCAGTCTTCTCATCTGTGCAACAAGAATCACCGTGATGCTGGGGTTTCTGTGTCGGATGTGACGGTGGTTTGCAGCTGTAAATGCCTCTGCAAACTCACATCATCCGAGTGTCACCTCTAGCAACAGCCACTTCTGTGCTGACCTTTTGGGGCCCCATTTCCTGGGGGGGGTGAAGCTGCTCTCACCCAGGCACCTCAGTTTTCACTCATGGGGGTGATGTTTTTGACCTTTTCCATATTTTTCTGTGGGGTCACTTTATTTGGGACCAGCTGTTGTCAGAGTCTCAGAGTCTGCTGGGTGGAGTCGGGATATGAAGCCTGATCTGAGCCTAGATGGACAGTGGGACACAAGTGGGGAGGGTCAGCATACTCACAAGTGGGACAAGAACTCTGTGGTACAGCAGACCAGTGGGGCAGCAGGTAAGTGACAGCCAGACCCTAAGGACGTGGAGAAAAAGGACAGGGTGGGAAATTAAAGAGCCAAGAAGACAGCCAGCAATCTGACCTCAGAAAGGCAATCTTCCCTCCGCCCACCTTCTCACCAATCTCAGCATCTTCAGCTTTGGGGTGGGGAGGGAGGGTGGAAAGCCTCTCTTCCAACCTGGCCTCCCACACTCCCTGATCAGGTAGCAGATTCTGTTTCCCTTGGCCCCCAGGGTCACCCTGCCTCTGCCTGGGCACGTCCCTGATGGTCTGTAACTTAGTAGTTCTCTGCTAGAGAGTGAGACCCAGAGTTTGTTACTGAGCCCTGATCCCATTGGGGCCAGGAGGTCCTCAGCACCTGGTCTGGCTCCTGAATGTTCTCCAAGCCCCTCAACGACTCCAGGGTCCTTCAAGTTCCCTCTGTCAGCAACCTCATGATGCCAGGACAGGGCTGTGCCCCATGAGTCAACCTGGCCCTCTTTTTGCACTGAGTAGATGTCATAAATATTTGTTGAATGGAATTCTTGCCTCTGGTTGGGATTTTCCACCGCAGCCAAACAGTTGTTCCTGGCCCTGCCACAGCCTGCCCCGTTTCCTCAGCTCCTTCTCTTCCCTACCTCCTCGTAGATACCTCTTCAGACTGCTCCTCAAATTGCCTCAGATCACCTCGCCTCCTGGAAGTCTTCTTCCCTGACAGCAGTGGCCTCCCTTGTCTGCCTGAGAGCTCTGTCGCCACACCCGGAGTGCACTTCCTGACCTCTGCCTTCTGTGTACTCATTGTTTTTCCTTCCCCTGAACATGTCACAGTGGTCTGGCTGAGGAAAACAAGGCCCGAGGTTTTCCTGCAGAATCTATCGTGGAATCCTGCAGAAACTCAGGCAACTCAGAGGTTATGTGTTTTGCCAAATGTCACAAAATGAGTAAGTGTCAGGGCCACCTTTCAAACTTTGGCCCTCTGGCTCCAGGACCCGCCATTACAGTTCCTCACATCCAGTGCTTCAGTCATATCTATCAGAGATTTTATGAGGACTAAATAAGGGCCAAAGACATAAGGTTCTTTTGTAAACGAGAAATACTTTTGCAAACATTTAATCAATTGTAAAGTATTTTCGAAATAGCCAACTCCTGTCAGTAAATAATTAAAAGTATTTGCAAACTCATCCAGCATCTGTTGTTTCAAAACTCACCATAAGCTAGGATTATGAAAACTTATCCTTCTTTCTCTCCTTTTCAGATGAATAAATTAAAATAATTTTGATGGTCACTATTCGTTATTTGTTTGTATGGTCAGGATCGTCACCATGTCCAGTCAACTCCTTTCTGTTTTTTTAAGTTACTGTTCACAGCCACATCATTGTCCCATCACCTCTAAATTACTTCCGAGCTCTTGCTCTGCTTCCAGCCCCTTCTATTTCACATCCATTCTTCCCATAGTTGTTCAAAAATTCAACATGGTTTACCCCAGCCCAATGGACCCCCCAAAGGGTCTAGCATACAGCCAATGAGATAAGGCAGGATATAGAGACAGGAAGTAGGATTACTGGAAAAAGAATTGGCAAATCTTTTATTATTCACTGGTGATACAATTGCATACCTAGGAAACCCAAGAGAATTCACTGAAAGGCAAATATAACTCATAAGAGTTTTCAGCTGGCTACAAAATAACAGCTAACACTTATGTAGAACATGGCTTGTCCAGGCCCTGTCCTAAATGCTCTGCAAGCCCTCCCTTGTCCCTACCCCACCACTCTCCTGCTCATCGTCTTGTAGACAAGGAAAGGAAGGCACAGGGAAGTTCAGAGGCTTGGACAAGACCCCGGTAGTTTGGCTTGCTGTGTCTACTTGTTTAGTGACTCTGCTATCAAGAGCTGGCCTGTGTGCCAGCAATTTCTTCTTACAAAATATGTTAGGAGGGAAAGATACAGTCATCTGAGCTATCGGAGGTGCTGGCTTTTCGCTGGATGCCTCCGTCACCTCTGTCCCATAGAGGCCGTGCTTGTGACCAGAGTCTCAGAAAGCCTCTCACAAAGTAGTTATCAGGTTCTGGCCCTTATGGTGCTAACCTCAGGGGTCTTAGGCCAAGCCCAGGGCCACCGCAATGAGAAGAAACACTTCAGTAGCCCATCATAAGTGGGTCTCTTCCTTTGCAAGGATATACTTTGTCCACAGCAGCCTGGTTTGCAGAAGTGCAACTCTGTCTTCAACAAACACAGCCAGGAGCTTTTGAGAGTCTCAATTCCACTTAAGGAGAGGGCCTTTGATTTGCCTTTTTGTAATTAAAATCCCATCTGGAGAGTTCTCATGAACAAAAGAACAGAGTGCCTTAAATTAATATTGCAGCTTCCACCTGTCAGAAACTCCTTGCAGCCACACCTTCTTTGTAGCCACACCAGCCACTGGAGAGATTAGCAGTAGCCTCTAGATGTCTGCAAGATCCCAGGGAGATGCTGGTGGCGCCATCTTGGTTTGCTAGTAGAGTGCTTATATTATGAATTCTTATCATTTGGGAATTACTCCAGGGCAGACAGTATCTCCTCATCCCTTTAGTCAATTCTTAGGGCACAAAATAGTACTCAGAAAGGAACAAGGCATTCATTGGCTGGTTAATTAAGCTCTGGCCCATGATCCTCCACCCAGAAATGGGAGGAAATAACATTTATCTAGTACCTTTTATATGTGCCCAATGTGTCAAGAACTTTCAAAGTTGAACTATTTAATCCCTCTCGTAACCTTATATGGTTAAAAATTCACTTTAGGTGGGAAGTTCCCCAGGGTTAAGGAACTCTTAGCAGGTAGTGTAGTTAGGACTTGAACACATTCTGTTGCTTCCAAGGCCTTTGGTCCTTACATCATTATCACGCTCCTATCAAAGTAGGACACTGTCACTGCACGGGGAAGGCACGGGGAAGTGCCTTTTAGGTCTCTTGCTGAAGAGACCTAAATGCTGTATGAATTAAGTAATTTCTTTGAGAATGACAGCAAGATGTGGGATATTCCCCCACAGCATGAGAAAATTCCAAGGAATGTGGAGAGGGGCTATCTGGGGTACAAGGTTAGGGAGAGGCAGGATTACTAAGGACTGGGGGCATCCTTTGGAATGTCACTAACCAGCATCAGCAGGAGTGTGTTGGAAATCCAGCAGACTGAGCCGCTGCAGAGAGCTCTTGGGGTAGCGTGAGCCTGGCAAGACTACCCCTGTCCTGCTAGCTCTGAGTTAGCCTCTCTGCAGGATGGGTTGGCCACCAGACCAGTGGCTTCCCTAGCCCAGAGCCTTTCACAGATCCCCTCACTGTCACCTAATTAAATGCCAGGGTGCTGATGGTGCAAATAGAAAAGAGAGTGTTTGAATTCAGTCCCTGAGGCTGGGCCTGAGGGTTCAGCCTGTCCTCCTTGAGGAATAAGAGATGGTGGGGACTCCCTGTTTCTGTCACACTCCTCTCCTGTCCCAGTTGTCTCTCTGATTCTTATGCAATTCCCAGTGGCTTTTCCAAGGGTGGAGGTTTAACTGGAGCAGCATTAGATGAGAAAAGAAGAAACAGCTGTACAGTGGGACTGGAAATAGTGACCATTTCGGTCACGGAGGGGGGGGACCTAAGTGGCATAGAGGCCTTTGTGAGTTCTTAGCGCATACCTGAAGTGATGTAGAGCACTCTACATATGTCGTACCCCACCACCACATAAGGGGTGGGTGCTAGCATTACCCCCATTGTATTGATGGGGAAGCTGAGGCTTAGCAGAGACTTGAACCTGTATGGGTCTGATTCCCAAGCCAGTGTTCTGTGCACTACATCAGAGATGGAGAGTCTGAAGGGAGTCCAAGAAAGCCAAGAGAACTGGGGCAGACAGACAGGCCCACCGAGTTCCCATGGTGCCTCACCCTGCCACCCAATTGCACCCTTCTCCATTTGGTAAGCCTGGGTGCCTTCCTGCAGTGCCCTCTTCTCCAGGAAAATCTACTTTCTAAAAGGGTTCACACTGATGATTCACACTGAGATAAAAATGATTCAGAAGGCCCCTAAGGTTCTCTGGAAAGAGCACCACACAAGAAGACCTGGTCCTCCCTGGGCCACTTAGTAAATGGAAGGAAATAACTTGGGAGAAAGAACCTAGAACAGTGCCTGACATATATTTTGTGCTTGTTATAGTTTGGATCTTAAATGTCCCACAGGGGTTCATATGCTGAAGGCTTAGATCCCAGCTAATGACACTATTGAGAGCTGGTATAACCTTCAAGAGATGGCACCTAGTGGAAGGAAGTGAGGTCATGGGGGCATGCTCTTGAAGGGATTAGGGGGAGCCTAGCCCCTTTTCTCATTTGACATGAGCAGTTTTCTTCCAATGACTGATCTGGGTTCAAGTCTCTGCTAAGCTTCAGCTTCTCCAGGATGTTTTACCTTGCCATGGGCCCAAAAGGGCCAAGTGACCATGGACTGAAATCTCTGAAACATGTTCCAAA
Source organism: Marmota marmota marmota (assembly GCF_001458135.2). Lineage (NCBI taxonomy): Eukaryota > Metazoa > Chordata > Mammalia > Rodentia > Sciuridae > Marmota > Marmota marmota. The sequence goes on from NW_026000081.1 coordinate 2,679,502, forward strand.
ATAAATCTTTCCTCTGTATAAGCTGATCACCTCAGGTGTTTTGTCACAGTGGTGAAAAGCTGACTAAGAGGATTCACTAAAATGTTCATCTCGAAAACAGATCATAATCTCACAGTCTGTGCCAAGATTGGATCTATATTCTTTAGGTGGAAGCTCTTAGGAAACTAAAGTTATTTAATTATAATAGTATTAGTCTCATCTCAGGAATGTGTGTATTTTATGAGAGAGCAAAGTCCTGATCCAAGGGACAAAGACTCACTGGCTAGGGAGTTTTCCTGGGCACAGAAAGTCCCCACTGGTTCTACAGAAACATACCTAAAATCCCACAAGTGGCCTCTGGCCACCTCCTATGAGTCAGAAGCCATCTAGACACCAGACAGATATGGTAAGAGACCCTCAGGAGGAGCCCCAAGGCTGGAGCCCTTAGAATTCAGTGATTGTGTCAAAAGTAGAAAGTTCTGTTTTCAGAGGTAACTTCTTAGCTTTAGGAGGCTGGGAGGCTGTCCTTTCAGAGGATTCCCTGTGATTGACAGAGAGCTTCAGGCAGTACTGCCACAGCTCTGCAAACAGGTGTCTGCAGAACAAAAGAGAGACAGACAGATGGAGAGCAATGGGAAGAGCTGTGCTACCCTTGGATCTAGCCTTTTGGATGTGCCTCAACTCCTGCCAGGCACTCTACTCCTTTGACTCTCCTAATGGCACTGAGAACTAGCTATTTACAGCTGAAGGCACTTAACTGCTCACCCCTGTCACAGAGCTCTGAAGGGGCAGAGTGGGGTTTATATCCACCTCTAACAAATCCAACACCCAAATTTTTATTAAGTGATGTGACTCCAAAGTAGCTTCTTTTCTTTTCCAGTTTATTTTAAATTGTGGCAAAAAAACCACATAATATAAAATTTATTATGTTAATTATTTTAAGTGTCTAGTTAATTAGTGTTAAGTATATTCATATGATTGTGCAACAGGTCTCTATTCTCCATCTTGCAAAACAGAGACTGTACTCATTGAGTAACAGCTTTCCATTTCTCCCTCCCCTGACAACCACCATTCAACCTTCTGCTTCTGTGAGTGTAATTACTGCAGACACTTTATCTAAGTGGAATCCTACAATATTTGTCTTTTTGTGATTAGCTTGCTTCACTTAGCATAATGTCCCAAGGTTCATCCACATGGTAGCGTGTGACAGGATGTCCTTCCTTTTAAAGTCTCAATAATAATATTCTCTTGTATGTATATGTCAACTTTTGTTTATGCATTCTTCCTTCCATGCATATTTGCATCGCTTCCCTTCTTGTCCATTGTGGATAATGCAGCAGTGGAAGTGAGTGCATAGTAAATTAAAAAAAAATAAAAATAAAAAAGATGCTTGAGCCAGGCATGTGCACGCTGGTAATCCCAGTGGCTTGGGAGGCTGAAGCAGGAGAACTTTGAGTTCAAAGCCAGCCTCAGTAACTTAGCGAGGCCCTAAGCAACTCTGTGGGACCCTGTCTCTAATAAAATATAAAAAAGGGCTAAGGATGTGGCTCAGTGGTAAAGCACCTCTAAGTTCAATCCCTGGTGCAAAAAAAAAAAATGCTTGCATATGTAATGCAAACCCACATACAGTAGTTAGAGGTATTACCTGCTTTTGGGTATACCTCAGGGAAAACTATTCTAAGCAATAATACTTTCTTTTTTGGTACCACAGACTGAACCCAGGGGTGCTTAACCACTGAGCCACATCTCCAGCCTGCTTTATTTTATTTTTTATTTTGAGACAGGGTCTTTCTAAATGGTTTTGGGCCTTGCTAATTTGCTGAGGCTGGTTTTGAACTTGTGATCATCCCGCCTCTTGAGCTGCTGGGATAGCAATAATACATTCACAAAATAATGTCAGAATTTAAAAACTTTTATCAAGTTAACAAAGCATTAAAATATGATGGAAATATTAATTTTTTTCTGAGTCCCAAATAGTGAGTCTATTTTATTAATTGATTTGTCTTGGAACTTCAGCATTTTTATTAGCTTGATGTTTTGTAGCTGCCAGTCAGACTTTCTTATGATTCAGACAGTGGCACTTTGCCATGAGACTGGCTTCTGCCACAGATAGGTTTGATAGGATAATATCCCTCTTAAAGGAGGGCCTATTCTGCTTTGGGTGAGGTTGGATGTCAGGAGAGCTTTATGACAGAGGTTTATAAGCATGAAGAAATACAAGCACATTTTCTGTCCCATCCAGAACACATAACCCAGGTATGAAGCTACCAGAATTTGGATCTGGAATGCCTCTCAAAGGCCTTTGTGTTAAGACTTGATCTCCAGCATGGAGCTGTTGGGAGGTGGTGGAACTTTCAAGAGATGGGGACTAATGGGAGATCTTCATGTCATTGAGGGCCTGTCTTCAAAGGAGATTTGGGGACCCCAGCTCCTCCATCTTCCTCTCTCTTTTACTTCCCTGCCATGAGGTGAGGGGCCTTGTGCCATCATGTGACTCCGCCATGATGTGCTGCAGCCCTAAAAGCGTTAGGGCCAACCAGTCATGAACTAGAACTTCCAAACCTGTGAGCCAAAATAACCTTTTTCTCTTTAAAACTGGTTCATCTTAGGTATTTTTTTAAAATAGGGATGGAAAGCTGACGAACACACTAGTTGAAGCCCAAGTTCCGTAAAACAACCCTTAACCTCTCTCCCTGTGATGAACTCATAGTTTCCAGTCCACGGCTACTCAAAGTGTGGTCCCTGAACTTCTTCTCACCAGCAGGGAGGAGATAAATTTAGAAATTGTGCATGAGTGTTTAGCACATGAAAAGATGTCAACATCATTAGCCACCAGGAAATGAAAAACCAAAGCACAAAGAGATATCGTATCATACCCTGTAGGATAGCTAAAAGAAAAAAGAAAACAGATAATAGTAAGTGTTGAGAAGGATATGGAGAAATTGGAACTTTTGAACACTGATGGTGGAATGTAAACTGGTGCAGCTACTGTGGAAGCCAAGCTGGCAGTTCCTCAAAAAAGATAAACACAGAGTTATGTGACTTAGAATTTCCACTCTAAGTATATAAGTTATATACTCAAGAGAAATGAGGATGTATGTCTACCCCAAAACTTGCACATGAATGTTCACAGCAGTATTAGTCATAGGATCCAAAAAGGAAAAAATAACTCACATGACTAACAACTGATGAATAGATAAACAAAACGTGGTGTATTTACACAGTGGAATATTATTCAGTAATACAGAGAAATAAAGTACTGTCACCTGTTACGACACTGAGGAACTTTGAAGACATCATGCTAAAAAAGAAATCAGTCATAAAAGACCACAGATTACATGATTCTAATTATAGGAGATATCCAGAACAGACAAATCTATAGAAATAGAAAGTAGATTAATGGTTGTCTAGGGCTGGGGCAAATGGGGTATGGAGGAAATGCAGATTAACTATTAATGGGTAGAGTTTGTTTTAAAAATGGTAAAAATGTTCTAGAATTGATTGTGGTGCTGGTTACAAAACTCTGAATATACTAAACACCACTGATGATCACTTTAAATGGATCAATTATATAGTGTGTGGATTATATATATACGAATTATATATCAATAAAGCTGTTTAAAACAAAAAGTAAAGGCTGGGGTTGTGGCTCAGTGGTAGAGCGCTTGCCTCTCATGCATAAAGCCCTGGGTTCAATCCTCAGCACCACATAAAAATAAATAAATAAAAGTAGAGATATTTTTTTAAAAAAAGTAAGTGCTTTAGGAACTTTCAGCAATTCCACATCACTGTGACATCTAAGAACATGATCCTCTTTCTAGTATTTGTTTTTATTGCTTTATTATGTTTTACAAAATTATTGGTCCATGATAGATTGGAATTTAAGAACAAAAAGTAGATCCTCCACCAGTGATCATGTGAAAGGCAATATTCAAATATATTTAATTATTGAAAACCACGAACATTTTTTTTTCATTATTTTCTCACTTAAAAAAAAATATCTAGCTGGGCATGGTGGCATTTGCCTATAATCTCAGAGACTCAGGAGGCTAAGGCAGGAGGATTGCAAGTTCTAGGCCAGCCTCAGCAATTTAGTAAGATCCTAAGCAATTTAGTGAGACCCTGTCTCAAAATTTTAAAAAAATCAAAAGGATGTAGCTCAATGGTTAATGGTTAAGCACTTCTGGGCAAATCCACAGTAATTAAAAAAAAAAAAATCTAGTCTTCAGAAACTAAGTTGATGTAACTGCCCACTAATGGGTTGTGTTGTATATTTTGAAAAATACAGTCAGCCATCCATACGCATGGGCTTCACATCTGTGAATTCAACCAACTGCAATAAAAAATATTTGAAAAAAAATTGAATCTGTGCTGAATACATACAGACATTTTTGCTTGTCATTACTCCCTAAACATTAGAGTATAATAACAGCTATTTGTATAGTATTCACATTCTATCAGTTATTAGAGGCAATCTGGAGATTATTTAAAGCGTATGGGAGAAGGTGCATAGGTATATGCAAACACTATGTCACTTTGTGCAAGGGACTTGAGTATCTTCTAATATCCAGAAGGGGTTCTGGAACCAATTTCCCTCTGATACCAAGGGAGGATTGTACTGAAAAACACTGCCCAGAAACACAGCCTCCTAGCAGGCAGAGTTTGGTGACCTTACCAAACCCTCAGAGGTGAGTGAAGACTTCAGGATAAACTAAATACGCCATCTAACTTCTGCCCGCCTTTCTTCCCCACCCCACCTGGGTCCATCACATCCTCCCGCTGAAGCTCTCCACTGAAGCCCCACTGCCAACAACATACCTTCCCCAAGGTGCCAATTTAGCTCAGGCTCCAGTGCCTTTGCAAGTGAGGTTTCCTCTGCTAGGAATGAGAACATTTTAGCTGTCCGCCTGGAAACACCTATTGTTCTCCAAGGTGCAGCTCAGACATCGCCCTCTCTGTACCTGGACCTGCTTCCTCAGTACTGCTCAGACTCCAGCCGGGTCCATAAAAGTAATCATTATACAGAATGGTGATCATATGTTTGTCCGTCTGTCTTCCTGCCCCAAGAGAGCCGTGAACTTCTTGATGGCAGGTCTGACTTTATCTTTGTGTCCTGGCGCTCACCAAGAGACAGATCCATGATCATAAATGTGGCATCGTTACCCATTTGGGGATGACCTGGATACTTCTGTCTACCACACTAGACCAAGATCCAGGAAGAGCTCTCTAAGATCCTGCCCGTCCTGCCATCTTCCCTTGTGTTTAGAGGTCACATTGTCCAGCGTGGTGGGTTTCCATGGTGACCCCTGTTTCCTAGCTTCTCATAGCTTTCACCCTTTGCATCTTCCACCTTGGTATCAACTGACTTCTCTATTTCATCCTGATCATCTAGGACCGTGGTATATCATTACTAAACTTCTTTGATATGGGGAATTCTTGTTTGGTACTGTGTATCTTAGGAATAAATTGTTAGTTTCCCTTCATTTGTCAAAAGAAGATCTTCCTTTTCCCTTTATTTGGCCTAATTTGTTTTTTGTGTGTGTGTGGGGGTTACCAGGGATTGAACTCAGGGGCACTTGACCACTGAGCCACATCCCTGTTGAGAGCCACAGCCAAGGGGCCCCAGCAAACTTCCAGCTGCCAGCTGATGATTGGCTCACAGCCGCCCCAGCAACTTCTAGCTGCCAACTGATTGGCTCCTCTGCAGTGATGCTCATTGGGCTGTTTCCCCACCCTTTCAGACCATGGAGCTGCTCATTGGGGGACTTTTTTTGGCTCCGCCCACACGACCCAGCCAATCGGCCTCAAGAGCAGGAGGAGTGGGGGAGGTTGAGAGGCTTGTGGGAAGCCGGTTGTGGCAGTTGGGCTCTGAAGGTTTTCCTGAAGAGCTGTGTGGTTTGGCATGTGTGGTTTTAAAAATAAAGTTCGTTTCTTTTGACAAGTGGCTCCTGAATTGTGCCCAGCCAGACTGTGGCACATCCCCAGTCCTATTTTGTCTTTTATTTAGAGACAGGGTCTCAATGAGTTGCTTAGCACCTTGCTATTGCTGAGGATGGCTTTGAACCTGTGATCCTCCTGCCTCAGCCTCGTGAGCTGCTGGGATTACAGGTGTGCACCACCACTCCAGCTGGCCTAATTTTTTAATGTTCAGCTGGACCCAGGCTACAATCCATTTATGACACATAGTATTACACTACTCTTGTTTCTTCTCTCTTTCTCGCACCTAGCCATTTAACAGTATTATAATTAAAAGGTCAAATTACCTCTGACCTGAAAGCAGACAGAACTAAGCCTCATTTGGCAGAGGTTCTGCACCAACTAGAGGTAACTTACATTTCATTTCTATGAGTCACTTTTGAGCTGAATGGGGCCTGAGCTTCTGTTTCCTCCACAGCATACTAGAGCCCTTAAGAGCCCTGGAGTGCAAAGTGTGAGTTGCAACACTGGCTCTGTTATTTACCAGCTGTGTGATCTTGGGCACGTTATCTAGCTTCTCTGTGCTTTTTTCTTTCTGTTCAATGGTAATAGTGTTTGTATACATCCCAGAGAATTAAGTTGTGGGAATCGAGTGAGGTAACCTCAGAAGATCAGTAACATGGTGTGCCTGACTTAAAGTGAGTGCTCAATCAGTTTGGGCTGTTATTTTAGCCGTTTTGAGTACCTATTCTATATGTACTTGCTAAAGCCAAAGATCCCAGGAAAAGGGAGCAGGAATCCATCCCTTGTGCTAAGATAGAACCAGGGCTTGCCTTCTGGTAGACACTTGATGCCTTATTGAACTTTTACAATCATCCCGTGAGGTGTATTCTTCTACCTCACTTGATAGCAAAACTAAACTCTGAAAACCTGAGATTACAAAACTACATCAAGGAATGCCTCTGTCCAGAGTAGGACAAAATGGCGGATTTAGGATTCTGTCACCAATTTCTACCACCCAAGATCAAAGTGCAAGGCAGGCATAGGAGGTGGTGGTTGATCACTCACTTCAGGCTGTGAAAATGAAGGCAGGTCCGGTCCCTGGAACACGCCCTTGTTCTGGTTGGTAGACAGCTTTCTCTTGCAGCCACTCATTTTGGCCTTTAAACCTCTAAAGAAGGAAACTGTAATGCCCCCAAATTATGGCTAGTTACCTGAACCACATCTGGTGGCCAGAGCAATACGTGGAACTCCAGTCCCTTGATGACCACGGCTGTTAACTCCACGCAGTCCCAGCCAGCACATTGTGACAATGGCCCTGGCACTGCAGACTTCTACATAAGTAGTGGTGACTATTCGGCCATGCTCCAGTGTCATTCTTAGCCAAAAAGCTCCCCCTTGGGCTCCTATACACCCTGCCATGGCAGCTGGTTTGGGAGGTAAGAGTCAAGAGAGTTCTTAGCAATTCCCTTCCCTCCTGGTAAATGTCACTGGCTCTTGATGTCCTTTTCCAACAGTAGTTTTCAGGTGGAACTGCGTCAGCTCATTAAAGAGGGTCTTGTAATCTTGAGTCTGAAGAGGAAAGGGAGTGGAGTATTGATTTTTTTTCCTCCTAATTGATGTTCAGTACATATTTATTAAGTTGAATTCCATTGAACCTGATTCTAATCTCAATAATTTCTCCTAAGTCACATGAAGCCTGAATCTGCTTGTGAAAACTACAAATAACTTTTACTTCCTCCTTATAGATGATGTGTTTAGTCAGCTTTCCATTACTATAATAAAATACCTGAGATAATAAACTTTAAAAGAAGGAAGGTTTATTTTGGATCATGGTATGAGAAGTTTCTGTCCATGGTCAGTTGGCTCTGTTGCTTTGGGACCTGTGGCTAGGCAGTATACCATGGCAGGAGTGCATGGCAAAAGAAGCTGCTGAGAAGTGAGAGAGGGAAAGGGGCTGGGGTTCCAATCCCCTTCAAGGGCATAACTCCAGTGACCTGACTTCCCCCTAGCAGGCCCCACCTCTAAAAGGTTCTACCACCTCCCAATAGCACACAGGCTGGTGACTAAGCCAACGTGTGTCTTGGAGGCTACTTATCCAAAACATAGCAAATGACTTTTGATTACCTATAGAAATGGCTGAGTTGGAGGAGTTTAAAATGTAAATCTAAACTTTGGCTGAGTTTTGGATTTTACCCGGGACAGTTTCGTTACTTCCCACCCCCAGATTCCCCCTAAACTGTAAGTATCTTGAGAGCAAGAATGAGGATTTCTTTTTGTAATTTTGCATCCAGTTTCCAACACAGAGCCTGGTGCGTGGTAGAAGCTAAATAACTAAATGTTGGTGTGACAGAGAAGAATGAATGGATGGTTGGAGGGACAAATGGTAGATAAACTGTTGGTAAGGCAGACACTCAGATGTGTTGATCTGTAGCCAGACAGATGAGACTATAGCAATGACAGTGTGCTGTATTGCTGGAGAGCTGTTTGGTTACTTTCAGGGATTTTGATAAACTATCCCCATAAATGTTGGCTGCACTAAACAGGCAGAAAATCTCAACTATTAACTGACTTTGAAAATCAGTCTGTAACAGCTCTTTACAGACGCTGGGATTGCTTTTTCTTGCTGCCATTTAGTCGGCTTTGTTTTCTCAGGGATGTTAGGCATCTCAGGAAGATATGATTAACTTTCCTTTGAAGGACTCTGGCCAAATCTTCAGCAACAGCAACAGGAACTGCCCTGACTTTAGTCAGTCACACCAAGGGTTGGATTTGGCTCCTTCTCAGCCCCTAACATTCCTCAGAGCTCCCTAAGAGGTGTCCCTTTCCCTGTGCTTCTGCTCCCAATTTAGAATGACCAAGCCAAAGACAATTCCTGCCCCTTCAGAACACCTCTCCAATCAAAGACCTTTCAAACTGGACAGGCTACGCTCAGGTTGGAGCACAGGTAATGCCTCAAGTTACCTATTAGTAGACTTTGGCAGCAAACCTGTTAGAGGAGTCCTCTTTCCCAGCTGTTGCCTTCCCAGCCTTCTCCACTGGGTGTGCAGTCACTCTGCTCTCTACCCTGAGCTCAGCATCCCTAAATCATGTGGCTGCAGCCAGGCCAGTTCCCCACACCCGCCCTGCCTCTACCTGGCTTCTTCTTCCTTGGATCTATCTATCTGCCCTAACCCATCTCAGTAGGGCACAAGCCCCAGGGTCCTTTAGTCAGTTCCAATTGATAGAATGTTCCACATAGGACTGAGCTCAATTTTTCCTAGCAGTAATTTTACCTACTGCTTCTGCTTCTACTCATGGGGGCCCACAGAATAAGTTTGCTCCACTGGTGACAGTGGCACACACCTGCAATCCCAGCAGCTTGGGAAGCTGAGGCAGGAGGATCACGAGTTCAAAGTCAGCCTCAGCAATAGTGAGGCGCTAATAAGCAGCTCAGTGAGACCCTGTCTATAAATAAAAATACGTAACAGGGCTGGGGATGAGGCTCAGTGGTCGAGTACTCCTGAGTTCAATCTCCTCCAAAAAAAAAAAAAAAGAATAAGTCTGCTCCACCTTCTGTATGAGGGTCCTTCAGTGTCGAGGACAATTTGAAGACAACAAATGCATCCCTTTAAGACTTCTCGCCAGGCTGCAAGCACCAGTTCCAGCAGCTTCCATGGTTACGTTTCCAGACCTTCACGGTTCTGGACAGGATCTGGTTTGTCATATTTACTCTTGAGAAATTTTCCAGAAGACTGATCAACTGTCACAGATTGGAGGAGCCAAAGGACGTAAGATAACTAAATGCTCCATGGAAGCCCACACTGGATTCTGGATCAGAAAAGGGTGATTAGTGGGACAATTGACTTAATTTGAACAGGATCTGTAAATTAGTTAACAGTATCAATGCCGATTCTCTGGTTTTGATCATTGGGCTTTGGTAAGATGTAAACATTTGGAAAAACTCAGGGAAGGGCATACAGGAATTCTTTGCATTTTTTTCCCCCTTTGGCGGGGGAGAATCTAATGTATTTAAAAGCGAAATTTTTTAAAAAGTTGAAAAGCCGGGCTGGGGTTGTGGCTCAGCGGTAGAGCACTTGACTAGCATGTGCGAGACCCTGGGTTCCATCCTCAGCACCACCCAAAAATAAATAAATAAAACAAGGGTATTGTGTCCAACTACAACTTAAAAAAAAAAATTGAATGAAAAGCCATCTTTCAGTATTGTGCTTCTGAAAAAATTCCCTCTTTTGTACAGTTTGGAGCTGGGAAAGACCGAAAGAGACTGAGAAGGTGGAGAAGGAGTGCTGTGGAGTAGAGCAGGTCACCAGGCACTGTAGTATGTTGTGCCTACAGTCACTTCTCTGCTGGCTCACATTGAGTGTTGGCCAGCAGCTGTGACTGCAGCACCTCCCTGAGCTGCTTCCAGTTCTCTGTCTCCCCTGCCTGGTACATACGCAGGGCTTTCTATGAGGAATGACACCATTTGGAAGGAACCGTTTGTAATATTGAGGCTGTTCTGCCTATATTTAACGTATGCTGCTAAGCATCTTCCTGGAAACTGCTTTCCTCTGCTCACCAATACACTCGCTTCCTCACCCCTGGCTGTCCGTGAGTGAGCTATGCCGTTCGAGGAGACCAGGACACATTAGTGTTTTTTCCACAATCTCAGGATTTATAAGCAACAATAATTCACAACTACACTACCTCCATCAGCTTTCATTCACCGAGTACTCATGGTTCATTTGGTATTGGTAGTGTGGCAATCACTGTATTTTTTTACTCCATTCCAATCTTAATTACTCATATCTATAACACACCGGTTCCAAGATGACTAAGAAAGGGGTTAACAGTGGCCACAGGGTTTAAAGAAGCAGAACTGAAAGCTAAGGCAGAGCTGATATAGATGCAAAAGAGTCACTATGGGTTGTTAGAAAGGTACCCAGTGGAAGAACTTGTTAAAGGGGTGGAACCTGTTCTTGTCGCAGAGCTGTTCAGAGCATGGGGCTGTTTACAGCAAGCAAGGGTCCTGCTGGCAGGCAGTTTCAAAGTGGCCTTGGTTGAGCAGGAATATCCAAAACTGAGCTGAAGTCCCAGGGACAGAGTTGGGAGTTCCCCTGTGGATTTCCCTGACGTGTTCACTTGGGGTCTGATGAGATGATGGTATCTGTGACTTCTCCCTTACCACAGTCTCAGGTGCTGTTTCTTTTGTTTAAGGTGAAGGGGTGGATCATTTGGTGGTCTAGCATATTTGATATACTCATGAGCCTGGTTTCTCTGATAATGGATTTGATACACCATGTATCCATGTACCTCTGATTTGATTCAACAAATTCCCAGGGGGTAATTTTTTTTATAACTTTATTTATTTATTTTTATGTGGTGCTGAGGATCGAACCCAGGGCCTTGCACGTGCAAGGTGAGTGCTCTGTATATAAAGTATGTTGACACCCAATTCGTGTCTTCTATCTGAGCCATAACCTCAGCCCCACAGGTGGTAATTTTTTTTATCATGAAGAAGTTATTTATCAGTTGTGTTTTATGGTTGGGCTGTTCAGCTGAGAATTACTGTGTTCTATAAATTCTGCTTGTGCAACATCTGGTGGCTTATCTGTTTGCCCGAATTACCAAGTCAATCTGCCTCAGCACCTGCACTCAAAATGGACTAGCTCATGGCAGACATCTGCTTTATAAAACACAGTAACTCAAGGCCTAGGCACTGCTGTTCTCTACAACATGGAGTAACTCAGAGCAGGGTACCCAGCAATATTACTCTCCACAATATTACCATCATTGTAATCTGCAGTAAGAAACTTGATCAATGAGTAGTTGTTATTAGTACATCTATATCTAAGTGAGCTAAAATTCGGTTGACTTTTTGAGTGAACTAGTTCCCTTTCTATCTTTACCATCTCCTTTAAGGCTAGCATCAACTGTAAATCTCTAAATATCTTTCCAAGAGCTGCTTTCTATCCAGGCCCTCCTGGTCATTTTCGGCAACTGGTTTTTCTAACCTAATGTTTAAACTTTATATTTCTCACAGAAAATTTCATCCTGGGGCTTCTGTTTCACCATTTCTAGCTGACCTGATTAATTTGCATGTGAGAGCTGAGATCTATCTATTTGCTGTTCCTATCAACCTTGTATTATTTAAACAGTTGATAAGAACATATTCAAAAATCTTCTTCAACTTTCCACGAAGGACCTAAGCATGCAGTCTTGTGCATAGATCAGTCAATCCAATTGAGTGTGAAGTCCACTGAAAACCCTTAAATTTGTAAATGTCATCTAGTCCACATTTTTCTAGCTTAGCTACAAAAAAGTTCTACATGATATTGTCAGCATAGCATTTTCTTAATTCGTTAGAAGACTTTGTTTAATAATCTGTAAGTAGTGTGATTTGCCTTTCTAGTTTAGGATTCAAATAAGATTCATATGATTTCTTATTTCCCAAAGTGATCTCTTGAATCTCACATGCCTTAATCAATTAGTTTCTCAGGATGCTAAAATAAAATATCATGAACTCAGTGACTTAAATAACAGAAAGTTATTCTTCCACAGTTCAGAGGCCAGAGTCTGCAATCAAGGTATAGGCAGGGTCTATTCCTTCTGGAGGCTGCAGGGAGAATTTGTTCAGTGCCTCTGCCTAGCTCCCAGGGTTACAGGCAGTTCTTGCTGTTCCTTGACCTGCAGGTGCCTCACAACAAACTCTGCTTTAACGCTCACCTGTCCTCTCTCCCTATCTCCTCTTCTTATAAGGTTACCATTGTATTAGACCAAGGCCCACTCTAATCCAGTAGGATCTCATCTTAGCTGTCATGAGCAAGCCATATTAACATAAACCAAACACATTTGTGTTGGTCAGCAATATCAGAACTTTTTGAATAATAATAAATTCACAAACTACACCACTTTCATGGGTGGCAGTTCGCTGAATACTTGTGAGTCACCTGGTAGTCATAAGCTGGGAAAACACAACTGCTTTTATTCCAATTTTTAATTTCTAATATCTGTAACACTCAAGACACACATCACAGGCCACACAATTATATACAGAGGTTACAGAAAGGCTAAGAAAGGGTTAAGGCAGCCACAGGTGTTCAGGAGGCAAAGGTGGAGAGAACAGATGCAAAGTTTTTTTGTAGGTAGTCAGATAAGATTAAGAACCTGCTGAAGAACTTGTTTAGGATGCAGAACTTCTTCTAGGTCAAAGTCCAGACAGACAGCAGTATCACAGTGTCAGTTTGAGATACCAACTTGAAGTTGTCACAGGACAGAAGAAATCAAACTCTGCTAAAGCCTGAGGTCCAAAAACAGAGATTTGGAGGTTTGTTGTTGTGGTCTTTTTCCTGGGCAAAGCTTGTGGTGAGTGACCAGATGATGGGATCAGAGTGCTGCTCTGTCCAGTCTTGGGGAGCTCCTCCTTGTAATGGGTCTCAGGTGAGTGGGTTGCTTCATTTGGTGGGCTGGTGTGTTTGATATGCTCATGACCGGTCAAAACAGCGGGATGCATTACAATTCTTATTAAACATATATACCACAATTTTTCATATCTCTGTATATAAAGTATGTTGACACCCAATTCGTGTCTTCATACATGTACTTTGGATAATGATGTCTATCACATTCCACCATCCTTGCTAATCCCCTGCCCCCTCCCTTTCCCTCCCACCCCTCTTTCCTATCCAGAATTCATCTAATCCTCCTATGCTCCCCGCTCCTCACCCTACTATGAGTCAGCCTCCTTATATCAGAGAAAACATTCTGCATTTGGTTTTTTTGGGGGGGCGGGGGGATTGGCTAACTTCACTTAGCATTATCTTCTCCAACGCCATCCATTTAACCTGCAAATGCCACCTTCTCTTTCTTCTCCATGAAAGTGCCTAAGGGTAGGAAGGAGCAGGAGGAGCACAAAGGGTAATCCTTGGCAACTCCTTGTGCCAGGATGTGCATCCCAGAGTTTAGCAACCTGTTGTCTTTTCTTTGGTAAGCAATCGATAAACAGTCATCATCCTCTCTCGTTTATTATCTACACTGGCTGCCAGACATTCACCCCCTGCTGCAGTAACGTGACATAGCCTGTCCCCTAAGGCCAGCCCAGTCTGCAGGCAGTTTGCTCTTTGGCAAAGGAAGCATGTGAGAGTCAGTAGAGTGGGCTCATTTTATAGAATCAATCCCTTAACCTCAAGTTCCCACCATCAGGGAACTCTCTCTCTCCTGATGCTGCCCAACAGTGTCTGTTTCTGGTTTCGACAGAATGCCTTGCCCAGTCCTGCTGTACTGATGCAATGCTCCAGCTGTCAGCCTGAGGTGTCTTTCCTGGTGTCATGCCATACACCAGACCCTCTCTGCTGGGGCATTGAGGCTGGGAGGGTGCTGGGGACTCAGCCACACAGGAGGGGGAGGACAAGCAAATCACCATTTCATGCTTTCTCTTCCCACCTGGTTAGTTTTCCTCTTGGGAGGGGAGCTTTCGGTCATTTCAGGTGGAACCCATTCACAGACTCAGGTGTGGTCATTTCATCACCTGGCGATCTAATACTACTTATCTTATAGTGAGAAGGTATTAGTTCTGGTCCTTTTTCTCCCAGAATTCTCTTCGCCACCGTAGAAATCCGCTCAATTGCTTCCATCACCCAGCTCTTCCTACCAAGGAATGTGGGGAACCGGCTCTGTTAAGCTACATCCTATTCTCAGGGAAATGGGGGTCTAGTTGCCCACATTTACATAACTGAAGGAGACTGTTCACACAATTGTTCCAGGGACAATTCCTCCCAGGAGAGTGGCTGTCTCCCCACGGCTAGCTGGCAACTTTTAAATGGAAGTTTATTGAGGCAGAAAAATTTTAAAAATTCCACTTTCTAGGCACTCCATGACAAATCTAGTCCAGATTTGTCCCGTGAATTCATTTCAAGTTTGGAAGTCAGAGGTCATTAAATTTACCCCATTTGCACATTCTTTCTTTTTGAAAACTGACAAACATTTCACACTTCCCCGGCTACTGGCCCCTTTCCCAAATTTCTCCGAAATCAAAATCGCTCGCGGACAGGGGCGGCTCCGCAGTCATGTCCCCAAGTTCTGATGAGATTCATCTGACACCCGAGCTCTTGCTGAGCGTGGCCGGGTTGCCGCCACCACCTCTTCACTGATTTGGAGCTTGACGTTGTCCTTCTGGAATTTGCCATGATGCTTTCCGGTTTGAGAATTACTCTTCTTGAGGGAGAACAACATGATGCATGAAAAATGTCGCCTCCTCCACCAAGTGTGGGGCCCAACTCGTCCTTGTTATTTTTCTTGCTCCAAATCATTTTTTGAAACAGCTTTTCTGTGGTTTCTGCCATTTGTTGAAGCCTCGGCTCCTTTTATACATTAGTATTCCTGACACTGGTCTTTGGGGTTTGTACTGCTCTTTGGCATTTGTTTTTGGCCTTGTGCCCCTCCCACTGTTAGACACACGCTCTTTGAAATTCTGAACTCACCCTGAATTCGAGGTGTTTTTCATTTTTAGGATGACCTCTCTTCTTTCTCAAGGATGTTTTTAGTTATTGCTTGTTGCATCAATATTTGTGGAGCACCGACTATGTGCTAAGTAGAGCTCTAGGCACTGCCAAAATATCAGGAAGTAAAACCAGAGTTGGTGCCTGCTTGCTGTTACAAACTCAAGGGAAGCAGAGGTTATTCACAGCATCACACAAAGAAATATAAAAGTATAGCTACAATAACTATGGGAAAGAGGAGTGCTCTAAAAGTTCATAAAAAGCATTTTCCCCCTTTCTTTCTTAAATCTACTTACAGATACAAGGAAGGGACAAGTGAGATAGAAAAAATGAGTGGCAGGGATTTACTGAGGTCAGAAAGGAAGAACAACCAAATTAAAAAATGAGAAAAGGGGCTAAGGTGGTAGCTCAGGGGTGGTGCGCTTGCCTAGCATGTGTGAGGCACTGGGTTCGATTCTCAGCACCACATAGAAATGAAATAAAGGTCCATTAACAACTAAGAAAATATTTTTTAAAAAATGAGAAAAGATCTGAACAGACTGCTTCCCAAAAAAGACACAAAGATGGCAAATAAGCATACAAGAAGGCGTTTCAATGTCATAGTCCTTAGGAAATTATAAATAATAAAAGAAAAAATGACACAGCCAGGCTCTTAGTTCATGGGTAGAGTGAGTACCCAGCAGGTATGTGAGGTCTGGTCTGATCCCCAGTACTATATACATTCACACACACACACACACAAAAAGATGCTATAGGGCTGGGGTTGTGGCTCAGTGGTTGAGCGCTTGTCTCGCATGCCTGAAGCACTGGATTCGATCCTCAGCACCACATAAAGAAGTATATAAATAAAACAAAGATATTTTTTAAAATGATGATATACATCTGTTAGTGTTACTGGGTGGCACCAGTAATGCCAAGGGCAGGGGCAGGGGGTAAGGTGGGGGCAGGGGGGGTGGGGCTACAACACTGGCTGCTCCAGAAATATTCAGGTCAAATTGGTAGGGAAATCAGATAGAAGAAACTCTTTGTTTAAAGGTTCCATGTTTCATATCTTTGAAATCAAGCAAAGCTTTTAAAGAAGAGGCAGCAAAGTTAGACAAAAGGCAGGAAGTCTATATATAAAAATTCTGTTAACCTGTGCTGCACAGGCCTGGCGGGGTAGATTTCCACTCTCCACTTCCTTAGGCCAAGGTGGAGTGGGGCAGTTCTTCAAATTCCAGCATGAGGAAATTGCTCTTAATTTCAAAGCCCCCACCCACTCCCATATCCGGTCTATTTCATTATAAAGGTTAGAATTTATAACACTGATAATATCAAATGCTTATGAGAATGTGGAGCAATTGGAACTCTGATTTATGGTTGACAAGAATGCAGAACGGTGCAGCCACTTTGGAAGATAGTTTGGCTATTTCTTTTTCTTTCTTTCATTCTTTTTTAAATTTTTCTTTTTTTTTGGTACTGGCGATTGAATCCAGGGGTGCTTAACCACTGAGCCACGTTCCCAGCCCCTTTTATTTTTTATTTAGAGACAGATTCTCAACTAAGTTACTTAGGGCCTTGGTGCATCACTAGCTCATCGAATCCTTCCAAGAACCCAGTGGACTAGTACAATTATCATCCTCTGCATTTTGCAAACAGGGAGCTGGAACACAAAGAAGTTAAATGATTTGTTTCTGTTCACACAGCCGTGTCCTTTCCAAGTCTTGCTTTCCAACTCTGGCTCTGCAGCCCAGATCTCAGCTATGATTCTAATTACTTTGCCCCAACATGGTCTTTCTACAGAACTTTTCAAACTGGTCCTAGAGAGAAATCCTCTTGCTTCTTAGGTCTCAAAAGTAGAGGATGGACCTGTGTAGGTGCATTACATGGGGGAAAATAGGAAAAGAGCAAAGCTGACCTTCAGGGTGGTCAGCAATGAGAGATAGGAGGGATGAAGAGGGACAGGGAGACAGAAAGAGAAAGAAAGTGATCTAAAGTGGCTGCAGGAGACCACAATGGCCAAAACATGAAATTCAGTCAGCGCCAGGATCTCAAGGACAGTGGTCATTTTCAGGACAGTCGGAAGGTGAATGTCCACTCAGAGGCCTGAGTAAACAAAGATGGATGCTTGACTCCTGACACATGAAGCTAAAAACCAGGTAACTGGAAGAATGGGGTGAAGACCAAGGCCATTATGGGTCTTGGCCAAACATGGTCTGGTGCCGTGGTTCTGAACCAATAATGCCCTTCAAGTCTCAGGGGGAAGTTTGAACATTCCCAGCACCAGATGTCCAAGATCTCTTAGGCCCGGGTTGATCCCAGGCATCTGTATCTTTAAAAAGCTTTCCAGATGAGTCTGACTTGCTGGTCCAAAGACAAACAGTGATGCTTATAAGAGATTCATGGTGAGATATTTAACCACTACTTGAGAGAGAAAAATGAAATCCCAAAGCACAAAGGTCAACCCAGGGACCCTAGAACTAATAAAACTTAGAGGAGGCTGGTGCTAGAGGCCTTGACTTACCCACCTGAGTAATTCCCTTTTTTTTTTAAATATTTATTTTTTAGGTGTAGATGGACACAACACAATACCTTTATTTTTATGTGGTGCTGAGGATCGAACCCGGGCCCTGCCTGTGCTAGACGAGCGCTCTACCGCTGAACCACAATCCCAGCCCCAGTAACTCCCTTCTTACCCATGAGACAGAAGTAACTTTGAACCATCTTGAGATAGAACAGAGAATGAGACCACAAAAAGGGCTCTCCCCTCTAGGAAGGCCCAGGTCCTACATGCAACTCAGGATGCCCCTAAAATTCCCTTCACCAAGAATATAGGATTTGACCAGACACATTCAGGGGCTGAACTGCTCCTTTGTTAAAGAGAGTGTGGGTATTATTGGAACGAGCATAGATGATGGTCTGAGGAATAAATACTTAAAATTGCATTTTGTCAGTTATTATTATATCAACTTTCCTCCTTGTGTCTAAGAGAATTTTTTTCTTCTCTCCTTCCCTTCCCTCCTAAAAAGACTGTCAGGGAAAAAAAAAAGAAAGAAAGAAAAGAAAAGAAAGGAGAGGACATTGCAAGGTGCTGTCTGTCTTACAACACCTATGATAAAACTACCTAGAAAGAAAAGATAAACGTAGGGTTCAGGGTCCTGATGATCTTCAATACAGAGTGATGTGGCGGGTATCCGCAGGTGGGACAGGAGTGGCTGCAGAGTTAGGGATGCTTTTAATTCCTGTGTTCAGTTTGTGGGTACTTATTCCACAATCAAAATAACTAGCTAACCAAATAAGTACAAGTGGTTATGTCTAGACCAAGGATGGAGGTGTGTCATGAAACAAAGATTATTATGAACACAATTCTGTGCACCTAAGGGCCAATTTTAAGATAAAGAAAGGTAATTAGAGAAAAAAAATCACCTCTAAATAATCCCACTACCCTTGGGAACCATTGTTTACACTTTCTTTTCCAAGTCTTCCTTGTAAATTTATTTTTATGCAGTTGAGGTCATACTGTATCTATGGTTGTTTCATATCCTCCTGCTTAAAATTTGACTTTATTTTCTGGGTATGTGTTATGTTCTTAATAAAATCGAGTAGGAAGTATAGACAGCCTCCACTTTTTACTTAACATTAGGTTATACATATATTTTAATTTCATTCAAAGCTTCTTATAAGCATAAATTTTTTTTACTGTCAACACAACTTTTCCTTATATGGGTATGATGTGGTTTACTTAGCATTACACAACTGGACATTGAGGTTGTTTCCAATATTTTGGAAAGTGGTAATGAGTAAAGTGGTGATGAATATTTCAGTTCATAACTCACCCCCACACACCCACATATTTAGTGTAATTTCTTTAGGACAGATTATCAGAATTATTGGATGAACAAATATGAAACATTTTAAGGCTTATTTTTACCAAACTACCAACTTGGTCTCCAGAAATTTAATAAAGCTTTACATCTTTACCCGAAGAATTTGAAAGGATCTATTTACTGCACTCTTACCAATCACTGTAGAGAGAATACTTGCTCTCTGTACCCACCCACCCAACTGCATTATGTTAGTCAGTCTTCTATTACTATAACAAAATGTCTGAAGCTGGATCATTTATAAACAAAAGATATTTATTTTATAGTATAAGAGGCTGGAAGTCCAAAATTGGGTGACCCTATGTTTTTGGCTTCTGCTGAGGCCTTGCTGGGTCACACCATGGTAAATGGAATCACGGAGGGAATGTCTGCAAGAAGTAGAGATCACATGATGAGACAAGAAGCCAGAAAAAGACTGAGGTCCCTCAAGAACTGTTAGTTCCTTAAGGGGCATGTCCCCAAAGACCCAATAATCTCTTGCTAGGCCTCATCTCTTAAAAGTGCTC
This sequence comes from Marmota marmota marmota, assembly GCF_001458135.2. Classification (NCBI taxonomy): domain Eukaryota; kingdom Metazoa; phylum Chordata; class Mammalia; order Rodentia; family Sciuridae; genus Marmota; species Marmota marmota. The sequence continues at coordinate 2,699,242 of NW_026000081.1, forward strand.
CTGTCACCTCTCAACACTGCCATACTGGATACCACACTTCCACCATATGAATCCTAATGGTGCACACTTAAACCATATCCAAACCATAGCAGATGTCCGTGTTTTCATCTCTGGAAACTACAAATAGGTTACTTTTCATGGCAAAGGGACCTTAAGGCTAATCAAGTGGGCTTGAGAGGGGAGATTATCCTGGATTATCTGGATGGAAATAATGTCATCACAAAGGCCCTCAAAAGCCGAGAGGGAGTCAGAGGTGAACCCGAAAGACAGTTACCCAAGAATGATTCAGCCCCAGGTGGCTGGTTTTAAAAATGGAGGAAGGGGCTATGAGCCAAGGAATGTGGGAAACTTCTAGAAACTGGAAAAGACACAGAAATGAATTCCCCTTAGCAGCCGCAGAGGGAGGACTGCCCTGCCAACACCTTGATTTTAGCCTACCTGTGTTTGACTTCTGACTGCAGAACTCTAGGAGGATTAATTTGCACTGTTTTAAGCCACAAAATTAGTGATAACATGTCACAATAACAACAGAGAAGAACACACCGGCACTGAGTATTTTAATTTAATTTCATTCCAGTGGTATTTAATTGTTATTTTAATTGTCATTTCTTTAACTTGGGAGTAGAACATATTGGCTAGTCTGTCTACCCAGAAAATACTGCCCCCCCCCCTCTTTTTTCCCTGGGAAATGCTTCTTCATCTCTTTCTAAACATGTGGTTCAAAATACAACTGGGTAACAGAGCCAAGGGAAGACACTCGGAGACTTTCTTGTTCATTTCACATTCTAGAATTAGAGAAAACAAGCCCCAACTTTCTTGCTCTACTGGTGCAGGGGAAGAGGTGAGTCAGCCCAGCTGCCAGAAGCACTTTCCTTCCATGGGCACCAAATCTGCCTGAGAAAAGGGTGCTCATGTGCTGAGGAAAGCAACGGTGAGGGCAAGGGTCACAGGCCCTGTGGTGTTAGCCACCGAGATCAGCTCTACCCCAGCTCTTCTCCTGTCTACATGACCCTTTCAGTGACCGTCTCTTGTCAAAGGTAGTTTTGGTTGTGTTTCTGTTGCTTATTACTAGCAGAGTCTTAAATCAGAAATGGGAACTTGAACGGGGATGTGGGAATCGATGGCTGAATCAAGGTGGGTTGGGGAGAGGGGTTGACCCTGAGCATCCCGGCATCCTAGGGTGGGAAAATTGCGGTCCCTATTTTTATGTTATTGAGGCAATTGGTCAGACCATTTTTCAGTATCTCTTGGGATTCAGACCATGTGCCATTCAGCCTTGTGCCAGGACAATGGAATGTGTCAGTGATTTCATGCAGCCTTTGATGGGGCTTGTGAGTAAGAGAAAATTCTCAGAAGAAGCCACCGAGCAGAAAAGACAGCTGTAAGAGAGGGCTTTCTGTCAGCAGCCAGCAGTCCCCCAGGGCCAGTTCAAGTTCTTCATTCAACAGCAAAACCCCAATTCTCTCCCCCATGCTGAAAGTTCTGCACCATCAAGAAGCCACAGAATCCTGGCAACGGCAGCAGTGATACCTGGGAAGGACTGTAGCCAGCCAAGCTTGTTGTGCGCTCCCAGCCCGACAAGGAACAACCATGCTGTCCTTACTCCATCCCAATGTAACCCCAAAGTCCCAGTGACAGGGACAGCATTTCAGGGCCCAGTAGCCCTGCCCACACTGTTGCCTTGGAACCCTGGGGGGATGAACAGAACCTCCAGAGCCACTGCCACCTGGGCAGCTCCACAGACTGTCATGCCTTGCAACAGCTCTGGAGTTGGCTATTGGCCCATAGAGACACCCCACCATACAATGAACCTCACTGTCAGACAATGAAGGGTCTAAGGGTTTTGGCTTAAAAAAAAAATCTGAAGTCTGCCCAACCACTAAGGCAGTTATTTTTCCAAATTTTTCTGTGATAAGAATCACCTGGGGTGATTGTTAAAGCTGCAGATTCCAAAGCACCTCCCCCTGAGACTTAGTGAATCTGAGGTGTGATTGGAAATCTGTGGTGTTACTAAATTCCCCAGAAGATTTCCATCATCTAACAAGTCTGGGAAACTGCCTTGAGGTAATCCCCAGGGACCTAGGCAAGTAGGAGAGTGGTGGGTGGGGCAGACCAACCCAAAGCAAGGAATACTCTCTATTGTCCCACTCACCAGGGGTCTTGTGGATATGGGTGAGGGAAATTATTCCAACAGGAAAAAACATGGAGAGCCATTCGGCTGACAGAAAGCTTGCCTAAGATGCTGTGATATTCACCCACTAGAGCCCTGACCTCAACATCTCTGTCCAGTTGGATGTATTTAAATGCTGGACCAGTATCCATGGCTACTGCTTCTTTTCCACCCATTTTAAATGGTAGCATTTATAAGGTTAATGCTGCTTCTCACATGGAAGTGAGGTATATTGAGTGTGATTGGTGGTTGTTTTAATCAGGTAACTAATGATGGAAAACCATGAGCCACAAGAAGACCTGACCAAGATAGAATAGACACACCCAGGAATCCTGGACTGGAACTTGTTGTCAAATGGCCCTCTAAGTTAATGCTTCAAATTTCACTTCCATACACACCCAAACTCACTCACTTTCTCCAAATAAGTAGAAATAATTTCTAACATTTTTACTAAATTCTCACTATGATCTAGGCACTGTCTATATGTTTTATATACCAAAAAAAGTCTATTAGATAAGTGCTATTTTGACCCCCCAGCTTACAGATAAGGAAACAGAGGCTCAGAGACATGAAGAAACCTGCCCCAAGCTGTGCAGCTATTAAGTCATGAAGCCCAAATCTGAGCACTTGCAGTCACGCTTCAGAATTTGAGCTCTTAACCATCACTCTAGGCTGCCTCCCAATGAAAGAGGAAGAAAAACAAATCCTGGGCCTGGGGATGTGGCTCAAGCGGTAGCGCGCTCACCTGGCATGAGTGCAGCCCAGGTTCGATCCTCAGCACCACATACAAACAAAGATGTTGTGTCCGCTGAAAACTAAAAAATAAATATTAAAACAATTAAAAAAGAAAAAAAGAAAAACAAATCCTACTGCCTCGTTTCAAAAGGAAGCAAATATCTCCATGGATAAGAAACAGGAAAACTAACGTGAAGAAAGGCTGCCAAAGAAAGCAATGAGCAAGAGATGGGCTCCCTCCAGATGAAAAGAAAATAGCAGAGCAAGATGAAAATGATCTTAAAATAAGCAATGTTCAAAATTCCTCAAAAGATAAAAAATGATCAAGAGGGCTGAGGATGTGGCTCAAGCGGTAGCACACTCGCCTGGCATGCGTGCAGCCCGGGTTCGATCCTCAGCACCACATACAAAGATGTTGTGTCCGCCGAAAACTAAAAAATAAATATTAAAAAAAAAGAAATGATCAAGAATTAGTGGATATGAAAGAAGAACAATTAGAAGCCCTGGAAATGAAAAGTTCAGTATTTGAACAGATGAGGAAGCTCTGGACTGAACATAGTTGAATAAATAATTAGTGCTTTGGAAGATGGGGCTGAGGAATTCACCCAGAACCCAACACACAAGGTTAAAAATAATTATGAAAGGGAAATTTTTATGAGATGTGGAAAAGTTAAAGAGGCTAACATCCAAAAGGAGTCTCAAAAGAAAGGATTAGAATGAATGGTGAAGAAGACTGTTAAGAGATAATGATCAAGAACTCTTCATCAGGCTGGAGATACAGCTCAGTGGTAGAATGCTTGCCTGGTGAGAAAAAAAAAAAAATCTCCAGAATCTGCAGACAGAAAGCACTAACTAAATGCCAAGCAGAATGATGAATAAGTCCATAGAACATCAAGAATAAACAGGAAAATCTTATCACGTATCAAATGAAAAAAAATTTTATCACATACAAAAAAATCTTATCACATATCCCACTGACATGGGAATGATTACATTATATTAAGAGAGGACATTTGGGGGCATTTATTTGTGTGGATGAAAGGAACTAATATACTGGAGCCAAGCATGGTGGCGCATGGCTGTAATCCCAGTGGCTCAAGGAGCTGAGACAGGAGGATTGCAAGTTCAAAGCCAGCCTCAGCAACTTAGCAAGACCCTGTCTCAAAAACAAAACAAAACACAACACAAAGATGAGCTGGGGATATGGCTCAGGGGTTGAATGCCCCTGGGTTCAATACCTGGTTAAAAAAAAAAAAGTATACTGAGGAACAAGTAAATATCTATTGTTTGCAATCTCAGAAGGGCACCCCCATTTTTCTGAGTAGTGTTCTTCCCAAACACTAACCGAGTGATTCAAATGCATGCTCCATTCTCTTCTAAATCCTGTCCAGAATCATTGTTTATTAGCTTCCGGAAGGGAACTTGACCTATGGCCCCAATCTTAATAGTTTACCCACATGCTTCAGTTGATTGACAATGTGGAATTAATCAGAACCCTTCTCTAAGATTTTTGACCTTGATATCAGAGAAAACAGGTTCTAGTAGCTCTCTGGAGGCGAGAAAGTAAGAGAGGTAAGCCATAAACTCTCTCAAAAGCCACGCTTCCTGCCATTTAACAGTGCCAGAGAATAGAGAGAAAAAAAAAATGAGGGACAGTGACTCTTGTTAAGTGTGAGGATCTCTTCCTAGCTATTCCTGGTTTTCTAGGTTTTATGTGACTCTCTCTGCAATGTTCCCCTTTATCTAAACTTGTAAAATTAAAGTTCTAATATTTCCAATTGAATGAATCTCAACGAAATGGTGAGGTTTGTTTGTTTATTTTCTGTGACTCTGGGGCAATAACCCAGGGCATCACGCATGCTAGGCAAGTGCTCTACCACTAAGTTACATCCCCAGCCCTTTTTATTTTTTATTTTTGACAGGTCTCCCAAAGTGGCTGAGGGTCTTGCTAAGTTGCCCAGGCTGGCCTTGAACTTCTGATCTTCCTTCCTCAGCCTCCCAATTTTAGGCACATGCCACCACACCTGGCTGAGATTGATATTTTGTTATTCTTTAACTATTTGCATGTTTTCTTTCGGGAAATGTGTTTTGCTTATTAATCCACAGGATGTTTATGGTTTGTTTGTTTATCTATTGTGTTAAATATGCAATAGTCCCAAACCCAATTTTTATTCTCCTCACCCCAATCCTCTTTCTTTCCCCCCCACCTTTTCAGCTAAAGGCTTCCTCATCTTTATACACAACCAAGCCAAGTCCCTCAATAACATCAACCCTCTTCCTTTTGATTGAACCTCCTAATCCCAAGCAGCCACCAAATATCTCTCTCAAATTCCTCCACTGACTTTAACAATGATAAACTTCCCAGCATCAGGGCCCCAAGCAACTCTTGCTTATTGCTGAGTGTAAATTGGAACAACTTTTGTGGAGGAAAAATTGAAAATATGTTTCAATAATCTTAAAAATGTTATATTGTGCTTTTTTGTGACAATAGAGACCACCCCCGACACACACATTTCAAATGCTGTTAACCATTACTTTCACAGTAATAAAAACTCACAAAACACAATGTGTGTTTTTGGTTTTTTTTTCAGTACCGAGGATGGAACCCAGGAGCACTTAACCACTGAGCCACATCCCCAGCCCTTTTTATTTATTTTTATTTAGAGACAGGGTCTCGCTGAGTTGCTTAGGGCATTGCTATGTTGCTGAGGCTGACTTTGAACTTGCAATCCTCCTGCCTCAGCCTCCTATGCCACTGGGATTACAGGCGTGTGCCACCACTCCTGGCCACGATTTAATTTTTATCCTTGTATATATCCCATGTTGGAGGATTTTACTGCACTTATATGTCTATATGCTAAAAAAAAAAAAAAACCACACACACACACACACTAAAATGTTAACAGTGGTTAGTTCCATGTGACAGAAATTTATTGATTTAATTATTCTCCCATATCTTTGCTTTTGGAAACAATATTGCAGTGGCTGCTTAACATTCTGACATGTGGGTATACTCTAATTCATTTAATCAAACCTCTATTTTGCAGGGCGGGTACCAGGGATTGAACTCAGGGGCACTTGGTCACTGAGCCATATCCCCAGCCCTATTTTGTATTTTATTTAGAGACAGGGTCTCACTGAGTTGCTTAGAATCTCATTTTTTGCTGAGGCTGGTTTTGAACTTGTGATCCTTCTGCCTCAGCCTTGTGAGCTGCTGGGATTATAGGCATGTGCCACCACACCCCGGCCAAACCCCTATGTTTGAAAATTTAATAACTTGTTATTTCCCTTCTCTGTAAGCAATATGGTGGTGAACATCTTTGTACGCATAGCTCTGTGCCTGCTGGGTCCAGCAGAATTATACAGACATGAACCAAAGAGTGTCCTGCCTTCCCCTTCTCTCCATAGAAGGGGAGAGCAGACAATTACAGAAACCTCCACAAGAGACATAATGAAATAAATGCCTTATCAGAGGAGGGACAGAGATGGATTTCAGTCCAGGCAGGGAGCAGGCTGCTTGGAGGAGGAGGCATTTATGCCCAGCTCCTCAGGGAGAGAGCTGGGAAGGATTTCATCTCCCGGGTAACCACAGAAAGCAGATCTCAGTGAACTAACTATTCCCCTGTCTCTGAGATCTGTGAAAACAGCCCTTTGCTGAGAGCCAGCAAATTTGGGTCCCAGCTCTCAGGCTCCCTCGGGAAATGGCAGCTCTCGTTGAAGAACAGGAACATTATCTCCCCTCCTCAGAAGCCTGGAGGTTTTCCCAGCCACCTTCCAGCTCCACCACAGTGTGGCCCCCTCAGTGCACCAGTGTGTGTAGGGAGGTGGGTCTGGCCACCCCCTGCCTTCCTCCCTCCTGCCCCAGGGAGTAGGGCCGAGGGGCTATTCCCTGGCAGTGCAGGCCCTGTGCAGCCCACCGGCTCCGGTTCCTTCAGGCCCTCAGCATCTCCTGCCAAACCTCAGCTCCTAGGGTCAGAGGAATGTTGAGCAATCTTTGGAATTTTTTCTGCGGGGAAACAAGAACTTTCGGATTCCTCACGGGCACACCGCCTGCAGCCTGGAGCCCCGGAGCAGCTCTGGAGCCTTCCTGCATGCAGCAGGAGCACTGGGGGACTTTTCAGAGTTTGTTTTCTCCTCCTGCTGGCAGGGCTCTAGGACACCATTACAATGAGGTCATGGGGCCCTGCCCTGCTGTGTCCACGGCGACTAAAGAGTCAGAACCTTGCTGTCCTGTCCTACTGGCTCAGTGTGCTTGAGGGGGTTTGGAGAGGGCTAGGGCAGTCCTCAAATGCTGAACCAATATCCAGGCTGCAACTCTCAGAAACTCCCTGCCCCATTGCTGCTAGGTCTTACCCTACCAGGGACCTGGCCGTGGACTCAAGCCCCAGGGTCACATTCTCTGTCCAGCTTTCTGGGAGCTATAGGGTCATGTAGGGAGCAGAGTTTGGGTTTGCTAGAAATAATCATACAGTGTTTTGCAACTAGTTCTCAGCTCAAAGGGCACCTCTTCAGGAAGTCTTGACACCCTCTCCACTAAGTCAAGTTCTGCTTTTGTATATTCTATGCATGCTCATGGCACACTATGCATCTCCTTCTAAGCCCTGCCTCTGTTATTAATAAGTCTCTGCGTGTTTGCTCAATGTCTGTCTCACCCAAGGACAATATGCCCCTTCCTGTGGATCTCATTCACAGCTGGATCTCCAATATCAGCACATAGTAGATGCCTTATGGATTGCATTATGCCAAGCAAGGCTTCCCAAGAGAGTAGAAGGATTCTGTCTCCAAACACATCTTGCTTGGGCACAGGCTCCTCTGAGATCTTGTACCAGACTAGGTGGTACTTCCAAGCATGGCCCCACTTAGGGTCTCAGTTTCCCTCTGTCTCCAGCTCCCCCAGTCCCTACCTCATCCACAGCCAGGTAGGTGGGAGACCCAAAGTTCACTGTTTAACTGAAAGCAAAGTTCCTTTGTGATCAGACCACAAGCCCCCAGCAAGGGTGACTTAGCACAGCAAGGCTGTGATCTGCAGGTACCAGCTGTATCAACAGCCTCTCCTGCTCCCCAGGATTTGGTTCCTTTGTCATCCTGGCAGGCCCTGACCCCACCTGCACAGTTCCCACTTATCTTAGGTTTATGTAAGGTTTGAAAGTTCCCAAAGCCCATCACACCTGTTATTCTGGTTGTTCCTCCCAGCAGTGCATAACAATTTCCATTTTACAGAAGAGGGTACTACTGTTCCCCCAAAAGTGACCTTCTTAAGATCATGAGGTAGGAAGCAGCAAGGGTAAGATTTCTAGCTCCAAGGGCAGCAGGGAGAAGGGGAAAGACAGGTAGCAAGTGGCAGGTTAACACTCAGGAAGGAGGGATGTGAGCCAGGCACCATGAGTGCTGGGCCAGGCCTCTGATGCAAGACTGTAGCCACCTGAGAAAGTTCTACAAACAAGACAGAACCTGCATGCCCTGAGGAGTGCATCAGAAGCCTGCTCTTCACAAACCAGATAACTTTATGATTCTTGTATTTTCTGTGTTCATTTTCCTTATTTTCTCTCTTTGTAGGAAGTAGTAAAAACTCAGGAAAGCTTTCTCTGGGCACAAGGGAGCCAACAGAATGAGTTTGCATCTGTATTTGCAGCAGAGTATTAAGGGGCAGGGCCCCAGCTGGGACAATCATACAGGGGAGGGGACCAAGGTAACAGGAGAGTCATTATTCATTGCCTCCCCAACCCTGACCTCAGATGCATAAAGAGGATCAGAACTCAACCTGAGGGTTTCTGTCATTAAAAGAAGTAGGTTGCCTTAACCACCTTCTAGGGTTGTCATGAGATTACATCATCCACACAACTTCTTCTTGGGTTCTAGGTGAGATTAAGTCAGACAGTTACATGGCTTCTTAGAAGGCAATAGGTCCCGTGGGAAAAGGACAGCAAAGCAGGATAAAGGAATGAGGGGATTCTGGGTTGGGGGCAAGGAGCAGTAGTAACTGCAGTGCTCAAGGTAGGCCGCTCGGAGAAGACTGAGTTGTGTGGGCATCAGGGAACATGCACCCCAAACAAGGGAGACCGACCCTGTGTGTTGAGGAGCAGGAGAGGCCAGTGAGTTTGGGGCAGAGGAGTGAGGGGGAGAGTCAGGGAGGGCAGGCCATGAGCCCTGTTTGCAGCCATTGCATGGACTTGGTTGAATGAAGTAGGGACCCATGGATGGCTGGAGCCCTCTGGCCGCCCTGTTGAGGAAAGACTGAGGAGCAATGGGAGACATGCTGACAAGCTGCTGCAGAAACCAGATGAAGGATGAGGCAGCTGGGGTCTGGGAGGAGCAACGGGAGACGGTGAGAAGAGGTGGGGTGCTGGATGAGGGGAGAGATGGCAGGATTTGCTGATGGTTTTTGTTTGGGATTTGGGAGAAAGAAGAGTCGAAGACGACTCCATGGTTTTTGGTCTGAGCTACTGGAAGGATGGGGTTGCCATTAACTTAGATCATGCATGTTGTTACAGCTACTGACCACCAACCCTGGGCCAGGTCCTGGGTCAACTATTTTGTACCCTGATTCCATTCAATTCTTACAACCCCAGGAGGTAGGAATTAGTCACCTAAGCCCAAAGTCGGCAATGAAATACCCATGACCACCCATCCTGTAGAGTTCAGATGACCCAGGCTGGTCTGACACCAAGAAGCAGATGTGTACATCCTGTTGTCAGGGCTCCACACACCAGTTGCCTCTCCTTGCTTGATTTTACCTACACTTCATTTCTTCTTTCCCTTACATAAAGTTGCCTTGAAGCTCTCAAGTTCCCAAGGCCTGGTGTTTTATATGTGCTGGGTCTTCTTCATTTGAGCTGGGCGCAGTGGTGCACGCCTATAATCCCAGCAACTTGGGAGACTGAGGCAGGAAGATTGCAAGTTCAAGGCCAGCCTCAACAACTTAGCAAGGGCCAGAGATGTAGCTCAGTGGCAGAGCCCCCCTGGGTTCAATCACCAATACTGAAGAAATGAACAGAAACTTCCTTATTTGGAAATCTGAAAACACATAGAGGGGTGTTCGGGACTAGGAAGTTTGGAGATTTCCTCAGAGGCATTGGGAAAATGTGTGAGCCATGAGTCAGGGGCAACAGGTGGGAGAGAGCACAGGGAGGCCTAGCAGCTGTCCCATGAAGAGACAGAGAAATGCAGATAGGAAGGATAGACCCATAAGAACAGAAAAGATTTCAGTGATCTAACATCAAGTGAGAAATATTCTGAACTCCTTTTCCCAGGGGGCCAGGGTACTGTGAATTGAACCCAGGGGCACTCATTGTCTCTCAGCTCCCCACCTGGAGCATCTCCCTTCTGCTCAGGCTCCCAGGTGCCACTGAGCTACATCCCTGGCCCTTTTTGTTTTTTATTTTAAGACAGGGTCTCACTAAGTTGCAGAGGCTGACCTTGAACTTGCAATCCTCCTGCTTCAGGCTCCCGAGTCCCTGGGATTACAGGTGTGTGTCACCATTCCTGGTTCCCCCGACCTCATTTTACGGGTGACATCAAGAGAGACTCAGAGGTCTTCCCCTACTTGTGGATGCAGTACTCTGCCCATCTATCATCTGGCCCTTTGCCAAAGCCTTAGCACCAGGCTGCTGAGAACTGACTTAGCCATGAACCCAGGCTACGGGTTCCTGAATTGATCTCTGGGTTCCTAGTTAAGTTGTGTTGAGGAATTGGAGATACAGCCCTGCTACCTGCCTGAGTCCCAAGTCAGGGAGGCTTTAAATATTTATAAGTACTTGCTGCTCTGTGCCAGGAGCTCTCCTGCTTTCTTATAATTGTTAGACTGAAACAAAACTGAAGGTCAGAGTGGTTCAGAGAGGCTAAGAGGCCACACTGCAGGGGGCCCTGGTTGTACCTTCAGCTGCCTGACTTCAGGGCTCTGGAGGCCCAAGGTCTTGGACATCTCCAGCACCCATAATTAAGGCCCCTCAGGACCCCCTTTTCTGTCCAGGCCCATGCGTCTGCATCAATGGGCTTTCTCACCAGAGGCCCCACCCTCTCTGGAGCCTCCCAGCCAGGACTGGGATATGGGGATGCCTGCAGGGATGGCTGACGCCTTAGGGTGGGAAGGGAAGGGAGTTTCATGACATATCTTCAGAACGTTTCTAACTTCCCTGTCCTTTTGCACAAGAAGCAGACAAGGACTGGGCATGTGGGCATGAAAAGGGCATTCCCCTCCTGTGGCTCCTACGGTTAACTGGGATGACATCTGTCCCCAGTGATATTCTTAGACCCATTCTTTCCCATCCCAGCCCTAAGCCCCTGCTCCCAAACACAGGGACCTGTCTCCCAGGGCTCACATTCAACAAGAGGGCACTCGTTGTCTCTCAGCTCCCCACCTGGAGCGTCTCCCTTCTGCTCAGGCTCCCAGGTGCCCCTCAGCATCTTAGCTCCTCCTATTGGAGAAGAAAACATTCTTGTTTAGCTGTTGAGACAGAGGCGTCACCCCTCCCAAGGACAGTTACCTGCAGGATGAAGCCACATCCAGACACTGCTTATCCTAAAGGAAGAAGCTGGCAGAAGGGATTTCCAGAGGGATCCTTTACACACAGCCGGCCCCTGACACTACCAACGCATCAGGGAGGGATGACATCCTGGGTTCAAGGCTTAAGGACCTCAGGAGGTCAATTCAGAGGTGCTGGGGGCCCTGAATTCCCAGCACTGATGACCAGGGCTGTGTCTGAGCCTGGGGATGGGAGTGGGATTGCTGAACTGGGGTCAGAGTTGGGTATCTGGTATGTGCCTGTCACACACCTTCCCTGCTGGCTGTCCTCAAAGCTGGATTATCCCTTTTCTACACTCCCTCTGGATGCAGAGTCTGCTGCAGAAAGCCAGGGAACTCACACATGCAGCAGGCCCTGGTGGAGGCCAGAGACAGAGCGCAGAGCGCAGAGCGGGGCGGGGCAGGCGCACAGACAGCCTCTGTTGGCCTGAGGAGAACAGTGTCCAAGGCAAACCCTGTTGTTTGCAAATAAACAACCTCAAGCTGGGGGAAAACAGCGCATCTTTGTTTGTCCTGATTGGTGCTGATGTGGCTTCTGCAGCCCCTTACCCAGCGAGGGTTCTTTTTTCCTTGTCCGCTGCAGGCTGAGGATAGGGAAGTAAGATGGAGCTGAAACCCAGGCCTGAGGTACCTGGTCTGTAGATGAGATGCAGTTCTGGCCTCCTGGCTTCTCAGAGAAGCCTCCCTCCCACCCAGAGGTCATGGGAAGCTGCGCTTAGGATCACAGGCACCATGCCCATCCCTGCTGGCCTGGGCCTCTGCCTCTAGCCCAGCACATGCGCAAAGGCTCAGCAACTAGCTGCAGCTTTGTGCCGTACAGAATCCTAGAGGGAAACTTGGTGTGTGGATAAAGAATCTGAGTCCAGAGAGGTTAGGTGACTTGCCTAGTGTTACACAGCTGGCGGATGGCTGCACTGGCTCCCCGTGCTCTTGGAATAATCCTCCTCCTATGCTTTCTGGGTCCCTCCCAGACCCCAGCCCACCCAGGCGTGCTCTGGGCTGAGCTCTGTCTCCACACATGTGGTGCTTATCACGCAAGCATTGCCTTACAGGGTTTCGCAATGAGCCTTGTGTTGTGGACACCCCAATGGACTTGGAGCTACAGGAGAGCAGGGGTCTCCCTTGCTTTTCTCAAACTGCTGCCTAGGGGACCGCCTCATTCATTTCTGGAGTCAGGGCCCAGCACATCCCAGCTCAATGAGAGAGGAGAGGCACGAAGAAGGCTCAAGGAGAAAAAAAAAAAAATCAGGACAGAAAGCTGAGGACAGAGGCGGGGAGATGTTTGTAGGCTCCAGCTTAGAAATGGGACTTATAAAACAGGGAGGTGGCCAAAGTCATTCAGATTGGTCTTGGAGCAGGCCCTGCTCACAGAGCCAACTGAAGTACTCAGAACTGAAGGCCAGAGACGTCTCCCCAGAGGCTGCAGGAGGAAGACCCAGGTTAGAGCCTGGCAGGGACATACCAGGAAAAGGATGTCTTGAGCTGCTAGAGGGTGTCCCGGAGAGGTTTGCTGGTCCCGGGGGAGTAGGCGGCTGGGACTTTTCTGGGAGGCCCTCCTTCTAAGATTAATTCAGTCCTCTTCTCCATTCAGCTGGTTAATCAGCGCGCCTTTCCATGTGCCCAGGGTGATGTGAGGAACCTGGAGGAGAGGCAGACACCAGATGCATGAGCCAAAGGACCTGTAAAATAATAGGAGAGAGAAAACAAGCACACAGAAGGCAGACGATAGCTAAGAATGGTTAGGCAGCCAGCCATGGGTGACAGGCCAAGGGTGTGGGGGGTCTCGCCCATTGGGCCTAAGCATCAGGGATTAGGCTTTTTATTTCCTGTCTTTCCAGCAGTCATCCCTCTCCACTCCACACAGAACATCTCTCCACTCCATGCAGAATAAGGATCACAGCCAGCAGGAGTGGCGAGGGAATAACTCCCAGTAAATCAGGGACTCTGTGTAGCCTTGGCAGCATCTCAACTCCAGTCCTGAATTTATAGCTCTCAGGGCACTCACACTGCAGGTCAGCAACCCCAGGACACCCACAACATCATATTTTTACTGATGGACAGACCCATTCTCAGCCTGAGGAGCTGCCAGCACACATCATTTTTGCAAAAGGTGGCACATGGCAGGAAAAAAACCGAGAACAACTTGGGAAGTGTGAACAGCCTCTCGCAGAAGGAAGGGAAAGGATTTGAGCTGCCCAGAGTAGATTACTTGGTTCCCACTTCTGAGCATTCACACCTTCCCATAGCTGGAACTTCCCCACCTCTTCTTGCCTCATAAGCCCCACCCCTATTTTGAAACTGGCTTCTTGGGAGCCAGTCTCTAGGTCTCACCTTCTAACTAAGCCCAGTCACCCCTGCCCCTTTCCAAAGGATATTCAGGCCCTGAAGCCAAAGGTTGGTCTACATGGTCCAGCTTCTGACTTCAGTCTTTCTTGTGTACAAACAAGTTTTCACTCGGCAAACTGTTGAGTGCTTGCTCCAGGCTCATTTCTGACAGCAGCAGGAGACCAAGTGGCATTTGCCAGGCCTTGATGCTGGAACCCACAGTCTCATTAGGGAGAGAAAACATGTCTATCAGATTGAATTAACTCCTCCAGGTAGCCATGGATCCATGTTCAAAGAGTATATTTGCTTTATTCCTTTTATTTGTCTTTTTGTTCGTAGCAGCTCTCGTCATAATGTCTGAAAACTAGAAACAAGTAAATGTCCCTCAAAAGTCATTATCAGGAGGCTGGGGTTGTGGCTTAGAGGTAGAGCACTTGCCTAGCACATGTGAGGCACTGGGTTCAATCCTCAGCACCATATAAAAATAAATAAATAAAATAAAGGTATTGTGTCCATCTAAGTATGTGTGTGTGGTGCTGGGGATTGAACCCAGGGCTTTGTGCATATGAGGCAAGCACTCTACCAACTGAGCTCTATCCCCAGCCCTAAAAATATTGTTTAAAAAAGTCATTATCTGTAAATGTTTCAGAGGAGGATAAAGCTTTCTTCCTTAAAAATAAATTGCATTGTGTTTATTTAAGTTATATAATGTCATAAAATACGTACATAGAAAAATAGAATGAATCAATACATCCATCATCTCACAAAGTTACTCATCACCCCCTCTCAGAACAAGAGCAGCTACGCCTACTTAGTTAGCAAAACTCCTGAATACAGTACACTATTATTAACCAAAAACTTCTGAGGACTGCATGGTACCCTAGCTTCTAAAAAAAATCTGAACCTTGGAAGAATTTGAACAGGTGGAGAAAAAGGGAATTTCAGAAAGAGAAAATTGCTTCAGTCAAAGGTGGAAGGCTAAGAGGTTTAGGCCCATATATGGTGTGCTTGACCTCTTTGGTGTCTCTTGCCTGTGGCCAACATTGTTGATTGTGGCACCATGCCCACTGGTGCAGGATGCAGGTTCCTCAATGCAGCCATCACAAATCAATTAAAGCTGGTGGGCAGGAATGAGTCCATTGGCCCTTCTGGTCTACAGCATTCAGAAGGCAGAAGAAAATGGATTGGGCTGGAGAAGATGTGTGCCATGGAGGAGAGGAAAGCCCAGCTCACAGTCTCATTTGTCAGATGGCAGAGCTGGGACGGACCATAGAATCTAGGCTCTTCATTTTCACTGAAGGAGTCTAAGGCTAGGGATGAAAGTTCTTGCTCAAGGTCAGTGAGAGCTGTTGGTACAGGTGTTGGAATTCACACCTCCTGACCCCTGGGGCAGTGGGTTGGGGCCAGATGTTCAGAAGCTGCTGTTTGATCTGGGGTTGGCCACACCGGAGCCAAGGCACGCGTAAAGATCTTCTGAGATCTCT
The DNA here is from genome assembly GCF_001458135.2 of Marmota marmota marmota. Classification (NCBI taxonomy): domain Eukaryota; kingdom Metazoa; phylum Chordata; class Mammalia; order Rodentia; family Sciuridae; genus Marmota; species Marmota marmota. The sequence continues at coordinate 2,714,477 of NW_026000081.1, forward strand.
GCATTCACTCTGTACTCCAGAATCTTCTCTATCCTCCTTATCCAAGCTTCCATTCCTGTGTACTGGAAGCTGACAGGGTGATGGATGGGGCTATTAGGGAGGGAGGCACACCCAGGTTCAGTGGGGACTGGGGCAGAGAAACCATTGACTCTCTCCCACCTCCTTCCTCCTGAAGGAAGGCAGTCTCCCCACCGACCCCATCCCACCCCACCCCACC
>NW_026000081.1:2714718-2892416 GCF_001458135.2 Marmota marmota marmota
ACCCCACCCCGCCCCCCACATGCACACCCAGGACCTGCCCTGAGAGAGTAAAACACCAGCCGAGGATCCCCTCTCCCCTAGCTTCTAGGCCACAGGGAGCCACCAGAGGTTTTTGAGCACGAGAGTGTTATGACCAAAGTGATATTTATAAAATATTATTTTGAAAGATTAATATGTCCTGTGTTCTTTGGGGAGGAAATACCTCCCATTAGGACATACCTGAATGAGTCTAAAGCTGGGGAGAGGGGTCCCTCAAGCCTGAGGGCTCCATTAGAGATGGGGGGGGCACCACTTGGAGAGGGTCTCCATAGCTGAATGGGAGTAGACAGGAGAAGGAGGTCTTACCCCCAAGCAAATCCATGGAGTCAAATGCCCCGAGGCTGCCAGGAGGGGTCAGGGACAGAAATTAGGGAATCACAGATAGCTGGGAGACGTTTGGATGGTTGTCAGCCCTCCCAACTCCCCTTCTGAGGTAGGTTTGATGCTTGTTTTGCTGTTTGTTTCCCTGAAGGAGATGTGAGTAAAGCGTGTGACAGGCTTGTCCTGGGTGGTGGAAGGAAGTGGACGACTGGGGAGATGGTGGCCCTTTCTGCAGGCAGGTTCTGGGGATCAGAGCAGAGGGAAGCAGGAGGCAGACTCTAGGAAGAAGAGGTGGATAGCAAGATGGGTACAGAGACGGACATAGGAACCTTCTCGGGTTAAATCGGTCATCTAGGAAGCCCTCCTGGTCTAAGAAAGGGAGGAGCTAGTGGGAGAAGTGGTGGACACATCCATCATGCCAAATATGCCCCATAATGGGGACCACACCCCTGCCTTCCTCAGCACGTAGTTCCAGTTCTGGAGACTTTGCATATAAGTCATGACCTTGCTTGCATGGAATTGACTTTCTCCCTCCTCCAGAAACAGTTCTCCCACTTGTAGAAATGGCCAGGCAGGGGCAAGATTCTCCCTGCTCATGGAAGGCCCATCAGAGTGGAGGCAGAAAGAGCTGGAACCAAAGAGATGAGCTAATGTTCCTCTTCAGAAGCCATCAATGACGTCCTGTTTTCCAACCCCAAGAGCCACTTCTCAGAGCCCCCCCTTTCTGGGGCAGCTGACTGTTGCTCAACCTTTGTTTCTTTGAAGGCTACTCCCTGGGTTTCCGGCCTTTGCACCTTCATAGTTTTCACTCTGTGGCTCTAGTTCCTCTTTGTTCACTTCTTGTTGAGCTTAATTTTCTTATGTCCCTTCCACCAGGTTCCCCCCCTAAATTCTCCTTGGTCACCTCTCTTTGGACATCCCCATACTCTCCCTGGGGTGTCTCACCATTCACACACTGTGGTGGTCACTTGCGTATGGTGACTTCCCAATTTATTCCTTCAACCCTGATCATTCCTTCCCTTCTAGGACCTCCTTTGCAACAACCTGATGGACAGTTGTCCTAGACACCTTCCCCAACCCCCAAACTCAACACATCCATTGTCAAGGTGTCTTCATGGGACTTGGGAGAGCCAGGCTAGACTTCAGCAGCTGGGCCTGGAGACAAAGCTGCCCGGGTTGCTGAATCCTCACTAGCATCAGTTCCACCGTCATCCTGTTGGAGGCTGCCAGCCCTCTTTGTGTCTGATTGCTTGGCCTTTGTTCTCCCCTGGGGACATGCAGGGTTCAGATAACTTTGACAAGGGGTAGAGTAGAGTTAGTGGTGTTGAACCTGGAGGATGAAGACACCCCACTTGGGATTCATGATGGTGGGTAAATTCTAAGTCCATCTGGAAGCCATTCCTACTCTGAGAAACACTCTTTGCTGAAAGTTCATAGGAAGAGAAGAGGGATCCCCCAAAACTGAGTGGGGAGAGAGGCCATTCTCATTCATCTCTGAAATATGAATTGAGCTCCTCCTCCTCTGTGCCAGGGATTGTGTAGGGGCTCAGGATGCAATGGAGAAGACAGACAGGTCCTGCTGTCATGGAGTTCACAGGCTCACAGAAAATGAGTGTGAAGACACCTCAAGAATGAAGTACAGGAGTGAGGGGGTATGAAGGATGGCGGGTGAGACCTAAAGCATTAACTCGAATGGAGAGGAAAGAAGAGGATTGTGCCGAGGAGAAGACCCAAAGCAAGAGCAGGCTAGGTACTTTTGAGGAACTGGAGGAAACATCATGGCATACCGTAATTTGAGAGGGGAAGAGAGTAGCCCATCAACAGGAAGGAGGGGTGAGGGAAGGCTGCACCATGCAGGGCATTGGTTTCCAGGTAAGAATTCTGGATTCTAGAATGGAAATCAGTAAGAACCATGAAAAAAAATATGAATTTAAATAAATCATCTGTCTGTTATGTGGCAATCACATTCTAAGGATCAGCAAGGACACTATGGCAGGTAAAAGATGGGGATGACCTTGACAAAATAATGCCTATTTCTGGAAAGAACTGGTTAGATTTTAGGGATATTTAGGAGGATTCGAGAACTAAAGAAGAACAGGGAAGTCATGGGCAACATGGCTGTTGTTCATTTGGATAACCCAGTAGATGGTTGAGATTGTCCTGTGGGAAGTTCAGTTGTGGATATATTGAGTGGAGCTTTCTGTGAAGCCTCAAATAAAGACGTCAAGTCATGTAGGGCTGCCAGGTTAAATAAGGAAGTCCAGTTCAGTTTTCATTTCAGATAAACAACAAATAAAATTTTAGTATAAATCTGTCCTAAATATTACATGGGGCACATTCATTTAAAAATAACTCATTGTTTATCTGAAATTAAAATTTAACTAGGCATCGTGTTATCGGCCAAATCTGATAACTCTGCGGGTAACTGAATACATGGAGAGAGTCCAGACAGAGGTGGACATGCCACAACCATCAGCATGGAGCATGGAGAAGCGCCTGAACTATAGAAAGTGCAGGAGACAAGACCTAAGACAACGTCTTATGAACTCTGGTATTTAGGGTTTGAGGAAGGAAGAAAAGCAGGAAAGTGGCACACAAGCTAAGGGTGGTTGAAAGAAATGAAAAAATCATGCATGCAATGTCTAAGAGGGTTCACTGAACGTACAGGGAAGGTCATTAGTGGTCTTGGTGACAGTAGTTTATTGTTGAAGGAAAAGCAAACCACAGTGAGGTGAGGAGCCAATAAGAGGAGTTAATTGAGAGGTACTAGATGGAGATGTTTTCCTGGGAAGGAGAGGGTGGTAGTGGGAGGGAGAGGTAGGATCCATATTAGAGACATGAACTTGCTTAAATATTGATGGGGAGAGGAGAAGAGAGAGGGAGTCATTGAAGAGGAAGGAACAGAGGGGACAGGCAGACTGGTGGAAGGGTCAGCAAGACATTGAGGGATTTCCTCCTGCCTCTAGGCTTCAGTTGTAATTTTCAAGGAGGAAGTTTTATCATTTGCTGAGAATCCAGATGGAAGGATATTAAAGGTTTGAGGACAAGGGATAGGGTTTTCCAAGGTGATCGTACAAGCAGTGGAAACACATGTGAACTGGGGAAAGCAGAGTGGACAGCGTTGTGCCTGTCAAGCTTGGTGACCCTGGTGATGGGTCTACTCTGTTTGTTGGTACAGCCTCCTGTAGCAGAAACCACCTACCACAGAAGAAAAGGAGAGCTGGCCCACTCCCAGTTGGGGCTTCACCAAGGGGGTGCAGCAAAGGGGAAATTATATTATAAAGGAGAACAGATAACATGTTGAGCTCTATAACCTATGTCACGAGAAAGGAGAGGGAGGAAGCAGAGGGCTCAGAGGACAGGTGTAGGTGAAGAGATGAGTGGAAAAGCTGAGAGGATCTAGAAAGATGTCAGAATTAGTAATTTCAGAGGTGGGGTAGTTCTGGAGAGTGACTAAGTCTAGGGGGTGGTGGTGGGAGTGGGTGGCCAAGACACAGTGGGACAGACATGAGGACATCAAGTATCTGAAAGGCTAGGATGTGGGCTGGGCCACTCTCAGGGACACTGAAGTCATCCACTATGACCAAAGGGCCTCCCTGTGTCCTCCACACAGTCTACCTCTCCTGGCAACATCTCCTGTTGGGTTGCTGCAGTGGTGGATGGGAAGAGGGGAGGTGGGAGCAGTTAAAAGTCAGAGAGAGCTGTGAGCTGTTCCGATAGTAGAAAGAGATTCTGTCACTTGTGTAAGCTTTGAACAAAACGGAATCCTTTGAATCTTCTTCAGCTGGAGGCATCTATAACTTGTTATCAAGATGCATCAGGCCCGAGCACGTCTTCTAAGATTCTTTTTCTCATCACTGTCACTTCCAAAGCCCAAGGAACAACCCAGAGTGATGTGCTCATCTTCTTCCTCCACCTCGGAGCCTGCCCCTTCTCTGTGATCCTTCAGCCTTCCTGAATGTAGCTCAAGAGTCTCACTTCCCATATCCAGTTGGTCACTAATTCTGTCTCATTCCCACCGCCCCTGTTCTGATTCACATCTTTGTCATGTGTCTCCTAACATCACAGTAGCTTCCTCGCTGTTTTCTCTTTTGACCGCTGCCCCCCCCACTCCAACCTGGCTTTCTCCAGCTCCCTCTTCCCAAGGGAGGCAGAGGCTAAGGAGAGGACACGGCTCTCAGTGGACTCCCCAAATATACCATTCACACAGTTATCAAGAGAATCTTCCTAAAATGCTGATCAGTTTCCGTGACTCCTTTCTTGAAGTTTCACGGAGGATCTCTGTCTAAGGGACGAAGGCCAGACTCTGCAGCATGAAGAGTCCCCTGGAGCTGGTTCTGTGTTCCTTGCACCCAGGCCCCCACAGTCTAAGCCCATGTGCCAGTCCTTCTAATAAGCCACCCACGCCTTTGTCTCTGTTGTCCCCTCAGCCTGGGATGCCTTTCCCTCTCTGCCTGTCAAGAGCCTGTGCATTCTCTAGGGCTTAGCTGTAGTCACACCTCTCTGGTGGCTTTGTTTTTTTTGATCTTCACTGTTCAAAATTAGTCAGCCCTTCCTCCACAACAAAGCCAGCATGTCGCCAGTATCTCTGCTCAGCATGTGTTACAGTTAGCTGTTTTGAAGTCTTTATAGGACACTTTCTGCAAATGCATTTGTCGTGGTGTGAGACACCAAGGACATCGACAGAAGGCCAGCCCAGGGTGCCCAGTTCTGGTGGTTGGGGGGGTGGGGGGCAGTGGTTGACAGGCAACAGCAAAGCTTAGTGGTGCACACTGTGATGAGTGAAGGACATCCATCCAGAAAAGGGGTCAAGCAAGACCTCCTGGGGGGAGGTGGCCTCTAAGCTGAGGCTGGCAGAAGGGAGGAGGAGCTGCCATGTAGTGCAGTTACTGGTTTCTAGATCTCTCTTCCCTCCCAAGCCACAGTGTCATTTCTTGAGTTCAGGAACATGTTTACTGATCTCTGAGTCCCCATACCCCAGCCCAGCACCTGGCATGTTACAGAAGCACCGTATGTCATTATTACTAGGATGAGCCATAGGCTGTGGGAGGGCAGGAGCCGTGCTGTGGCCATTCTTTTGTTTCCCTTCCAGTGCCTTGTGCTGAGGCCTGGCAGAGACAACATGTGCTGAAATGAATTAAGAGAGAGTTCTTCAGAAGTAGCAGGTGCTCTGGGGACCCATGAGTAAACAGCTGGCTTGGGACAAGTCTCAGGCCAGACAAATACTCACGATTCATGAGGCTGCTGTCTAGACCCCAGACACCAGTGTGTCCATGCTCATCTCTCAGGCTCCCCGAGGCTGACGGACCCAGTGGGGTCATCACTCTGTCCTGCACACAGCCACTTCCAGCAAGTGCAGGCAGGGTCAGGAACTGCAGGGACTGGTCTGGAGTGACTCACTGTGACAGACAGATAGCAGAGGCACGCTGAGATGCACCAGCAGAACCCCCCCATCCCCACCCCCACCCCCCGCCCAGCTGGGAACTAGCCCCTTTGGGGGTTTGGAGGCTTTATGTTCAGTAGTTGTGACATCGCGTCAGCCATTGAGACATTGAACCTTAAAGACAGGTCAGAGGAGACTGTTTCCTAAGGGCGGCCCCTAAAACAACCCAGCAGACAGCTTCTGATGAGATATGGGGCAGGGGGAGCCTGCTCCTGAAATATGTGTGTGTCCAGTGGGATTCCACCCCCAGTTGTGTGTGGCTGGGCTTGGAATGCGGAGGGTGAAGACATTATGATAAAAGTTGGAAAGTGTCCTGAATTCCAGGGCTGAGGAAAATCCCCCCAGCACTCCACAGTTCCTACCAGGAAGTGGGGAATTCCCAGCAGATGGGGGTGAGTACAGAAGGGGAGAAGATTCTAAATGGTCAGAGTGTCATTAACAAGTACCGTCTTTCCTGAGGCAAGTCCCTGCTTGTCCCCTGGAAGTAGAAGTGGACTATTGTGATCCAAGGTGCACCTTCAAGGCTCTGGATGCAGGGTGCTCAGGTTCTATGCTGGACTCAGTGCTCCTTGGGCCTCTGCAGAGAGCCCAGGCAGGATCCCGGCCTCCCGACCCACCTGGCTCCTCTCCCTGGCTCCTCAGGATCCTCCTCCTCCCAACACTCCTCCCTGGCACGTTTTTATTCCCCTCACTGTCTTCTTCTCATCTCTTCACTTGTACTAGGAGAAGGTAGGGGGGAAGGTCCCAATTTGCTCCTTTCCAAGGGGGTCCCCAGTGTCCTCAAGGAGAGCTTGGGGTCTGGCCGATTCTCCCTTCCACAGCCAACACTGGCTCTGGCTCTGTCCTTAGACAAGTTACCCAGCTGCTCCAAGCCCAGACTTGCTCCTTTGCAAAGTGGGGATGCCCCTCGACACAGCTCCTAGCTGCAAGGACTCTCCACATGTTTGCTGCAGAGATCCTTATTTGTTTACTCAAACAACCATTCAGCACATTTTTTTGATTCTGGGCTCTGTTCTACATTCTGGGGATGTGGCAGTGAATAAAAACAGGCAAACCCCTCTCCTTGGGCAGCCTGCACTTTGGTAGGGAAGATGAACGAGAAACAAACAAGCCATTAAATGAGTAATATATAATAAATATAATTTCCTACCATGCAGAAACATGAAGTGGGGAAAGATGGAGGGTGAGAGAATTTGATCTTGGAACACTCAGGAAAATCCTCCAGAGGAGGTGACATTGGATCAGAGACCTGAATTTGGTGAGAGAAAGGGTGGGTGTCGACCTGGGGAGACCCTTCCAGACAGAAGGATGCTCTGAGGCAGGGATGAGCTTAAGGCCAGCCAAGCCTGTGAATCTGCAGAGGAGTGACCAGGGGTGGCATAGGGGAGCTGAGGTCGGAGAGAAGGCAGGGCCAGCTCCCGCGGGGCCCTGTTTTTCACTCTGAGGAGTTTGGATTTTATCCTAAGCAGTGGTTTTGAGCAGGGCAGTGATCATGATCTGATTATTCTTTTAAAAGATTGTTCCGTGTAGAGAATTCCCTACTAAAGCGGAGCCAGGAGAACAGCGAAGAATCTGTGGTCTCATCACAACCCGATACCCGCCCTCCATCATCTCAGAGCCTGGCACAACATCTCAGCCCCCCACCTCCCTGTGACTCTGCTGTCACCCCTCCCACTTTCCCGCACCACAGGAGCAATATCACACTCCCAGTCAGTGGAATCACATTTGGTCACCAGTATTGAGTGGATGTTCAGTTGGGGCACTCCTTGGGCACCTTCTAAGTGAAGGTGGACCTGTAGGCCCATCTCCACTCCACCCCGTGCCTGGACCACCCCAGTCCTGTGGGCTGGAAAGCACCTGAACCTTTCCTCTTTGTCTCAGCTCCCTGTTCGCTCAAGCCACCATCACCACTGCCCAGATCACATAAATGGCCCTTTACGGGGCCCCCTGGGTCCCAGCTCGCCCTCCTCCAGTGTGTTGTCTCACTCCAGCCCAAGGTACAAATTTGCTCGTTGTGAGCTTCTGCTACAAACCTTTCACTGGCTTCTCCTGGCTCTTGGGATAGGGTTCCAACTGTGCAGGGTCATGCAGTCATTACAACCCCTTCTTGCCACGCCCTCACGCCTTCTCTTCCAAACCGTATGACCACCTTTCAGTTCCTAGAATGCTCTGTATAGTGCTTCAGTCTTCCTACTTTCTGTTTTCTCTGTTCCAAATACCCTTGCTGCCTTCTTCCCATCTGGTTTCCTTGACTACCTAACTCATTCTCCTGCCCCAAGAAATCAGCAGAGAAGTCTCCTCTTCTAACCACCTTCTCTGATCTTCTCCAGGTGGGGTGAGGTGTTCCTCTCAGGCGCTCCCATAGCACCTTGAATCACCTGGCTACATTCAAGGGCCTGTGTATGTCTCTGGATCCTCCTCAAGGCTGGCAGGTTCAAGAGTACTTGTTTAACTTGTAGTGGGCAAAAGCCTCAGCACGTGGCACAGAGTTGGCACACAGAAGGTGCTCGATGGCTCTTTGATGGATGAGTGATGTGAAAGTGGAAACGGGTTTAAAGTCTGGGTACAACTAAAAGGGAAAAGGCATTCCAGCCTAGGGAACAAAGGAGAAGGAACATGAAAAAGACAGAATGTGGAGATGGCCAGGTGCACCGTGTCACCTTGTGACTGCACGAGGCCAGCCTGATTGACATGGAGGGCATGAGGGGGCAGATAGATTGGTGAAGTCACAGTGGATGCTGGAGTCACACTAAGGCATCTGGACTTTATTGTAGGGGCACTACAGAGAACTATAATCAAGCTGTGACCTGGCCAGAGCCATGTTTAAGGTCATCAATCTGGTGTAGCCTGCAGGCTGAACCGGGGGATATTAGAGGACTGAGGAGGGACTTGGAAACCACCCCAACCCTGGGGTCAGCAGGGAGCATGTCTGGAGCTCCTCCTTCAGCACAAAGACCCTCATCCAGCCACAAGCCTCTAGTGGCCCCACTCCAGTGCTTCCTCCTCCACTTGGCAGGGGCATTTTGCCCTTCCTGGTGACTCACCCCAGAGGGGTCAGCTCCCAGCAGAACGTCATTGTTGACAGGAAGAGAGGTCAGACTTTCCCTTCCCCGGCCAGCTTCCTGGGCACCAAGACAGCAGCACAGCACAACAGAGTGGGAAGGTCCCCTCCTGAACAGGCTGGGTAACACGCCCACCCCAACCCATGCCACCACCTACCCGCTAGGGACCCTCCATGCCATGTGACAGCCAGCCTGACGGCATCAGTTGTCAGTGAGTCAGGCAGCCTTGGAAACCCTTTCACAGCCTGCAATGGAGATGTGAAGGACACGAAGGAGTGAGGAGGCACCATTCTAGCCCCTGTTTCCAGGCAGGGGCTGAGAGGCGGACACAGCCATAGTGCTGGTTCTGGGGCACATATTCTGAGGGTAAGGATGCTGGAGACCGTGAGGGCAGCAGAGTTGGGGACAAGGCCTGCTGAGGCTTCTGAAGGAAGTAAGAATCAAAGGAGAGGACAGAGGGTTATAGACACCCCAAAAGGGCATAACCTAGAACCAGGATCAGGTCAGGAAACCCGATGGAAGCTGGCAAGAGTTGACCCACTGTAGTAGCAACTTTGGCAATCTGGCACCAACACCAAAAGTTATTGGAGTTTAAAATTTGCTTTCTATAGAACAGTCACATGACTGGTCTATCTGGGCTGGGCACACAGAACTCTGTCATCTAGAGTATTCAGCTAAGGAGAGAAAACAGATCTGTGGAGATGGCGGGGGGCAGGAAAGCGAGGGAGCATCTGCAGGGTACAGAATCCACAGGCACAGGATCTTCTCCATCAACAGAGATGAGGAGCCATTGAACCAATGGAAAACAGACGTGAACTTGCCATTCCAGAGTCTGTGTCTGGGAGTGGCCCTAGCAAAGCCACCCCATTCCCTGCATGTGGAGTTCAACCTCCCCTGTCCAGGAGACAGCAGAATCCACACCCTCCTTCTCACCAGCAGGTGGGTGGGAAAGGAGGTACCTCTGGCTTAAAATGCAGGAGCTGGCCTTAGCAAGCCTGGCGCTTAGAGACAGATGTGAAGAACAGGAAGTTGCCTGGACTGAGGACTTTGAGCTAGTCAGTGGTGGTGGGGGGGCAGGATGAGAGGGGAGTGGGACTGAGGACTGAGACATTGAGAAAAGGTGTCCTTGGAGAGGGACTGGGGATGGAGAAGAGGGGAGAAGCATTTCCTTCCCACAGTCACCTCTATACCCTGAGGTACAAGATTCCAATGAACTGGGATTTTCCTCTCTATGCAATCTTTGCTCCTCTTTCTCCATCTCCTCCCTTCCTCTAGCCCACCCAGCATTGCAGACTCTGTCGCTAGCTCAGCGCTGCGCTGAGGACAGAAGTGGGAGCCAGACAGGTTTGTCCTTGTCTTCTGGGAGTTGCCTCAGAGCTGGCTCCTTGTCATGCCGGTCTTGGTTTAAATATTGCATCCTCTAAGAGACCTTCCCTGACCTCCCCTTTGAAGTAGCACACCTGACATTGCTGTCACAGCCCTTTTTATTTGCACGTGGCACTCACCGCTCTCTGGTACTTTCTGGATTTGTTGCCTGTTTATTTCCGATTCCTCCATGCAGAATGCATGCTCTGCTCTTGCAAGAGCAGAGACTCATCTGTTACTCTCAGGTTTCTCCTTAGCAGGTAGAACCATGCCTGGTACTCAGGAGGAGCTCCCATATTTAGTTTATTTGTGAATGAATAATACGTGCAAATGTTTGTTGAGTGCTCGCTATAGGCCAAGGACCTCTTTCGTATATTAACTGGAGGCTCAACAAACTATGGTCTTCAAGGCAAATCTGACTCCCTTCCAGTTTTTAGAAATCAATATCAGTAGAACACATACCCATTCGAGTATTTTCTGTTTATGGCTGCTTTCATGATACAATGGCAGAGTTGAATCGTTGTGACAAGGAACGCATGGCCAGCAAACTAAAAATGTTTACTGTCTGGAACTTTACCGAAAAGGTCTGTTGGCTTCTGAGTTAACTCACTTAATCCTCACCAGTGCCATGGGGGTCAGTGCTGTTATGGATGGAGGCACAGAGCTTATCCGAATTACACAGCTGATAAGTGCAGAGGCTAAATTTGAACCCAATTGGTCTTGCTCCAGGCCCATGAACTACCCTGTCTATGACTTTACTAGGAATGAAGAGTGGGGGAATCATAGGCATCATGGGAGTAACATGTAAGGAAGGATGGGGAAATGAAAAAAAAATAAAACTTAGGGTAGCTGGGAGTTCCCCAAAGCCCTTAGGACTCTTTTTTGTGAGTGTGTGTGTGTGATGCTAGGGATTGAACCCAGGGCCTTGTGCATGTGAGGCACTCTTCCAACTGAGTTATATCAGCAGCCCGCCCTTAGAACTCTAAGTCATTGTTTCCCCCTCCTCCACACAGCACTGGGGATTGAACATGGGCATACTACCATTGAGTTACTTCCCCAGGCCTTTCTATAATTTATTTTGAGACAAGTTCTAGCTAAGTTACCCAGGCCGGACTTGAATTTACCATCCTCTTGCCTCACCTCCTGAGTCGCTGGGATTACTGATGTGTGTCACCATTCCTGGCTTGAACAAATTGTTTTTGAATCTTGGTCTGACTCCGAGACTCAGAACTCTCAAATTGTTTGCTGGAGCAGGAGTCCTGTCCCTAAACATAAGTAAAGACATCTCCGCCCCCTTTAATCTGAAGATTGTTAAATATTCTCCACTGAGGACATGGAGGTCCCAACATTTTTTTTTTTTAAAGCTTTGACCCCTGCTATGTCCTATCTGCATGAGAATCAAGTATCCAGTGGTCTCTGATTTAGTACCAGTAAGGCAAATGTGAGGCTGCACATACTATTTTCTTTTAATTTGTTTTTGTAGTTCCACCAAAAAAATGCCCTGGCTTCTAGGGGCTGTACCGTCTGAACATGTTTGAGAACTTCTCATTCTTCTGATGTTGAAATGTGGATGCAGTTCAGCTCAGAGGTTAAAGAAACCAGGAATTAGATCCTCTAGAATCACAGGATAAATTGTAGTCTTGGAAGTCACAGTCACACACAGGAGGCCTCCTAGAAGTATTGGAAGTTTCTCTTTGCTGAGAAGAAATGCGAAAAAGGGTTGGGGGAGAATGGGACAAGCTGGAGGGGGATTTAAGCTGAGCCGATTAACCTTGAGCTGGGACATAGGAAACATCCAGTAAAGATGTACCCACTTGGAGGCTGGGGTTGTGGCTCAGTGGTAGAGCACTTGCCTAGCACATGCCAGACACTGGGTTCGATTCTCAGCACCGTGAAAAAATAAATAAATAAAATAAAGGTATTGTGTCCCTCTACAACTAAATAATATATAAATATATAATATATATTTTTATTTTAATTTACATGTAATTATATATAATTACATGTAAATTAATACATGTAAATTGATTATGTATATAATTACATATAATATATAATTAAATTTTATATACATAAAATTTAAGAGGGGGGCTGGGGATGTGGCTCAAGCGGTAGCCCGCTCGCCTGGCATGTGCGGGGTGCTGGGTTCAATCCTCAGTACCACATAAAAATAAAATAAAGATGTTGTGTCTACCAAAAACTAAAAAATAAATATTAAAAAATTCTCTCTCTCTCTAAAAGAAAAAAATTTTAAGTGGGGGCCTAGGGATGCAAGATAGAAGACAAGAATGTCACAGACAGTTAGAACCAAGCTGAGAAAGGCCCTGGCATCAGACAAGGGTGCCAACACTGTGGGCATGGAGCTGCCAGCAACACTGTGCAAGGCTACGGGGCTGGCAGTGCCCACCCACAGGGTTACTCTGCCAGATGAGTCCTAGAGCAGAGAAAGGGGAGACCCAAGAGGGAGAAAGGATGACAGTTGCCCCAGCATCCAGGTACACACACAGGTCTCCAGAGCCTTTGGGGAGACTGACCAATACCCCGGAATCTGCTCACACCTGGGCTCAATGACAATGAGTTCTGACCCTCAACTTTGGTATCTGCCAGAATCCATGACCTCACCCAAGAGGGAGAGAGCCTGTGACAAGCATGTGACCCAGCAGCCAGCCTCGGACAGGCCACAGTGGGATGGACAGACAGCAGGAGTTCCACTTAGAAACAGGAAGGAAAAAGGTCATGTCCAGCATTTGGGAATGGCCTGGGTTCTTGAAATCTGTTTATTCCCTCATTTATCCATTCAACAAACTTTTACTGAGTACTAAGTATATATGAGTTCTGTGGGAGATAAAAGCTGTCTCATGGTTTAGGAGGAGGAAGAATAAGACATATTCACCAAAAAGGGGGAAAAGCATTCCCAATGAGAGCAATGGGGGCTTCCTGGGGAGGAGGGACATCTGAGACATTCCAAGAAAAGACATGGGGTGGGGGAGGGACAGCAGGCCAGGAGAAAGGGACCAAGATCCCTGAGCAGTGCTCAATAATCATCTGTCGTGTCTGTCAAACAAGGCAGTGAATGCCTCCCAGCCCCACCTCCTCTCTCCCCGACCACCCACCCATACACACACACTGAGCACTTGAACTCTTAACTGCCCTTGGTTTCCTAAGCCCCTTTCCTTCTACCAAATTCGTTTCTGCTCACAAGCAAGATGTCCCTTCTCCTAACCCCAGAAATGCTCTCCTTGTATCTTCAGTCTTACCCTCACCTGTCCCTAGGACCCTCCAGCAGCCTCTGCCTCTCCACCTGTTTCGCCTCGTCCTCTGTAGGTGTCTTCCCTTTAGCTGATAAATGTGCATCTTCCTAAGGAGATGCTGCGTTTCCTGAGGACAAGAGTCCATGAAGTGCCTTACATGCCTCTTCAGGTACCCCACAGGATCTAAGAACAGTGCCCTAAGCTCAGAAGACATTCTCTGAATGGATGGATCTGTTCTTGTCATCCAACTCCCAACTTCCTCAGTGGTTCTCAAGGTCAAGTCAAATGTCACATGGGTGACCTACGGGTACCTGATGAATGGGGCTGATCTGACCTCTCTCCCACTTCCTCTAGTCTTCCTTCCCAGCTCCAATCACTCCAGAATAAACCACCCAGAGCCCACCACACTGTCACTACCTCTTCAGACTTCCATGCATGCTGCTGCCTCTCTCTAGAGTGCTCCTTCCCCGCTTCTGCAGCAGGTGCATGTTTTTCTCCATGCAGCTCTAGAGTCTCTTCCTCCAGGATGCCTTCCTGGCTCTCTTCCTGCCCAAGCACCGGCTTCTAACTCCCAGCCAGCACAGTCAGGTGGTGTGAGAACAGTGTGTTACAAGCCTGCCTCCTCCAGGAGACTGTGACCTAACTGCGGGTTAGAATGGGTCTCGGTATGATTTTAGCCCTTACTGCCTAAGGCCTTGTAATGGGTAGGTGATTAATAAATATTACTTCATTGAATGAATGAGGTAAGTAATATATCCAGACTGCTAGTGATTCCAGAAACTCATGTCCAGCTTTCCTCTCAAGTCTTGGCTCTCACTTGCAAAAGGGGTGAAGCTCTTGGACACAGAGTGTTCAAGATGACAAGGAGCCCAGAGTCTAGGACTTCCCAAAATTCAGCTTAGGGAAGACCCCATTTTTAAGTCAGCTTTCAAAATTAGGCATGTGACCCATGATTTTATTTTTAAATTCAAGGAAGAACTGGAATATGATTTCTATTGTTGTGTTCTAAAAACAACATTTTTTTGCTTTTCCACAATAAAATAGCTTTGGCATGACTCCTTTCTTGCAAAAGTGAAAATACAATGTAATGAAATAGCACTTTATGAGCTTTAAGGGAAGCACATATCTGACCTAAACTGGGGTGAAAAAAAGGGGGTGGGGTTCCAGTGGGGTTCCATCTCTGTAGAGAAAGCCCAGGGCCAGGCAGGGCCTGGGGATCACAGGAATTCCCAGCATTCCAAGGAAATTGGCATTGGAGTCCAGGATCAACCAGCAAATATTTATTGCGTCATTACAGCATGGGAAGCTACAGCTGAGTGGAACACAAGGCACATGTGAGTCTCATCTGGTCTCTGTGACAAATTCCCTTGAATATACCATTACTATGATTGCAGTGAGAAGCTAGCTCAAAGTGACTAGGCACCCAGTCTGCAACAGGGCCCTGGTTATGCACTGTCTTGACTTTTTTTACCAGGCTCTGAGACAGGTGAATATGATCACTACTTAACAGATGAGGAAACTGAAGATCAAAAGAATTCCCTGAATTTCTCCAGGCCTCACTGCTACAAAGTAGAAGATCTGGAATCTGAATGTAGCTACTCTGATTTCAAATCCAAAGTCTTTTGCTAATCATAGACATTGGCATGTATCTTCAAAGATTAAAGGATACTTTCCAGTACATTTCTTTTCTTGCTTTTAAAAAAAATTTGCGTAACTTAAAAGTATATTTTATTGATCATAGCAAGCAAAATGCAATAGTACATTAGTATCCCATTGTTCCTTTAACAAACTACCACCAATTAAGTAACATAAAAAATGCAAATTTGGAATGGGGTTGTGGCTCAGTGGTAGAGCACTTGCCTGCCACTCGTGAGATCTTCAGCACCAT
This sequence comes from Marmota marmota marmota, assembly GCF_001458135.2. Classification (NCBI taxonomy): domain Eukaryota; kingdom Metazoa; phylum Chordata; class Mammalia; order Rodentia; family Sciuridae; genus Marmota; species Marmota marmota. Next base: position 2,730,088 of record NW_026000081.1, read on the forward strand.
ATGGAAATAAATAAAATAAAGGTATTGTGTCCATCTATAACTAAAAATTTTTTAAAAATGCAAATTTAGGGGTCAAGGATGTAGTTTAGTGGTATAGCACTTGCCTAACATGTGTATAGTCCTGGGTTCAATCCCAGGCATTGCAAAAAATAAAATAAAATAAGAAAAATTTATTCTATTACAGTTATAAAGTTTACAGTCTAATATCAAGCTGTCAACTCGTCTGTATTTCCAGTAAATTTCTAATTTTAGCCTATCATTAATCACATGAGATTCAAATTATGATAATCCTCATTTTACAGATGAAGAAACTAAGGCCTGAAGGGTTCAAGGAACTTGCCAAATATCCCTATGAGTAAATGATATACCTAAGATTTGAACTGAAGCCAAATAAATGCAATAAACATTTCTGAGGACCAGATGCATGCTTGGCCACTCTCAGTTGAATTATGGGCTCTCCCTGCTCCCAGACTCCCTGTGGCTACCCTAGGGGGCAGATTGGGTCATTTAGTTTGGGCCCATCAGCTCCTTCTAGCACAGGGCTGGGTACTGATGTGTCATAGAAGGAACTTAGCTCCAGGAATACATTTCTCACCTAAAAGCCCTAAAAAGCCTCATACCTGGACTCTGCCCCAGACTTCTGTCCTGGGAGGAGACAAGACCAGTTTGCTCCAACATGAATGGCTGACTGCTCTATAGGCCAGCAGCGCAGCATTGGGAGCCAGCACAGGAAGAGGGTTGAAAGCTGTACTTGCACTCCAATAATCAGAAGGTTTTTCCAATGAATGAACTGATTGGTGGTTGTGGGTTCTGTGGTTAGGAAAAGCAGGGAGGCCTCCAAAGAACATTACATTTCTGCTCTTGTTAGCTACCCTGAAGGTTCTGGACCAAGAAGGGAGCAGGCCTCTCCCCTGCCATAGGATCCAAAAGGGGTTTTTCAGAGTAGACCCAGCCTTGATCATATGCCACCCTTGTCCCAAATGTTCCCTGGCTAGGACATAGCTAAGGCGTTAGCATGGCCACTCTGAGTTCTCCTCTAATAGATCCTGGGCGGCACTGCCTGGTCAACAGATGCAGCTCCCTCTCGGCCTCATCAGCCCACGACTAGTGACAGCTCTACTCCTACACCATATTGCAGGCAATGCCATGCATACTTTATACAAAATAACTGCTCCTCAACTCAGCCTTATCAAGAAGGTGTCATGGTGATCTATATTTTATAGATGAGGAGACAAAGGCACAGAAAGGGAAAGTACCTCCAGGGTCATGGAGCTAGCAGAAGGCAGAGCTGGCTGCAGAGCTAATGTTCTCACTTGCCATCTTTGTTCCATCCGGGAGGGTTGTGATGGTTCCTACATCCTGGGGAGAAATGCCCAGAACCAGCCAACAGCCAACAGAAAGGAGTTTTGTCAGCAGGCTGGAGAATGCAGGGATGGCAGGAACCCTGGCCTGGGGCTTAGGGAAGCCACAGAGATATGCAAACCCCCCCCCCCNCCCTTGATTCATTCCTCTGGCAAGCAGGGTCTCTCTCCCATACTCCCTCTGACTCCCCCAGGGTCAGCTGAGAGCTGACCATGGAAACCCCAAATCTAGGATGGTGCCAAATTCCTCTCTGCCTCCCCCAGGACCTGGATCCGGACATGACTCTGCCAGTAGTCAGCAGGGAGGACAGGGAAGCATGCAGAGCCCAGAGTCCTATCATTCCAGGCCTCACTCCTAAGGTCTTCACTCTACACTCTGCTAATTTACCTGTGACTCTGGAAGCTTAGTCTGTCTGGGTCTCCATTTCCTCATTGGAGGCAAAGTCTTTGGGTCCTGTGGTTCCATCATGCCCTGCGCATAGATGGGCTGAAACGGACTTGCATGGAGACACCAATAGCATCCTGAAGGTTTGACCCTGAGATACAGGTAGGATCTGCCTGCATGGGGTCCCCCGCCGGCCAGGCAGAGGTGGAGGGCAAGAGAATCAGCCCCAGAGCAGAGGAAACACTGCTCAGGGAAGCTACTTCTGCTGCTCTTCCAGCCTGCGTTTCCCTGTGTCTGGAGGTAAGGGTGTCTGGAAGTAAGGCTGTCTAGGGTGAAGCAGATTCACAAATCTCTCTTTTTTTTTTTAAGGTAACAGAGATGAGACATCAGCGAAGCACAATTATCAAGGAGCTGGCTCATCCCTCTGCAACTTCACGTGGGCAGAGCTTCCCACAGTGCCACAGCCAGAGAAAGCTGATAACTAAGTGCCTATCTTGTGCGGTTCCTGGGACTAGACTCCCATATGTCAGTCTATTTGACCTCACAACCCAGCCACTCTGGGGGCAGATCTTATCATTGCTATTGGACAAATGAGGAAAGAAAGGCTCAGAAGGATTAAGAGATTTGTCCAAAGTCAAACAGCAAATGAGTGGCAGAGCTGGGAGTAAACTCTGGCATTGGGACTCCCAAGTCCACCACACTACTGTTGTCATTGCTGGAGACCCATATGAGTAGACACTAGCTCTGTCCTAAATACTTCACAGAGATCTTATTCAATTTCTGTAACACCTTGGGTGAGAAAGAGGAATCAACATCTCCACTTTATAGACACTGAAGCTGACAGAGATTTGTCCAATGTGACACAGCAAATGACTGGTAACTTGAAGTGGTGGGGTCAGGTTCAAACTTGGGTATGTAAGAGACTTCGGTAGAGGGGGAATGAGGATCCCTTGTAAGCATTGTCACGGAGGGTGGCTGGCTTCTCTTCCAGAAGCAGAGCTGGGTTCCAACTTCAATCTCAGTGAGCCTGGAGCAAGGTTGGGTTGGTGAAGGAGGAAGCAAGTAAATTCGCCTCACTTCTCCAGTCTGCAAGCTTATCTTTCTCACACGACTTCCGCTAACCTCTTATCAGTCTTAAAAACTGTGGTGTCAACATGTTATCTTAAGCATCATTGTACAGGACTACTTGAAAGAACATTCCCCAGGAGGGAAGTAAACCCTCACCCTCCTTCCTCTGGCTGGGCTTCTGCCTCTGTCTTCCTCTATGAAGGCTCTGAGCACGCACTCACTTCTCCATGCGCCTTAGCTTCTGATGGCTCACAAGCCTGTGAACTCAGCGTCCACTTGGCATGGTCACCAATTGTTTACTCAGGGTCCAGCACAGGGCCTGGCCTATAGTAACTACTTAGTGCACATTTATCAAATAAATGAATTAGTCCTCTTATTCAATTCAACCACCATTAATTGAGTACCTCTATGTGCTAGCACTGTTGATTCAGAGGTAAGCATGGGTGCCACCAAAGGAAATTTCAGTCCAGGTAGGAGCAGAATATAGCCATCAGTATCATCTTAACCCTTTTTAAAATAATGTAGGGAATGTGTGCATAATAAACAAATTCTCACAACCACCATGAGGAATAAGCCAATTCCAGTGGGAACATAGGAAAAAGAAATTATTGATTTACCTGGGGAGTCACAGAAGGCTTTGTCGGAGTAGGACGAGATGTGATTTTTGTCTTAAAGGGTGAGTTTGCCGAAAGGACAACCCAGGAAAGAAGCCTTTGGAGAAGAGGGGACCATCTGAGCAAAGGATGTGGGTGCAAGCTTATAGCTTGAGGCTGAAGCAAGGGATGTGTAAGGCAACTGAGAAAGATGCCTCTTCAAAACCAGGCCAGGCATCATATATTTCCCAGAGGATGGAGTGGGCAGCCTCACAGAGGGACTGAAGTACATTGGATCATAATGAATTGAAGACAGAAAATTTTCCTGATGTTGTCATTATAATTAATAGGCTTCGCTCATCCCAATGATTCATTTAGATTCATTCTCATGTAAAGACAAAATGTGGTTAATCAACTCAGTAGATGCATTTCCACGAGGTGCCAGGTGCAGAGCCTTTCCCATCTGAGCTGGGTTTGATGGTCAGGAAGGAACACAGGTCCCAGTCAGCATTGACACTATCCGCGGCCAAGTGCCTCAAGTGTCTCTTGGCACAGAGAGCAGAACCTCCCAGTTAGCTGTCACAGGACACGGCCCCTCCTCTCCTGGCCAGGTAGCTGGTCTCCAGACCCTAGAACGGGGCGGGGGTGGGGTGAGGGAGCTCAGCGGGCTTATTGGCTGCATAGTGAAGGGGGCTCAGGCTCCTTGAGGGGCATACTGCAAGGGGTTTGTTTTCTCAGAGGGTTTGTCTTCTCTTCCCAGTGCCTATCCCTGCTCTCGGCCCATTTCCTGCTCAGATTTGGGGATTTTCTGGCCTAGAGGGAAAGTCCCTCGGGACTAGCATTAGAAAGAAGGTAATTGCCCCGATCCGAGGCCTGGAGAGCGAGGAAGGAAAGGCTGTGTCTAGAGAGGGCTCGGGGAAGGGCGGGGTGGGGAGGGCAGTGGAACCCGCGCTTCTTTCCGAAGGCTGCAGAGTGGAGCACAGAAAACAGCGCGACTGGGGAGACCAGCGAGCGAGCGGGGACGACCGGCCGGCGGGGTGGGGGAGGGGAGGCGGCTCAGTGGGCCTGCGAAGTCTGAGTGTGTGAGTGTGTGTGTGTCTGTGTGTGTGTGTCAGTGCGTGTGTGTGTGTGTGCGCGCGTCTGGCGCCTGGCCAGGGTGATTTCCCATAAACCACATGCCCCACGAGCCCGCCCGCTTAAAAGGCTGTGCCGAGGGCTGGCCAGCGAAGCTCGGCGGGCGGAAAGTGAAAGTTTGCTTGGGTCCTCTCGGCGCCGCCGCTGCGCTCTCGACACCCCAGGACTGCGGCGCGGCCTTCGGCCGGGGCGCGGACTCTGCATCTGCGAGCGAGCGACCGACTGAGGGCGGCCGACGCGCCCGGCCGGGACCCAGCTGCCCGTATGACCGCGCGGGGCGCCGCCGGGCGCTGCCCGTCCCACGGTAAGAGGCAGCCAGCGCGGACCCGGCAGGGCTGGGCGGAGGCTCGGGGCCGGCGGCCCGACGCGGCCCCTTGGAGCCCACGGCCGGGGCGCGCCAGCTGCCCGGGCTCTCCTGCAGCGGCCGCGGGCTCCGGTTTCTTAACCGCCTTTGCGCACCGACTGCCTAGGGGTTCCCTGCGCTCTTGGGCTGAGGCCGTTGGCAGCCGTACTGCTGCTCCTGGGGCTGCAGCACTTTCCTGGTAAAGGGAAGGGTGCACATCCCATTGCACGGAAGGGAACACTGAGCTACCCACGGTAGGAGATAGGGATTCGCAGCCGAGGGTGGAGGCCCGGTATCAGCCAGGACGCCCTGCTTCACTCCAAGCACAGCAGCCGGCTGTGCACTGAGTGATGCGGCCCCCAGTGGGCATCTTCCCTCAACCATGCACGTGCTTCCAGGCCCTTTTGGAGGAGTGGGTGCTTCCGGATGGGGAAAGTTGAGGGGTCACCCAACTTTAGAATGACAGCTCCTGTGCCTGAGTAACCTGCTGGCAGAGGGAAGGAAATGGGCAAGTTACTATTTGTTCCATCCCACAGAGGAGCTGTTGGCGACTCTGGTGACTGTTTTGGGGTTAGCCAGAGATGCTTGGGGTTAGCCCTGAATCTCTTTTTCTTGAAGAGTCAGGTTCAAGGAGTTGAGGAGATCCTGGAATTTGTGTTAGTTTAGGAAGGTGGAAGGAAGGTTTGAGGTTGTAGAGCTGGGGATGGGCCACTTAGGACTGCATAGGGGACACCCTGCTCCAACAGTGGCAGCAGCAGCAGCAACTCCTAGAAAGTGCAGGGTTGCATTGCAAGTGAACACTGGCTGGAGGTGAAAGGTGAAGGAAAGAGGAGGCAAATGCAGGAGGAAAGAAAAGGGGCCAGGTTTAGACAGGGTCATTTGATGGCCCAGTCATGCCAGGTCTCTCCAGAGACTGTGGAAGGGAAAGATGGAATGGGATGGTGGTCGTTGATGAGCAGCTGTGCGAGATGTCCTGCATCTCTCTGAGCCCGAAGCAGAGATTCCTTCTGAGGGCTGTTCCCACAGGCAGAGGCTGAGGTGGTGGGTGGGAAGAAGAAGGAAGCCGGGAAGAGCCTGCCCAGCTAGATGCAAGCTAGATCATTAACCCTTGGGTGCCTGTCCTGATCCTTTAGGATTGGCCCCCTTCAGCCATCTTCAAAGCCAGCCTTTCCCCACACTGATGCCTGAAATACTACCCAAAGCCAGACAGCCCAGGGGGGTTAAACATTGCCTTCAACTTTCTGTCCTTTACACATCAATGTCTTGAAATGCCTGGGGTGAGGTTGTCTTCCTGAACATCCTTTCCTTCCCCAGAGGCCCTTTCTTTCCTACATACCAGTTACACCAGGGGCTCAGAGCCTCAGCGGTAGCCAGCATGGGGCAAAGCCAGCCTCTGCATGGCTCAAATTCCTCTAACCGGTCCTGTGCCTGAAGTTCCTGAGGGCCTGGGCAACTGTTCTCACCCAGGGCTATCTCCCCAACTGTCAGACAGAGCCTGAAGTCTGCCACAGACCATGGCTGTTCTACTTCCTCTCAGGACCCTCACAGGCCCCGTGCTGAATGGCATTGAGCCACCTTGTGTCTCTTCCCTTCAAACCTTCCTCCCTCTCCTGTCATCAACTTCTCCCTATCTTTTAAAGCCTCACTAAGGTCCCTCCTCCCTGCAGTTTCCCTGGTAGCCCAGTCAGAGCTGCCTGTCCCCCCTGGTAAGAACTGGCAAGGCGCTGGGCTTTTAAATATAAATCAGCCTGTTGGTATGGGCTGCTTCGTAGCCTCCCTGTGTTTTTCCAATGTGCTACTTATTTGCAGTATTTGTCTCATCATCTGGATTACTGGGGCAAAGCCCAGAGCCCAGGAAAGTGCCAGCCCTTACCCGACCCTGCCAGCATTTCCCTGAATCTGGGGGCATCAGTTGCCAGGGGCTCAGGAGCTCTTAAGAGGCAAGCTCAAGCTAAGGAAAGAAAACACAAGGGTCCCTCTACCTCTGGCTAGAGAAGAGGAACCCTAGTTCCAGAGATAAAGATGAGGGGACATTGAGGAGGAAAATGGAGAGAGAAGAAGGAAGGGCAAAGACAGAATATCAGGAGCCAGTCTCATCACCCTGGTGAGGAGCAGGTGGGTGCTGAAAGAGAGGAGAAGACTTCTCTGCCATGATAAGAGCTGGCTAGCTGGTGAAGAACCTGGTGGGAGTCTGATAGGCAGGTGCCAGCCAGGGATGGTGCAGAGCTGGCACTACTGCCTCTGATTAATCAGTTGGGCTCCTTTTGAAATATACACCCTGGCTCCAGGAGGTGTGGGATGAGTTGCTAATGAAATTGTGTTTGGTCCCCTGGTCTTTTCTTGTGGCAAAGTCAGACCTGCATGGAACCAATTGGGAGGAAGGCATAGGCCCCTGGGGAAAATGTCTCTAGCTTGTCATCTAGAAGTTGGTGCATGAACATGAACTCAAGGGCAGCTTAAGGTGCTTGGCTCTGTGTTGATGTTGCAGGGATAAAATGATGGGTAGATGCAAATCCTGCCCTTGAGGAGTTTCCTGTGCTGTCAGAATTTAGATAGCTGGGCACACCACCCGCATCATCATTAGAGATGTGATGTGTGGTTAGGCTTGGCCTGGGTTAAATCTGGGAAGATTTCTTGGAGAGGATGACATCTGGGTTGTTATCAGGGAGAGCAAGGTTGTGCCATGGCTGATAGGAACTCCTGATTTGGGGAATGCTGCATCTGGGGGTGTGAGGCAGAGACTACAGCATTGTGGGTATGAGACCTTTGTTTTTCTGTCTCTAGCAGGGCATGGGGGTAGCTGGAGAAAGTGAGAGCCGGGGAGTAATGACACCCTTTCTGTCATAGACATGGCTGGGCCCCTGGCTGCTGCTGGTCTGTCTCCTAGTGAGCAGGAGTATTGCCAAGGAGGTTTCGGAGAGCTGTAGACACACGATTGGGAACGGACACCTACAGTTGCTGCAGCAGCTGGTGAGTGTATGGCCATGCTTTCTCCCCACTGGGGAAACTGAGGCAGGAGCCAGGGAGCAGGGTCAAAGAGAGGAATTGCAGGGAATAGGGCTCTCTAGACCATGGCTCATCTGCTTCTCCTCTCATTGACCTTCCCCAGGTCAGAACCTCAGGAGCCCCAACCCTGACTCCCTCTTTGACCCCCTTGCAGGTGGTGAATAGGATGAGTTTCCGGGGCTGGTTGCCTGAGTTAATGTTAGCCAGAAATGTCCACTGTGGATTCTAAAAGGGCTCCTAAGGCCTGTTTTCCCTCAAGGATTGCCTCTTCGGGGAAGATAGCCCAGTCTTTTTGCTGAGTCCAGATGGTGCCTCTAGCTCTTGGACTCTCAGATATGCCAACAGCCCGGCACCACGGCTCCACCCAGATTTGAAGGGGAGGTTCCTGTCTTACTCCCAGCCCTCCACCCTCACTTCTCTGGCTCTTGCCTTTGACACTGGAATGGCCTGCTCATCTGGCCCATGAAGGAGCCCTTGTCTCATCCTAATCTGACCAACAGAATCATCAACAATCCCAAACATGGTCCATCCAGGCAGAGTCAGGTTGTTGTCATAGCTCCTGTCTGGCTCAAAAGGGAATTTACTTTCCTTTTGGTCAGCCAGGCAGGGTGGAGCACCACTGGCTAAGACTAGCTCCCCTTCCCTGAACTTGAAGGCCATGGGCTGGACCTCCAGCCTCTTTTGCCCCTGCACTACTCCTCCTGCATGAAATTGTTACAGCAATCCAAGGTAGACCAAGGGCCACAGCATTTTGTGAGTCTTAGAACACAGACTCCTGCTCTGGGGATAATGGGGACTTTAAGGGCCTCTAGCCCCAGCCCCTACAAATTCTGAATCCCCAGAGCTTGACCAACCTCTGCTTAAATTTCTTCCATGACAGGGTGCTTACTACCTCCAGGGAAGATTGGATCCTGTATTATCCTGTAGGTTGATTTTCCTTATAACAAATTGGCATCTGTGATTTCATAGAGTAGGAGGTAGGAGGAGACAGTTTGCTCTTCTATAACCCTCCTCTGGGCATTTGGAAGGCATAGGTCTTCCCCTAACCTTGACTGTCTCTTTCTAGATATAGCAGGGGGGAGGTGGATGAAGTTTGAACCCTAATCCACCGAGAAACTCAGGTCCTCCTTCTAAGGTCAGCTCAGCTGAGTTATAGATACGTTGCAACCACTGGCCTGTTCTCTCTTACAGATTGACAGTCAAATGGAGACCTCATGCAACATTTCCTTTGAGTTTGTAGACCAGGAACAGTTGGTGAGTGGTGATTATCTGCAAAGCCCATGTGCTAGCCTATGTGTTCCTCCCAGGGTGGGGTACATATGGGCGCATGAAGGCATCAGAAATCCTAGAGCTGGACAGGTGTGAGAATTCCTGGATGCTGAATTCTAAGGTGCCAGCGTCAGGGCTGGGCAGGCTCCAGGGTTCAGGTTCCCTACTTTTCCCTTTTCCTGGCTGGCACATAAAAGTGTTTATTGTGTGCCAGGCACTTTTCCAAGTTAGTCCTCACAGTAACACTATGTGGTCCATGGATATTGCTTATTGTCCATAGAGAGGTTAAGGGAGCATGACCAGTAAGTGGTAGAGGCATGAGTTGAAGGCCTGTTATCTCTAGAGCCTAAGGTAAACCAATGCACTACTTCAAAATCTCATGTTTTGGAAAAATAAGTCACTGCATTCACCAGACAATCAGCACTCAAGAAGTCAGTCCAGCCAATTTTCCTACCCACACCCAACAAGACACCAAGTGCTTCTGGTTGAGCCTCCTGGCAGCTCTGGTTTCTGTCCTCACAACCCATCAATCACTTTCAGGACAATTTCAGGAGCCTTCTAAGTGGCCTCTCTAATTCCAGTACACTCACCATCCCACCACTAGGGGGAGTTTTTGAAACCCAAACCTGCTGCCTTTACCCCAACTTTCAGGGTCCCCATCACTCCAATTGAAAGAGCAGTCTGTCTAGCCTGGTATTTCGAGCATATAGCCCCATTTCTGACCCCCTTCTCTGTTTCTTCCTATCTTCAAGTCTCTGCACAAGGTCTTCCTGATGTCTGTCACACCTCTACAGGTGCCACCCTCCACCTGCTATGCCACACACAGGACAGGCTATCTAGAGGTTACTTCCATCTCTGAATTCCTTCACACCAGACCCATGTGCCCCTTATTAAAATTGGAGATCACCTCATGGCCTAAGAAATGGCCTCAGTGTCTCATTCATTCACTCCCTCACTCAAGCCATAACACACATATATCAGGAGCCTAGTGAATCAGGTGCTTAGAATACGGAGCCAAAAGAGAGTTTCTGTCTTCAAGGCAACCACCATCCATGGGAGACAAAACACTGAGGTCATTCTTTGGACTATGATGTAGTCTTCAGTACCCCTTATGTACTGGAGGATTTGAAGGGACCACAAGACCAAGGACTTTTGCGAACTCAAGCTGAGAGAGAGAGAGAGAAGAGGGTTCCCTGAAGCCCACCCTCTGAATTCCTAATTAGGGCCTTATATTCCAGAAATTCAAAGAGCTCTCTAATCAGAATCCATGTTTTCTTCACTCTAACCCAGTCCCCAGTAGTGTTGGAATCCAAAAAGAGAAAAAGAAAGACAAGCCGAGGGCAGCATTCTCCTTATCACTGGTAGGGGAGAGCAGGGTGCAGCCCTCCGTCTGCTTGGTGTGGCAGCATCTAAAACAAAGCAGAGCTTCCCGGGCCTCATCAGCCAGGACATAAGTTTCTGGTTCCTGCTTTTCAGAAAGATCCCGTGTGCTACCTAAAGAAGGCATTTCTCCTGGTACAAGACATAATGGAAGACACTATGCGCTTCAAAGACAGCACCCCCAATGCCAAAGCCATCTTAACGCTCCAGGAACTTTCTTTGAGGCTCAAGAGTTGCTTCACCAAGGATTATGAGGAGAATGATAAGGTAGGAGGGTCCCGGAGATGGGAGCATTGAGAAGGGGTGGAGGGCAGCTGTGGAGGTACCATCCAAGCCCACACGTGCCAAGTGCATCCACCCATCTTGACTCATGAGATTGCCCACTCACTCTCCCGTTCATTCATCCATTCCACAAACCTTTAGTAAGAACTTATCAGGAAGAGGTGCAGTGTTGGGCCTTGATGATGTACTTGGAGCAAGAAACTAATGGTTCCTACCCTCGTGAAGCTTACGGTCAAGGGTTGTGGGCAGTTGTTCAAACAGTGACACAGGGAATATGATTACAAACCAGCAGGACTGTTTTTTTTCATTTGACAAATAGCTATTGAATTCCCATTGTGTACCAGGTGCTGTTCTTGACACCAGGAAATAGCTGTGATCAAAACAGGCGAAAATCCCCACCATCATGGAGATAACATTTGGGGTGGTGGTGGTAAGGATGATGAGACAGTCAAAAAAAATACACAAGTCAAGTATGTGGTACAGAGGATAGCAATAAATGCACTAGAGAACATTAGGCCAGGGAAGGGAAGATCTGAAGGAGGTGAGAGAGTGTGGGCCATGAGCAAGAACCACAGGCCTCGGGAACTCTGCCCTAAATGGGAATGCAGAAGGAGAGACAAAGTAGACTCCTGAGTAAGAAAATATGAATGACAGCTCCAGAGATAAAATAAGAGTTAGAAAGCAATGAGACCAGAAGAACAATCCAGAGCAGAGAATGTTGAACACAAGCCCTACAGTGAACAGGAAGGTCTGCATTCAAGAACCCAAAGGGCAGTTAACACAGCCAAGGTATAAGAGTGTCCTAGTGAGCAGGGGGTATGGCCAAGGAGGTTTTGGAGCACTAAAGTGTGGGGGAGGAGAAAAAGCAGGAACCAGACCATCTGGGTGTCAAAGATGCAGGATTTTGTCTGAAGTGCAAGGGGAACCATTGTGATAGGCAAGTGACTTGAGATATCTCCAGTCGAGACCCTTCTGGTTGCTGTGTGGAGAGTGGGCTATAGGGAGCACGAATGGAAGCCAGGAGGTGAGCAGGAGGAGGCCAGCCCAGAGGTAGTGGTGGCTTGACTCAGGGTGGTGCAGGGAAGATGGAGGCCAGTGATGATGTTCGGGTGGGCATGGGCCAGGCAGGACTTGGCTCATGTAGGGGATGTGAGGAGCTGAGGGAAGGGAAGAGTCAGGAAGACTGCATCTTGGGCACCTGGCTTTTTCAGGGATGTTAAAATGGGGACATCAGTGGGCAGGAGCAAGTCTGAGGAAAGAGCTTAGTTCAGTTTGGGACACATCAGACTGGAGATGCTGAGCCGGCAGCTGAAGGCCCTGGTTCTGAATGTGACTAGGGATACACAGACTTAAGAGGTTTGGCTTGGAGGTCACCTGTGACGGCACAGGACTATACAGCATTGCCCACTCTGAGAAGAGGAACAGGCCCAGAAACTCCAGCACTTAAAGGTCAAGCAGAGGAGGGGGTACTTGGAAAAAGAGATGTAGCTAAAGGGAGAGTGCAGTTGAGGGAGGGAAAAAAAAAAATCCTTAATAAGAGGCATTGAATCTGTGGCTTGTCAGCATCAAGGTTCTTGAGAGTCACTTGGGGAGCTTGTTTCAAATGCAGATTCCCAGCACCCCCTGCCCAGAGTCTGCTTCACTGAGTCCAAGCATGAGTCTGGGAATATGCATTCCCCATCCACCACTGAGACAAGGTTCGCTGGCCCATGTGGGTAGGCACCCATCTACCCAATAAGGCAGCCAGTGAGTACTGAGGGTGGGTCCCAGGAGGGAGGGAGCCACTGGAGCCGGAGGAGCAGCCCCCAGCAAAAGTATGCTAGAGAGATTTGGAGCTGGGGTGGCGGACACCCTCTGCTCGGACAGGCTGGGCATCAGGTCTTCTGGCTGCAGATTCTTGCTTTATGAAGTCTGAGGTGAGGTGTGAGGAGACAGTGAAGAGAGAGGAAATGACAGCTAGCTTCTTTGCCTTCCTTTCAGCAGCCTGGGGACAGGGTTTCTGTTCTGACTTCATAGATAGGGAAGGAGCCCACACAGGACAGTTGGTTTGGCTGCTGTCACCTATCTGATGGAGCTGAGCCCAGGTCTTCTCATTCATAATTGATCTGTAAACATTTATGTCAGGCCTACTGTGCACAGATCAGGGGGATTCAGGGACACCCTCACGGACTTCACGGAGTACTTCGTATTTGGGAGTCAAGTAGGCCACTGGAGGAAGGCAGGGGTGTGTGTGGCATGGCCTGGAGTGAAAGAAGCTTTGGGCCCAGTACTGGACCCTGAGGAATTCCAGCTTTTAGAAGTCAGGAACCTGATCAGGAGAGTAAGGAGCAGCTGGAGAGGTGAGAGGAAGCCCAGGAGAGTGGAGCTTCCAGAGCTCCAGTGGGTACGGGAGCTTGGCCCATGAGCAGAGAGACAGATGGGCTCAGCAGACAGGCCTGAGGAGTCCTCAGTCCTCTCTCCAAAAACATACCAACACAAGCAGAGGACCCTCAACTCCCGTGGCTACCCCATTGCATTCTCCACAACATAGCGAGATGATTTTTCTAAAAGCGGTCTTATCCCACCACCCACCTCCCCAACAACTGCTCACAGTTCTTTTGCTCTATGAATAATGTTAAAAATTCTTGACATGGTCCACAAAGCCCTATAGGCCCCCACTGAACTCTCTCCAGTTGAGTCTCTTGTCACTTTCCTCCTAGATGACAGTATGTTAGCTACTCCAGCCTTCTTTCAGGTTTTGGCATTTCATACTTTTTTCTGCCTCAGGAACTTTGCACAGCCTGTTTTTTTTCTGCCAGGGAAGCTCTTCCCAATCCTCTCTCCTTTCCTGGTTAACTCTTGCTCATCTTTCAGTTGGTTCCCTGGGGAAGTTCTCCTTGAACTCTCGTTTAGTTCTGGTTTATTACACCTTCAGATTGCTCAGAACTTCATCCTGGGTCTAACTGCACTTTTAGCAATTTGTGTAGTGCCAGCACCCCCACTGGACACCGTGTCCAGCTCAGCTACCTCCTTCTTTCTCATTATGTGATGCTCAGGTAATTACCATGTACCTGGCACATAAACATATATCGGATGGATCTGTGAATGAATGACATGCTTCATAACATCAGGACTGATTCTGCTGCAAACTAGAGTAGAACCAAGGGAGAGAACAAAAAGGGAAAAGAAGACTGATGTGAGAAAGGCCAAGGGAATTTAATAAACAAGAAAGTGACACAAGACTAGTAGTCTCAAAAGAGGTCCTTGCTCTCCTTCCAGGCTTGTGTCCGAACTTTCTATGAGACTCCCCTCCAGTTGCTGGAGAAGATCAAAAACATCTTTAATGAAACAAAAGTTCTCCTTGAAAAGGACTGGAATATTTTCAGCAAGAACTGCAACAATAGCTTTGCTGAGTGCTCCAGCCGAGGTAGGCACCGGATGGACCAGCAAGTGTGAGGGGGTGTGGAAGGTGGGACGTGGGCCTGGAGGGAGCCCTGGGAGGCAGCTTGTGTTTCTCTGTGCGTAGATGTGCTTTTTCGTGTACATATGTGGCTTTATGTACCTCGGGGTCCTAGACACATGTCTTTTCTGACATATGTGTGCATGTACACCACTGTATATTTGCATGTGGAGGCATTGAGAAGGCCTGTGCTGGTGGCTGTGAGGTCAGGGAGTAACAGAGGGGACCCCTTGGGAAAGCTCTATTGGCATGGAAGCTTTTCCCCTAGGCTCTGCAGACTGGCTGAACATATGGGGTTTCTGTGGAGAGAGCATTTGGGAATTAGGGTTCTTGCTCCAGAAGCCCGGCTGCAAATCACCAGGATACCCTGGCTCCAGAAGTTCCCAGGATTCCTTGGGTGTCCCCTCAAGGGACAAGGCTGGAGTTGAAGTCTGAACATCATTCCAACTGTCCCACTGTTGGCTCAGCTGTACAACTGTGTACCCTGCGTGTCCTCATCTCTGCGTCCTGTGCCACGTGTGCCCTCCTACTCAACCTTGCTCCCCAAGGCAGGGGCTGAGGCCTCGCAACCTGCCAATGGCCAAGTCCAGTTTTGTGGTTTCAGTCCTGAGGCTTCAAGCTGATCATGTTCCAGCCCCAGTCTGTTCCTGTCTGTGGCCATGGCTGTGTGGCTCCTGGGTATGCATGAACTAGTGTCTTGGGGGCTTCAAAGTGTCTTTTATTGGTCTGGGAGGCCACTGCTCCATTTCCTGGCCTGGCTGCTGCTGAACCTTGGCTTGGCCTCCAGCCTTTTTCACTCTGTCCCCCAGTCTGGGCGTCTATCCTCTGCTCTTTGCTCTGCCTATGCCACCCTGCACGTTGTGCCTTCTCTGTCTGAGCCCTGTGTCATGAACATCTAATCCTCTCCTCTTCTCAGCCCCAGGGCTGAGTTAGGAGATGAGGGACCCCCCACCCCCCAGACCCATATCCCCTCCTGACCCCTCTGGGGGAGCTATGCCAGAGGCTGGTGACTCTATCTCCTCCCTGTCTTTCTCTCTCCCTTTTCTGTGGTTCTTTCAGATGTGGTGACCAAGCCTGATTGCAACTGCCTGTACCCTAAAGCCACCCCTAGCAGTGACCTGACCTCTGTCTCCCCTCAGCAGCCCCTCACCCCCTCCATTGCCCCAATGGCTGGCTTGACCTGGGATGATTCTGAGGGGACAGAGGGCAGCTCCCTCTTGCCCAGTGAGCAGCCCCTTCGCACAGTGGACCCGGGCAGTGCCAAGCAGCGACCACCTAGGAGCACCTGCGAGAGCCTCAAGTCACCAGAGACCCCAGGCCTTGAGGACAGGCCCACTGGGGGTTTACCACAGCCTCGCCCCTCTGCTGGAGCCCCCATCCCTGGGGTGGAGGACATTCTTGATTCTGCACTGGCCACTAACTGGGTCCTAGAAGAGGCCTCTGGAGAGGCTAGTGAGGGCCCTGGACCCCAAGGGGCAGAGCTTTCCCCCTCCAGGCCAGGAGGGGGCAGTGTCCAGGCAGAGATGGCCCGACCCAGAGACCTCCTCTCAGCATCTTCTTCACTCCCTATGTCAACAGAGGACCAACAACCAATGGATGTAACTGGCACCCCCTTGCCTAAGGTGGACCCCATGAGACCCACTGGCCAAGCCCAGAGTCATGCCCCTGAGAAGACAGACCGCTCATCCATGCTGCCCAGAGACCACCAGGAACCAAGCTCTCCCTGGATCTCCTCACAGCACCCCCAAGGCTTCAGCAACCCCTCCACCCTCTCTGCTCAGACACGGCTTCCCAGAAGCCACTCCTGGGACATTGCACCGCCCCTTGGGGAGCTGGAAGGCAAGAGGAGCACCAGGGATCGGAGGAGCCCCGCAGAACTGGAAGGAGGACAAGCAAGTGAGGGGGCAGCTGGGCCCCTGGCCCATTTTAACTCCATTCCTTTGACTGACACAGGCTATAAGGAATCCTCCGACCCCCAGTCCCCTGAGTTTGTCTTCCACCTGTTGGTGCCCAGCATCATCCTGGTCTTGCTGGCTGTTGGTGGCCTCCTGTTCTACAGGTGGAGGCGGAGGGTAAGGAGGCCCTGGTGAGGAGAGAGGGCATCTCACAGGGGCAGGGCAGAGGCTGGGTGTGGGTGCAGGAATGGAGGGCACTCTGAGTTCTGCTTGGGTACTTCAGATGCTGAGAGATGGGACCTGAGGGAGCCAGAGGGTCAGAGTGGACACAGAGGGTTACTTCAGAAAGGTTCCAACCATGAAGTCAATGGGACCAAAGGGACCAAAGCAGAAGAGAATGGGAGAGAAGATTCTTGGGCTGACAGCAGGGTGACAACCAGGCAGGAGGGGGAAGAAGGAGCTCCATACTGTGCATGGGAGCTCTTTAGAGCCTGGGGCGTGAGGACCGTAGTGGGCAGGCTGCATAGGAGAGGAAGAAGAGGGGGGTCTGGGCAGTGGTGAGGCCTCAGGAATCTTCCCTGACCCTGTGAATAAACCCCACATTGAGGCATTGGCAGGGGGAATCTTACAACTCTCCCATTAATGTCTAGGGCACCCCTGTCTCCCCCCTTCCCCAGCTCCTCAATGAGCCTGCTCTTTTCTCTCCTCAGAGCCATCGAGAGCTTCAGATATTGGATTCTCCCATGAGGCAGCCAGAGGGCAGGTGAGAGGTTGGGGTGGGGCTCTGGGAGGCACTGGAGGTCCTGGCTTTGGATTTGTTTCCACTCTAGATTGCAGGGAGGGGTGTCCTTCTCCCATTTGCTCTAAGGAAATGAAACTACAGCACAGGATGGGAGAGGAAGGGTCTCCCTTCCTAGATATCTGGGCCTTTACCTGATTTCTTCCAAGAGACAGGCACTTTGGGGTTTTCTAAATCTCTGAGGGTTGGAGCACATATGTGGAATTGGGGGTGAACTTAGCCGGTCCCTTCACTCCTCTGTTCCTGCTGAAGTCTTATGCTAGCCCCCTGTTCTTCCTGCAGCCCCCTGGCCCAGGATGAGGACACACAGATGGAATTGCCAGTATAGAGGGAATTCTAAGGTAAGATTCTGATTTTGATCTCTTTCCGCCCTTAAAAAGAAGTACCCCCTTCTTCAGTCACCCTTACCTGCTACTGACACCATGATTCGCCTGAGGCCCACACACTTGACTCCCTGTCCTCGGTTCTGCTGCCTTCATCACTAAGTGGAGCCAACCCTCTCCCTTCCCAGCCTCAGGGCTCCCCTTGCCCCTCCATCTCCTCCACTCCACCTGAGGCCAGGTACTGCTACCTCTGCATTAGGCTTTCAAGTCATCTTCACTCCCAAAGCAACCCAAATCCTCTTCCTCTAATGTGGCTTTTATGAGGTCTTCACCCTCCTGGGGAATTTTCGGTAGCCCTGCATGGTCAGCCACCTCACACCTAACCTTCTCAGCTTGGCTTCCAAGCCCTTCCAGCAGCCACCCTCTGCACCTCTTGTTGACCACTTCCCAGCCAGAGCTCCTCCCCAGCCAAGGCCATTCCTACTCCTTGCTTTTAGAATCATGGCACCATAGAGCCTTAACCATGGGAGGGCTCTCAGAGGCCATTTGTCCCAGTGTCCCACCCCCAAGAGGCCAACCCTCTCTGCATCCCCAGCAGGTAGTCAACCAGCTTTCTGTCACACACTCCCAGTTCTAGACAAGCTCCATGCCTAGCAAGTCTATGGTGTCTTCAAAGAACACAGGGAGAAGCCTTCCTTGTGTTGGGCAAAACTGCCCTCCCTGTCCTCTCCTCACTGGTCCTCCTCCTCTTCTCATAGAACCCTCAGATATTTAAAGTTAACCATCCACGTTCCCTTTAAGAATTCTCTATGCTAAGTGTGGCCAAGTCCCTCAAACATTCCTTATATGATATGGTTTTCAGACCCCTCACCATCCTGGACACTCGTTTGTCAATGTCCCTCTGAAAATGTCGCGCCCAGCCCTGGACACAGTACTCCAGATGTTGTCTGACCAGCTCAGAGTACAGTGGGACTGTTACCTTCCTTGATCTGGACAGTATTCTTCTATTCGTGCAGATTAAGATTGCATTAGTTTTTAACAACCGCATCATACTGTTGTCATATGTGGAGCTTGTGGTCTATTAAAAATCCCTAGTTCTGTTTTCCATGAACCTGTGTCCAACAGACCTGTTCCATCCCATGCTTGGACAGCTTAGCTTTTTAAGTCAAAGCACAAGAGTTTATGCTCACCCTTGGTAAAACCACCTTGTTGCTTTCTCCCCATCCCCCAAACCTACTGAAAGTGTTTTAACCCTGATTCTGTCATCGGCGTAGCCCTCTCAGTTGTGTCCCCTGCACATTGATGAGTGCTTTCTGTTGTCCTTGCCCATGTTGTTGGTAAAGATGTGACCTGATTTACTTCCCCCTGAAACTGCACCCATAATCAGCCCATCAGGAGCGCTTCCCAGGTGTCTCTACACCCCTCTGGTTGCTCCTTTAATTCATATCCCTTCTGCTCTTTTGTACCTGGTTAATACTATATGAATTTGCACGTATTTGGATGTTGTTTTTATACATTTTAAAATCTTATTTTACATGTATATGTACATTCTGCACAGCTCAGAAGATTGTAAGCCCCTTGAGGGCAGGGACTGTCTTCCACTTTTTTTTTTTTTTTTTTGCATTTCCTTTTCCATGCCAGGTTCTAGTATAAAGAGGGCCCTATCATATTTGCCAAAATTTCAATAAATGTTGACTGGCCAGCTTCAGGGCTGACTCACCAATTTACCCTGGTCAGCTGTCTAACTGACCCACCTCTGACTAACCAATTAACCAGTTAACTAATCAATTCTGACAAACCAGCTAATTAAGTAACTCTGACTAACCAACCTACTACTGGTGACTGCCTTAGCTAGCTGGTTATTGATTGGGGAGCTTACTGGTTACTGACTGATTTGCTGATTGACTGGTTGGCTGGCTGACTAGTTGGGTGACCCACTCAATTTTCCCGTCACACCCCTTGCCAGACCCAAGCAAATGCCTTAGGGCATGTGTAGGATGACAGGTCTGGGCCCCTCCTTCAGAGATCAGAGATCTGGAATATGCCCCAAATCAGGAAAATTCATTTGTAAAGGGGCAGGAGGTAGTAGCATATCTGGAATCCTGGGGTCCCTCTTGTTAGCAGCATGGGCTGAGATAGGTAAATGGGTCAGGACTGTGAGTAGGACCCAGGCCCCTCAGGAATGGTAAGCAGAAGATGGAGGTCCAGGGGGATTTGTGGCTCCTTTTTGTACAGGTCACCCATTTCCCTGGGGTCTTGGCCCTCTGCCCTGACTCCTTTGTACTCCTGTTCCCCTTTCCCTGCTGCCTGCTCTCAGGCCTGTCCAAGCCTTCCTCTTCTTCCCTTCAAGATTCCACTCAGAGAAGGAATCCAGGACATGGAGACCCATGTGGCCCAGTGGGTCCAGCCCTAAGGTGGTCTCCATATCAGGCACCAAGAGCCTCTGGGAAATTGAGTACCAGTGCCCAACTGCTGCTCTCATGAGGGCAATGGAAGTGGGAAACAGAGGCACCTATAAAGGACATAGAGATGCCAAAGCTCAGATACCAGCATCTTAGTCCAGGGAACTAGGAGATGGAGCCCTGGGCTAAAGCATGCCCTTTTGGTCCTTCTTCTCTCCTAGACCCTAGGGCCTATGGCCTGGCTGTACCAGCATGGCTCATGTCCAATATAGTTCCCCCTTCTCTCTCCTCTAGAGCATGGGAATGGGCTGGGAGCCAGAGGCTGTAGGTTCCATCTTCCCTCCTTACCCATCATAGGCTTGGCCAGTAGGGCCATGGACATTAGGGAGGGAGGCACCACTCAGGGTCCAAAGTCAAACTGTTGGATGGAGTCCAGGGGATTTCTGCTCTGGGAACAAAGCGTTCTGAGGATGCTGGGCATGGGGACAAGGATGGGGGTGGGGGTGGGGAGAGAACAGGGCCCTGGCTCCCATGGATGATGCAGGAGGCAAGTCTCTAGGCCCATGCCGGAGGAGGCTGGGTTGCTCACGGGTTCACTTGCACAAGGGCAGGGTGGGAGTTTACTCTTCCTGGCATTGCTTGTAAATGCTTCCTGCCCAAGTTCTTCCTCTTCAGTTACCTTTGTATAAGTATCATCTGTGAGGACCCTCTCTGATGAATGTTGTAGAAGTAGAAGAAGAGTTCTTTGCTATAGTTAGGGGCATCCATGGTTCATTGAACCAAGGCCACTAAGACAGTCTTGCCTGAGAAGGGGTCTAAGGACACTCAAGAGCCTCCTCCCTGATCCCATAGGGCCCCTCTGCTTGAGCAATGACCCTCCCCCATCCTTGCCCAGACCCCAACCAGGCTCTGTACCTCCCCTGTGGTCCCTGGTTCCCCAGGAGGAGGTAGGAGGTGAGGCCAGTCTGGCCAGAGGCCTGGGCTGCTGCCAGGGAAAGCTGCCTTGTCCCTCTGCGGTGTCTGGGGTGGCTGGGAGGGTGAGGGAAGGGATGGGAGGAAGTCCTGCCCACAGGAATGTCACCCCTCCCCCAGCCACATCCTCAGCGACCCTCCCCTCACTCCCACCCGACTGACCAGGCTTCCCTTTTCTCCCCTACAGCGGGGCGCACATGACTATCTCTCCATGGGAGGAGACATCGTGGAGCGTCCACCACCACCCTCCCTAGCCATCCCCCTGGGAATGTGGCCTGCCTATCACCAGAGCTCCTGCCTGCCAGGACTGGACCAGAGCAGCCCAGCTGGGGTTCCTCTGCCTTGACCCTCAAGACCCTCAACTGACTGAGAGAGGGGCTGGAGGACGCCCCACACTGCCGCTATTTATTGTGGGCCCTGGAGGCTCCATGCGCTTGAGGAAGGCTGGCGAGCCCGTCTCAGGACCCTTTCCCTCAGGGGCTACACCCTCCTCTTACTCTTCTCCAAGCCAGCACCTGGGCCAGGGACCCAGCCACCTGTGGCATATGGGAGACCAGTGTGGTCACTGAGGAGTGGAAGAGCCCTGCACCCAAAGGACCCATCTAGTGCCAAGGGATCCTAACATCTACAGGTGTGGACCTGTCTCCAGAGAGAGAGGAGCCTGTGATTTGCAGGGCGGGACAGCGTGGCCTCATTTCCCGGAAAGGTGTGCAGCCTAGAAGCCGGGAAGAGGAGGCTTCTGGCTGTTTGCACTGACAGCTGGGGGGGGTCTACACCCTCTACTTGCCTGAGTGCCCTCTGCCTGTTGCCAGGTGGCGAGGGGAGGCCAGCCCTGCCCTCAGGACCTGCCTGACCTGGCTCATGATGCCAAGAGGGGGACTGGGCTCTGGCCTCTGCTCCTCCTTCCCTCTAGCTCCTGCCAGAACGTCTCTGGGAAGCCATACAGAGGCTCCCGTCATGAAGGAAGCCATTGCACTGTGAATACAGAACCTGCCTGCTGAACAGCCTACCCCGTCCATCCCCACAAGTGAGCATCCATCCATCTGGACCTCTTCCCCTCCATCCTCTCCCCAGCTTCCTGCACTGAGCTGGTCTCACCTGTCGACTGAGGGAGTCCCTAAGCCCTGACCCTCTCCTGACCCAGCCTTCAACTTCCCGGGGTGGAGCGGGGTGGGAGAACTGCCTGGGCCACCAGCCAAAGCTGGTCTTTGGGCTGTGTTGTTGGCCCAGGTTTCTGCATCTTGCACTTTGACATTCCCAAGGGGGAAGTGACTAGTGGGAGGGAGAAAGGGAGGGGAGGCAGAGGCAGAGAGGCTCCGGGGAGAGCTCTGACTGAAAATGGGTCTTTAAACATGGGTATACCCCTGAGGTTGGGGAGCTCTCTGTACCCCAACCCCTCAGCCCAGTCTTCTTCCCCTGCTGTCAGCAGGTATGGGGTGCTAGGCTGTACTCCAGACCTACATGCATAGCTCCCAGCTCCCATCCCCCTCTGGCCCTTCTTTCTCCTGACCCCAGCGATACTCTCCAGCTCTCACCCCACCATCTTTAGCCAGGCAAGCCAGGGCTGGAGAGAGACCAGGAGGCCCAAGTATCTACTTCCGACTCCACCCTGAGGACCTCCGCTTCCTGGGCTAACCTCTGGCCGTGGCTCTGAGACCTGGGCAGTGGGTGACAGGGCTGTCTATTGCCCCTTGATGCTGCTGTGTCCCTCCTTTCCTAACTCTCTGGGCCCTCCACTGGTCTGGCTGCTAGGCCCATGACCTTCCCTTCCTGCCAGAGAGAATGAGGGTCTGCAGCCCCTGCTACCCATCTCCTGATGCTGACAGCCGAAGGAAGGGCAGCAGAGAACTTTCTCATGGGGCTCATCCTTTTAGTCACAGACTCCATATTCCATGCTAGAAAATACATATTTAAAAATGGAAGGAAAAAAAAAAAACAAAAAAAAAGGCATTCCTCCCTTCCCCCTCCACCTTAGATACATAGTTTTTTCAAGGTCAAAAAAAAAAAAAAAGAAACCCAACCCATTGCAGAAGCTCTTTGTGGGCACTTGGTTACACCGGAGCAGGAGGAACCCCAGAGCCACCTCTGGGTGTCCCCTCCCCCGGCTACCTGCACAGGAACCCCTACTTTCCTCTGAGAAAGCCCAGAGGGGACATTGGCTCACGAACTGTGAGATTGCGTTTTTATACTTGGAAGTGGTGAATTATTTTATATAAGGTCATTTAAATATCTATTTAAAAAATAGGAAGCTGCTTATATATTTAATAATAAAAGAAGTGCACAAGCTGCCATGTGTGAGTCATGGGAAAAGTTTTTGGGGTGTGGGTGGCAAAAGTAGGGGTGGGCGGGCAGCAGCTTTTTCTGAGGTACTTGAGGAAGGAGGGCTGTCTCCAAGTTTGTGTTGTTACTGAAACCTCCTGTACTATTGCTGTCCCAAACATTCATCTGCATATCTGTTTAATAGGAAAATGGGCAGAAAGCAGCCAAACCTCAGGCCTGGCCACGGCCCCTGTTCCAGCCCAGCCTGGGAAAATGGCTGGTGGGGCTCTGTCCAAGGGCCCCAGGGCCCTGCAGGAGGCTCCTTGACCATTGAACCCTGCTGTCCAGGGGAGAAGGAACTGGCCAGGTCCTAGCAGCTGCTGAGGTGAATGAGTCTCTGGACTTTGGAAGTGGGTATGGCTAGCAGGGTTAGAAGCCTACCTTCTGTGTCTGTGTGAAGATCTTTCTAAAAGGACTGATCTTCCTACAGGAAGTAGAGGGGAGGCCAAGGATGTGGCCTTCCAAGAAGGAAGGTGCGCTAGGTGGGCCAAGCAACTGAAGGCCCAGTATGGCTCAAACATATACCTGAGGCAAGGCTGAGACAAGAGGCCTTCCCATCTCTGAGAGTGTGGTGGACAAAATTGTAGTTCCCGGGTTCTTAACCTTGGCTTTCCAGAGACTCCCCTGGGTTGTTTCCAAAAATCCTAATACCCAAGCCCCTTCCCAGATCAACAAAATCAGGATCTCAAGGGTGAGCCTCGGGTACCAGGCATCAGAATTTTTAAAAGACATCTCAAGTGATACAAAGGTAACCCAGGGTGAGAAGCAGCCAAAGCTATACTGTCAGATATGGTGGCTATTTAAGCTTAAATTTATTAAAATGAAATGAGTAAGCATTCAGTTCCTCAGCTGTACTAGCCACATTTCAAGGCTTGACAGTCACATGTGACTACCCTGTTGGACAGCACAAAATGCAACATTTGTATCATCACAGAAATTGATGGGACACCTAAGGGCTTGGGAGGCTGAGGCAGATGGCTTGCAAGTTCAAAGCCAGCCTCAGCAATTTAGCGAGGCCCTAGGCAACTTAGACTCTGTCTCTAAATAAAAAATTAAAAGGGCTGGGAATGTGGCTCAATGGTTGATCATCCCTGAGTTCAATCCCTGGTACAAATAAAGAGAAGAAAGAAATTGATGGGAGAGTGCTGCCCAAATAACTAAGTCTCCTGAGTCCCTAGACTTAGGGGATCTAGGTTATAGAACTAGGATTGGCACCAATCAAACATAGCCAGGAACTAAGTATTCAGGGTCTCTGTCACCCCTTTCTATGTGATTGCCTTCCCCACCCGGTCCCTTACCATTTTTCTTAAGCTAGCTCTTCCCTTTCCATCCAAAACTCCTCAGAAAAGACTTTGAAGAAACTTACTCACATTCAGTCCTTCAAAACCCAACTCAAGGGGCTGCGGTTGTAGCTCAGCAGTAGAGCATTTGCCTAGCATGTGTGAGGCACTGGGTTTGATCCTCAGTACCACATAAAAATAAATCAATGAAACAAAGGTATTGTGTCCATCTATAACTAAAAAATATAAATAAAAATATTTTGCCCAAAAGTCTCCTCTGAGAAGCCTCCCTAGCCTGACTCAGGCTCCTGTGATACGCCCAAGCTTAGCTGCTTCCTCCCCTATGCTCCCAAAGACTTGGGATCTGTTTATCTGTCCAACTGTTCCACCAAATCATGAGTGGACTCTACCAGAAACTGCCGTGTCTCTCCTCACAAGCCAGTGCCTGAGAGTAGCTGGCATACAGTAGGTGTGCCATAAACGTGGATCAAATGGTTAGTACTGAATACATGAATAAAGGCATGGCAGTGCAAATTCTGATCAGATTTAATTGGTGGCCTTCTGCAGGGGTCTTACTGGCATTATTCAATGGAATTAATACCTAGTAACTATAGTTCAATGAGCAGATGGAGGAAGTATTTTCAGCAGAGATGGCTCATTGGCTTCTGATGGAGACAGGGCTTAACAGGTTATAACCCTGCTTGAGTTACAGTGCTGTGGTGAATGGAAAGCCTTTCAGCAAGGATTAGGGGAAAATAAGTAAACAAACAAAAATATAAAACAAAAGCCATGTCCCTTGCCTGCCTTCCCAGAAGGCCCAGAAAGGCCAGAGACTGGTAGCAGGCCTTTCCCTGGGTTTGACCTGCTACGGGGGCTGCTTGGGAAGCCTGGTACTTACAGAGCACTCATCACATTGCATTCAGAACAAGAGAACTCGGGTCCTTGGCTTGGCTGTCTTATTGCCCATTTGTACAACCTTGGGTAAGCATTTAACCTCCCTGAGCCTCAGGTTTCTCAATGTAGAACTACTTTAAGAGTTCAAACCAGGCATACCAGCATGGAGGTTCAAAGTGACAAACCACAAAAAAAGTAACTTTTGGACTCCAAAGGGCTGTTCCTGAACAGCCTTTGTCAGCTGGTCCTACAGCACCAGGCCAGACAGCTCCCTCTAGGCAAGCACTGTGGAACCAGATGCTGCCAGGGCCTGGCCCCTCTCTGACGAAGATAGCAGAGCTAGGTGCTGTGGCGGGAATGAAGATTATGATACCATGTGGCTAAGGGTTTCTGACTGGAGGGAGGGACCCGTAGGAAGCTGGAGGGGAGAGGCCCTGGGTTGCGGTGGGTGCTGGTTAGCAGCAGGGTCAGGAACTCTGGTTTGGAGTATATAAGCAGAAGGGCCCAGCCAAACCTCTAAACCCCTATCCGGCCAGAGGCAGGAAAATGAATCAGAGGCGACCAGGAAGAAGCCTGAGGTTAACCTCCTGCAGACTGTGGGCCATGGTGAGGAAGGGGTCGATGGGGGCACTGGAGTCTGGGCGAGTTTGGTGGGTGTTCCAGGACCCATGAACAAGGAGCTAAATTCATTTGTCCGAGGAGGGGGGGTGAACAGTGCCTAAGCTGCCCTGGGAAGTTCCCCTCCCATGCCCCACAGAGGGCCCCTCTGCCAGAGCAGCACTTTTGTCCCCTGGTTTTTCTCTTTAGTTTCTCAGAGTGAATGACCAGGGAGGGAATGACCAGGCTCTGCTGCCCTGGATGCTGGCACTGCTGAGGGAGCAGGGTGGCCCTGCCAGCCTGGAAATCCCCCTGGCAAAATGGCTGAATGCAGAGGCTTGCTGTCTCCCCCTGCAGAGGCAAGAGCCACTGTGTCTGGGTCTCTAGTCTAGGACCACAGGAAAGCCCACAGTCTGACCCCATCACCCCATCTACAGTCAGCTCCACACTGACTCAGCTCCATGGCAGGGTGACTTGGAGCGGTGGTGGGTGACAGACACTGCAGTATCTTGAGCTCCACAGAGACAATGCCCAGGCAAGCAAGGGCCTGATGGGCACTGGGTGACTCTGTGCCTCCCTGAGGAAAAACAACTGAACATGGCAAAGAGATTCTAGGCAGCAGAGGGCAAAATGTCACCACGTGCATTCTTTGTGCAGACTTGCTGGGAGGAGCCCAAGAAGCAGCACAGGATGTTTCGTCAGCTTCCCAGAGTTTCCTAAGCAGCACTCAGGAGGTGGATGACCATGTCTGCTAAACAGAAGGGAGCATTCGAAGACATGATAAAGGCAGCCAAGGCCCATCATGGAAGAGAAATGGAAACCTATATCCCTCCTATGGGGGAAACAAAAAGGAAGCTCAGGAATCCTGTGCACCCACGAAGCCTCCCTTTGGCTTTCTTCTTCTGTTCTGAACAAGAACATCCAGTCTACCTATCAGCGATGCTGCAAAGAAACTGGCAGAGATGTGGCGCAGCACTGCCGCAGATGACAAGCAGCCTCATGGAAAGAGGGCTGCTGAGCTGAAGGAAAGATGTGAAAAGGACATTGCTGCCCACTGAGCTTAGAGAAAGCCGGACACAGCAAAGAAGGGAGTCATCACGGCTGAAAAGGGACAAGAAAAAAGAAGGAAGAAGAGGAAGATGATCAGATGACAACAAATAAGTTAGTTCTAGTGCATTCTTTTCCTTGTCTATAAAGCATTTAACCCCCCGTCAACTTCCCCAAAAATTGAGATGATGGGATGTGTAAGATTTCTATTTTAAACTGTGCAGTGAAATTAACACACGAATGAATGTGTCTTTAGAAAGCCCTATCAAGTGGTATTTTCAATTAGCAATTAACTAACCTTGCCTGGTAAAGTGTGGGGGTTATTAACTGGCATGGAGATTTAAAGCAGGTTCTTGTCACAGCATTATATATTATATATTATATATAGGATGGTAGTTTTTCATCTTCATTGTCTCTGGTATAGCTTATACAAAGTAATTGTTGTTCTGTTAACTGAATACCACTCTGCAATTGCAAAAAAAAAAAAATCACCTGTTTTGTTGATATTCTGAATATCTCTAAGTAAATGCAGTTTTTTTTTAATTGAAGACAAAAAGAAGAGGTTTGGGGTTGAGGTGATAGAGGAAGCTGGGACAGGGGGGTTGCCAGGTGAATTCTTAGTAGAGAGCTGGGTGACAGCCCTACATTGGATTTTTTTTTTACATTGGATTTTTTTTTAACTTTTGTGTAGTTGTAGATGGACAGCATGCATTTATTTTATTTGTGTATTTTTTTTATGTGGTGCTGAGGATTGAACCCAGTGCCTCCCATGTGCAAGGCAAGTGCTCTGCCACTGAGCTACAGCCCCAGCCCCTTACATTGGATTTTAACTGCTCTGATCAACACGTCCTGCCCAAGACCCCTCTGTTTCATAGTCCTTTGGTGTGTGTGCACCTAGTGAGGTCTGTGAAGGCAGAAGCCTCCTCCTCAATCACTCATTTCCCCATTTATTGATAGACACTAAGGACAAATTGATAATTAAAAGTCAGTGGAAATGGGAAAGGTGGCACACACCTATCATCCCGGCAACTCAAGAAGGCTGAGGCAGGAGGAATACAAGTTGGAAGCCAGCCTCAGCAACTTAGTGAGGCCCTGTGTCAAATCTTTAAAAAAAAAATTTTTTTTAAAGGGCTGGGGATATAGCTCAGTGGCAAAGCACTCCTAGAGTCAATCTCTGTACAAAACAACAATGAAAAAGAGTCAGTGGAAGATACAGGTAGTCAGGCAACCACACAAATAAGTATCTAGTCATAGAATAATAACATGCAGGTGCTATGAGAGCTCATAACGGGGCCTGAGCCAGGGATGTAGGGTGGTGCAGGCCTTCAGGAGGATAAAGATAGAGGAAGCCATAGAAAGTTTACAAGCAGCGAGAAATTGACAGTTCTTCCTCTTTTTTCAAGACTGTCAACAAGATGGAATGGAAAAGAACTGATTAATTACCTGTCTTGTTTGAGGTATTCTACAAAAATGCAATTTCATTCCATCCTACTACCAGTCCTGCAAGCTCTGTGCTAATATCCTCTTTGACAGATATAGATACTAAGGCTTAGATAAATTTAATAAGTCAGCCAGTTCACAGCATCTGGTAAGAGGTAAAGTCTGGATTCGAACCCAGGTCTGCCTGTATTCCAATTCCACACTCTTGTCACAACATCACACTCTAGTGGGCATTTAATAAGTGCTTCTTGCACAAATGGACAGCTTGGGCAAGCCTGCTGGGCTTGGAGGATACTCAGACTTAGCACTGTCATTTTTTACCCCTCGGAAGGGTTGCGTAACCTGGAGTGGCAGGAGGTGCCTTTGATAGACACCTGCTTTCTTGGCCCTCCTATTAACCCTAAATTCATTATTAAAGGAAGAGGGGCATTGCTGACTGGTGTGCCCACTGCCTAGGTCTCTGGGAAAACTCTCTTAACCATCAGCCCCTCCCTCTTGGTTCCTTTGGCTTGGATCCTTTGCGACCTGTGTCTTTTCTTTCTACCCATTATTTGGGTGTGACTGAAGCCCGTGGCTAATTCTAGTCCAGGAAATATCTGGGCACTCACCACTCCAGCTGGCAGCTGACTATAGCATCATTCTTATTTTGCCTGATCATAATCTTTTTGGATAAAAAGGATAGAAATTTGCTCCCCTCACTCAGTCAGATCTCTAAGGGAGGTTGTCCAGGCCTCCCCTGGAAATGCATGTGCAAAGATGAACAAGAATAATTGAATGTGACATCCGCAGGCTCAATATGCTGTGGTCATTCTGAGGGACAGGTTGAAGGCTGGAGGCTGGGAGACCCTGTGGATAGGTGCAGAGCCCTGCCTTTGCCTGAGCCTCAATGAGCTATCATTACCAGAGTGCACCATGGGTGCTGAATCAGTGCTGGTTTTCCTGAAATGAGTTCCACACCTACACGTAGGAAGTCCTCTTTTACTGTCTACTCTCCCAAAGAAGAGCTTCCGATTTAAAAGTAATTCTGTTCAAGGCCTGTGCTGTGTTCTGAGTATTTTTAAATACTAGCAACAAGAAAAAACCATAGGGATGGAGTAGAAACCTGATTTCCTGAGTCACTGCATTATATTATTTTAACTGTCTATTTTTCAACAACAATAAAAATCACAAGTCATGTAAAGATGTAAGAAAGTATGCCCCAAACACAGGAACCAAAGCAATCAATAGAAAATGTCCCTGAGGAAGCCCAGACATTGCATTTACTAGACCAAGAGATTTAATGTGTTCAAAGACTAAAGGAAAACCTTTCTAAAGAACTAAAGGAAAATATGAGCATCTCATTAAATAGAGATGCCAATAAAAAGAGCCAAATCAAAACTATGGAATTGAAAAGTACAAGAATTAAAACAAGATTTTTTTTTTGTACCAGGGATTGAATTTAGGGGTCCTTGACCACTGAATCACATTCCCAGCCCTATTTTGTATTTTATTTAGAGACAGGGTCTCACTGAATTGCTTAGCACCTTGCCATTGCTGAGGCTGGCTTTGAACTCGCAATTATCCTGTCTCAGCCTCCAGAGCCCCATGCGCCACCACCATGCCTGACTACAACAAGAATTTTACCAGAGGGACTCAACAGCAGATTTGAACAACTGTCAGAAAGAATAGGGAACGTGAAGGCAAGTTAATTGAGAATATTCAGTCTAGGAACAGAAATAATGATGAATGAAGAACAATGAAAGAGCCACAGAGACCTTTGTTGCCTTGATCAAGTATATCAACATATGCATAATGGGAGTTCAAAAAGGGGAAGAGAGAAAGAACTAAAAAGAGTATTGGAAGAAATAAAGTTTGAAATTTTCCGATTTGATGGAGGATGTTAATCTACGCAACTAAGGAGCTCAATGTACTCCAAGTAGAATAAGCTTAAAAAGATCTAGAAACATCATAATCAAAAAACAAAGAAAGCAGCAAGAGAGAATAAAGAAAGCAGCAAGATTCTTTGTATTATTTAATACAAAGAATCCTCAATAAGATTAACCATTTATGTTCCATAAGAAACCATACAGGCTAGAAGACAATGAGACAGCATATTCAAAGTGCTGAAAGAATTCTATATCCAGCAAAACTAGCCTTCAAAAAAGAAGAGGAATTAAGTCTCAGATAATTAAAATTGACACTATCACAAAGCAGATACAATCTATAAGAAATACAAGAGGATCATGCAGGCTGAAATGAAAATATACTAAATAATAACTTGAATCCACATGGAAAAAATAAAGAGCCAGCAAAGGTAACTACACAGGTAAGTATAAAAGACAGTATAAGAATATATTTTCCCTATTGATTTAGAAATAAAATTCATAAAATAATAATCATAAATCTATGTTAAAGAGGAAAATGAGTAATATGCAATTTGAAATAACATCTTAAGGGAGGGGGAGGAGAGCTGGGAACTCAGCACAGTTGTAGAGCATCTTCTTATCATAGGTGAGGCCCTGGGTTCATTCCCAGCACCATGGAAAAGAAAAAGAAAAGAGGGGGAGGAACAGAATTATGTGAGAGCAAAATTTTTTTGTATTATCAAAATTAATTCGGTATTAATTTGAAATGGATTGTTATAAATTAAGATGCTAAAGATACTCTCCATGGAAACCACTAGAAAAACTCAAAAATATGTAATAAAAGAAGCAGCAAGGAAATTAAAATGGTACACCAGAGGGCTGGGGTTGTAGCTCAGTGGTAGAGCGCTTGCCTAGCATGTGTGAGGCACTGAGTTCAATCCTCGGCACCACATAAAAATAAATAAATAAGAATAAAAGCATTGTGTCCATCTACATCTAAAAAAAAGTTTAAAAAATGGTACACCAGAGTATTTTTTCTATGAAAGCCTCACTTTTCACCAGTCAGTGAAAAACGGGGACCTTAACTTCCTAAGGAGGGGAGAGGTATGTCCTCCTTGTCCTTCATCCCATGTTCTTTACCCTAAGATAAAATGTCCAATGTGCCTTATTTTCTCAGATAGCAATCATGCTTTTCCCCACAACAACCCCATGAGATAGGCTTTATAATATCAGTGTTAGAAGTAAGAATTCTGAGACTCAGACAGGTTAGGTAAGCAGCCCAAGATACACAGCCACTAAGTGTCAGAACTGGGTCTAACAGGAGGTCTGTCTTATTTAGGCTCTTTCCTCTATAGCTCAGCTCAGCACTTAGCCACCAGAGAAGGTGGTTTCCTTTTCTTTTGTTCCTTTTTCTAACTTTTAATTATGGAAAATATCAAACATATCAAAACAAAGATATACTAAAATGAACCCCCATGTATCCATCACTCACTTTAAACAATGATGGTTAATCTCGACTCATCCATATCCCCACAAGCTAGTCCTGATTCCCCCCCCCTTATTTTGGGGAAATTCTTAAATATACCCTTTTTTTTTTTGGAAAACAGTTGGAATTTTATTACAAATGTAAACATTGTCCTACCACATGATCCTGCAATCACACTCCTAGGTATTTTGCCTAAATGAGTCAAAAATTTATGCTCCAACAAAGTCCTGTATGTGAATGCTTAGCACAGCTTTATTTCTTTTTTTTTTTAATTTTTTATTGTTGGCTGTTCAAAACATTACATAATTCTTGATATATCATATTTCACACTTTGATTCAAGTGGGTTATGAGCTCCCATTTTTACCCCAAATACAGATTGCAGAATCACATCAGTTACACATCCATTGATTTACATATTGCCATACTAGTGTCTGTTGTGTTCTGCTGCCTTTCCTATCCTCTACTATCCCCCCTCCCCTCCCCTCCCCTCGCCTCTTCTCTCTCTGCCCCCTCTACTGACATTCATTTGTCCCCCTTGTATTATTTTTCCCTTTCCCCTCACTTCCTCTTGTATGTACTTTTGTATAACTCTGAGGGTCTCCTTCCATTTCCATGCAATTTCCCTTCTCTCTCCCTTTCCCTCCCACCTCTCATCCCTGTTTAATGTTAATCTTCTTCTCATGCTCTTCGACCCTACTCTGTTCTTAGTTACTCTCCTTATATCAAAGAAGACATTTGGCATTTGTTTTTTAGGGATTGGCTAGCTTCACTTAGCATAATCTGCTCTAATGCCATCCATTTCCCTGTAAATTCTATGATTTTGTCATTTTTTAATGCAGAGTAATACTCCATTGTGTATAAATGCCACATTTTTTTTATCCATTCGTCTATTGAAGGGCATCTAGGTTGGTTCCACAGTCTTGCTATTGTGAATTGTGCTGCTATGAACATCGATGTAGCAGTGTCCCTGTAGCATGCTCTTTTTAGGTCTTTAGAGAATAGACCGAGAAGGGGAATAGCTAAATATACCCTTTCAAATGAAAAAAAATTTAGCATGTGAATTTAAAAGATAGATTTATTTTTTAAAACATAGCTGTGATACTCTGATCACTTCTGAAAAAAAAAATTCCTTAATGTCTTCTAACATCTAAGTTATTGTTTTGATTTCTCTAATCATCTTGAATTTTTTAGAGTTTGGGCATGGACCCAAATATTGCACTTGTATCTTTGATGCTCTTTCATCCCTTTTTTGGGGGGCGGGGGGGCGAGGTGGATACCAGGGATTAAACTCAGGGGCACTCAACCACTGAGCCACATTCCCAGACCTATTTTGTATTTTATTTAGAGACAGGGTCTCACTGAGTTGCTTAGTGCAAAGTTGCTGAGGCTAGCGTTGAACTCATGATACTCCTGCCTCAGCCTCCCAAGCCACTGGGATTACAGGCCTGGCTTCTTTCATCTCTTAAACCTCTTGTCACCCATAGCATTTATTTGTCCACAGCAGCTTTATTGCTGAAAAACGGCTCATTTGCCCTGTAGAATGTCCAAGTTTCTGATTTTGCCTCCTGCTACCTCATAGAGTCACTAACAAGTTCTTGTGTCATCTATGATCAATCTTTTTAAATACATGTTAAGTCTGTAAATCTAATTGGACATTAGATTTACAGACTTAACATGTATTTTTTTACAGACTCTCATGTATTTCTTATTTATTTATTTATTAGTTATTGGCAGACACAACATCTTTGTTTGTATGTGGTGCTGAGGATCAAACCCGGGCCGCACGCATGCCAGGCGAGCGCGCTACTGCTTGAGCCACATCCCCAGTCCCAGACTCTCATGTATTTCTATCTTTAAAATTCAGAGAAAAACTTTAATGTCCAAAATTGAGAGACTAGTTACATGACAATGGGTCATCATTACAGTGGAATTTTACAGTCATTTCTGATTAGAGTATTCAAGAATATTGAGTGATATGAGAAAACGTGTCTCTATCATCAAGGAGAACGTAGGAATCAAAAATACATACAGAGTACTACATACATGCACATAAAAATAATTAGTAGGAACTACTAATTATAAGGAAAAACAATTGTGTTAGTAGAGACAATTAACTGTTAGAATTGTGGGTAGTTTTTTTCCTTTATTCTTTCTACATTGTCCAATTTTTAATAATACATTTATATTACTTTTATAGTCAGCAAAAATATTTTGCAAAACTTTTAGTTCTGTAATACAAAGTTGTGATTTTTCTGAAGTTATCCACAGGACCACAATGTTACCGTGAGACAATATTTAAACATACCAAGCAGTGTAACCATAGAATAAATTTCTAATCAGTTGCTGGTTGGTCATTGGTTGTTCCATTGTCTCTAAAGGGTCATTTTGGTCACAAAACAAATCAAAAAAACAGTCTGCCTGTTACAGGGACCTAGAAGGAATGGAGATAGTTCATTAGAAATACCAGGAGAGCAGACCCTGTGGGTCAGTGGCCTGGTCCAAGGGCATGAGTCTTCAGAAGAAGATGAGTCTTCAAAAGGGCATGATCTTCAATCTTGCTGTCCTGGAGATCACAGGTACCTCCATGAGGGCTAGCCCAGAGCAGCAGCCCCAGGGAGCATGCTGGAGAGTCTCTCCACCAGGACAGCAAGGCCAAGCTGCAGATTTGACATGGGTAGAAGGAGAAATAAGATTTCCACCTTTTTTTTTTCTTTCTGTCTTGGTTACCATAGATCAATGCCCTGAACACACAAGGCTTCAGATATTGATCTATAAGAAAAGATGAGACTTTAGGATCTCTGAGGTCCCTTTCTTCTGACACTCTCATCTTTTCTGGGATTGGTCTCCTCCAAAGTCCAAAGACTACTTGAACTATACCAAGGAGAGGCATTTTTTGCTTCCTCACTCCTAAGTAATATTTTAAACATATGTCCCCACTTATACACCATCTGATTGCCGCAACAGTGTCACATACGCAAATTCCACTCACACAGGCCAACCCACAGGGAGACCACAAATCACTAGGGCAACCCTTCAATCAACCAGTCTCTCCCATGGCATCTTGTTTTCCTTTAAGCGGACGGTTTATTTGTAAAACTTTTATTTTTCTGTTTACAAAGTTAGCACAAACTGATTATAGGTATACAGGAAAACACTGAAAGATATAAATAAAAAGATTAAAATTAATCCCACCATTCAGAGATTAAAACCTGTCTGTTGTCTACCCTTGCAAGACTTTGATAGTATGTTTATATGTCTGCATGTTACTATCATAATGTATATACAGTGTTATGCCAATTTTTTACTTAGTATCATAATTCTAAATATTCTCATTACATTAACATTTCTATAAATATCTTTCTTTATTCTTTAAATTTCTATGTTTTTCTGAGCTAATTAACTAATCCACAACCATATATTGAGCTTCTATTATAAAGCATTCAAAGGCAGGTGACCAGGACAACATTTGTATCCACAAGAGAATGAAAGACAACATGTACAAAGCTTTCAGACACCACTGGGCAGGAAAGAAACCATGTGTCTGAGTGGAAGAGAAATGATGGACAATTTTGAGGACCACAATTCCTGAGCCAAAAATTGGGCCAAAGATCTAACCAAAGTGATGTTGCCTAAGTGGGCTTCAGTTTCCTCATCTGTAAATAGGGGTGAATGGCACCAGGCAAGTGTTTGCTGTTTTTATTATTTGGGGAACATAGTATTTCAGAAGTTGTTGCTTGGCTGTCAAAATATTTGCATTTCTAGTACATTCTAATGTGGGGATTGTGGGGCAAAATATTTGAAATCTGAACTGTCCTCAGAGATGCAGAAATAAATGAATACCCCTATCTAGAGGAAAAGGGAAACTGGAAAGGAGGGAGAGAAAGAGAAAGAGAGAAAGACTTTCCAGCTAATGATCAGGGAAAACTACACAGAAGAGAGATCTGAAGCAGACTTCAGAATCTTCCTTAGAGTCGTAACTCTTTATTTCGCAGTTCAAACACTGAGGTAGAGGAATTCATCTGACACCTCCCCACCCCCACCAGACCACACTGGGTGCACAGCGCTGCCCTGCACCCAGCACAGAGGCAACACCAAGAAGGTACTCAGTTGACCTCTGTGGACTTGAAAGAGAAGACAGATGCAACTTCCAAACCAATTACTTCCCTCTATTTTTTAACCAGGAACCAAACTCTGAACTGAGCCTTTTGTTCCAGAGCAAACATTCTCCACCAACTTTTCAGCACAATGTAATTTGATCTGGCAATATCAGCAGAGGTCCAAATAGAACATACTTTAAGCAGCATTTGGCTTTTGGCTCACAAGGATAGACCATCTCTCTCAGAGACTATTCTCTTCATTCTTTGCATGGTATGACAATGAGCAATCTTTTCATTAAAAAATTTTTTTTTAACTTGAGCAGCATTTTTTAAAGATGACCAAAAAAAAAAAAAAAACCAAAACCCTACGGACACTAGGGAAGTCCAGCCCTAACTTCAGCTGGAGAAAGGAGCATGGATTGGAGTCCCACAACCTGGTTTCCCCTTGGTGCACCTTAATGAGGAGCTGGGGAGCCGCTCTCAGATGGAGGCTGCAGAGAAACCAAGGAAAAAATCCAAAGATTAAGAAGGTTTAAGGAAAGGCTGGGTTCAGCTCTACAAAGGTGTCAACTTCCACACCACTGTCATTCCCCACACTCCAGAGGCTCAAGGTCACCTGTTGAGGGCCACAGCCTAGTCGGGATGACGCATGGCATTTTTGCCAGAAGTAGTGGTTGAGAGGTGACACCAGCGAGTTCTCACAGAGTTCCCATTGAGTTCCAGTTGAGCTCTCCCGGGGATTCCCGGAGAGTTTCCATTGGTTGGGGAAGTGCCGGAGGAGGGATATTTCCGGTTGGTGGTTCCTGGACAAGCCGTGTGGCGTTTGGGAGAATTCCCGGGGAGCGTGTGTGGAGTGTGCTGGTGGAGTTCAGAAATAAAGTTTGTTCCTGCTTCAGTGGCTTGTGATTTGTGCCCAGCCAGACTGCGGCAGTCACCAACAAAGGACGCAGGTAACCCCTTCACCATCAGGGCCAAATCTACCATTCAGCCTAATCTCCAGTCACTGTGTCAAGGGCTTGTAATGTTCGTCCTCTGTGCCCTTCCGAAGGCTCTCTCTCCACTTGAGATATCTAGTCCCTGTCTCACTGCAACTTCCTAAACTGTCACTCTGGAAAGGTTCCCAATCCCCCTGATTAAAAATTGATCTCTTCTATCATTCCACCTGAATCTCTTGATGCCATTTATATGTTTCTCAAATGCCCTGAAGTTATTAAGGTATTCATCTTATTTTTCATGTGCCTCATTATAATAATGCCTTTTATTCCTATAATACAGCTTTACAGGTAACTAAGCAATTTTGCACGTTTTATTACTTAGTCCTCACAACATCTGTACATTTTTTGCAATTTACATGGAAGGACCTGAACCCAAAGCATTTATACAACCAGGGGATGACAGCCTGGGACTTTTTTTTGCCAAATCTCCCTTGCTTTACCATCAGCTCCCTGAGGACAGGAACTCTGTCTTAATCATTATCCTAGCCATCAAACCTGACACAGGACCTGGTTTAGAACACATGTTTAATGAATGCTTTTTCAGTGAGAGAATGTGTATGACCTTGGACAATCCCTTCACCTCAGAGGGCTAGGTAAGATTTCCTTGACAGTCCTTCCCATCTACTTTCATTGAAAGAGTTAATGGCATCACATCTCTGAATTCCCTTCTGATGTATGCATGCCCTGGGCATCCATAGGACATCTTGCCAGTTGTCAGGGTATCCATTCCATTCTATGTCCTTTATATACTCATGTATTAGTTTCCTGTGCTGCTGTAACAAATCACCAAAAACTTAGTGGCTCAAAACACCTTGGATGTATTCTTTTACTAATTTGGAGATAAGAAATCTGAAATCATTTCCACTGGGCAGACGCCAAGGTGTAGACAGGGCTCCTTCCTCCTACAGGCTCTGAGGGGAGAATCTGTTTTCTCACCTTTTTAGCTTCTAGCGGCCTCCTGCATTCTTTGGAGTGTGGCCCCTTCCTCCATCTTCAAAGACATTATTCCAGTCACTGCTTCTATTGTCACATCACCTTCTCTTCTGTGGTCAACTTTCCCTCTGCCTCCTTCCTATAAAAACTCCTGGGATTCCATTTAGGGCCCTCCTACATAGGATAGCATTCAGAGGTTCCCAGGATTAGGATCTGGGCATCTTTGGGAAGCATTATTCAGTCTACTTCAGTGATGGTTGCACCCATAGTTTCTTTTATTTATACATTTGTCCTGTATCTCCAGTACCTTGTGAGCAATATGAGGCCAAGGCCATACACTATTTCTCTCTCTATTCCCATCTCCAAACGTGGCTCCACACATAAAGTAAGTGCTTACTAAATAATTATGTGATTAAACAATCCCGAATCAATGGATTCCTATTGCTTCTGCCTTAAGGATCATCTCAGCACAACATTCCAAAGAAATCTGAATCTCACTTCAAAAAACAGCCTTAAAATAAATGTTAGTTTGTAATGAAATTCTCTCAGGGACATAGAGGAGGAGGTTACACAGTACATTACCCAGCAAAGCTTCCAAAAAAATGCCTTGGAGACACTTCTCCTGCTCCTCCAGTCCCTTCACTCAATTTCTCTACTTGCCCACCCACCACCTTGACAGCCAAATTCATAATTGTTCCCAGGAAAAATGCAAGAGCATCGGGACTTAATTTTTGACACCACCCATCCTCAGCCAATGGGCTAGCTATTACCAAGAAGGAAAAAAGCGCTAGCCATTTCCTAAATTTTTGGGCTTGTTCCTAGACCTGCCTCCCACATGGTGGGCTCTGCGAGGCACCCAGGGTCTAATGCCCAGTGGTTCCATGACTCCATTTGGGACCAGCCCTGCCTCAGAAGAAGCAATTCAAGGGGAAACTGCCTCCAGCCAAGGCCCCCAAGGCTGACTGTGAGGCAGCCTCTGGCAAGAAGAGACACCAGCCTGGCAGCCCATCTGAGACTGGGAGAAGCTCAGGACATCCAACCTCCTAGCAGCCCAGCATCTCCAGTGTGAATGGCTCAAAGGTCTCCTCTCCCTCCTCCCAAAGTAAGAGTCCTAGTAAAATCTCAGTAACCCTTGGCAACAAATTCCTGATGCTCTGACTAGATCCAGCCCTTTCTCAACTCCAAACTGTGCTCCCAGGCATCTTGTCACACAGGCAATACATCCTGAGAGTATAATTATGATGACCTAACAGTGGGCAAGAGTTTCAGCATAGCTTTCTGCTTTGTTACATCCTCACAGCAAATCTGCAAGGCAGATACTATTGTTATCCCACATTTCCCAGGGGGAAACTGAGTCTGAGCAAGCCTAACTGATTTATCCAAGGTCACGCAGCTAATAAGTGGTAGAGTCAGAATTCAAATTCAGGTAGTCTGGCATGCAGGAGGGCAAAACATCTCACTTCCTGTTCACCTGGAGGATGAGTTGAATTAATAAATTGCAGCATCACTCCGTCTTCCCAGGTGTTTTAATTAAGCCTTTCAGACACTCTGTGTCATTTGCAAAGGGTCTGGGTCCACACAGAGTCCCTCCACATTGGATCCATCTCCAACGCGTGCCACCTCTGTGGCCTGAGGGCACTTTCCTGGCCCAGAGCTCCTTAATTCTTCAGTTTCCAGGAGCATGGGGAGTGGGGCTCTGAGGTGGTTTATTGCTTCCTCCTCAGGGGATACCCAGTCTCTGATGAGGCTAGACTCAGCCTCCAATCCTTTCAGACCAGCATGGCCGACTCACCTCCTTCCCTTCCCTTCCTGCAGGTCAAGGGAATCTGTGAGGCTAAATTTAATCCTTATTTCAAGCTTCAAGCCTCACCAGGGAGTTTCTGAGACTTTCAGTCTGGTGAGTGGCATGACCCTGTATAAGGTGGTTTTTCATCTTGTACAATAAGTTCCAGACAGTACATTGTCCCAGAGATTAGAATGCTCATCCCAGGGGTGGCCCCTCTTGGCTTTGTTACAGAGAGATCACATTTCAAATCCAACATCTCCGATGGTAGCTTGGCTGTGTTGACATTTACATTCTCCCATGTTAAGAAAGTCCCCACATTGTCATTTTTAATGTTCCAACATGTTATTGAAAGAAAGTTTGCTTGGAAATTCCTCTCTTGGCACTTGGATCATTTCCAATTTCTCATTTTTCTGCCCATTCTAAAACAGACTGATTATTTATTTAATTTTTTGGATGATGATTTACTTCCTTGTAGATAAGTGTCCTAAAGTGGAATAAATAGTCCAGAAGATAGGAACAGTCTTATAGCTTTTGATACATATCTTTTTATTGTTTTGTTTAAGAAATTACCAAAACTTTATTATCATCAGAAACATCAAAAGAGTTCCTGTTTTCTCACAGTTCTGTTAACATTAAGTTTATTGTTTTTATTTGCTTTTGACTAGTTTAATAGTTTTAGATGATACCTTAAAGTTGTTTTAATATATTTCTCTTTATTATTTTCAGTACAATGTTTGTTCTTTTTTTTTTTCTTTTCTTTTTTTAATTTGGGCATAAAGTTTTCCCCTCCTGTGGTAACTTACAGAACAGAGTCCAGACCAAACTACATATTTGTATCAAATCTTTTCTATTTTGGAATAAGCTTCTAATAATTATATTTTTGCATGTCTTTTATTTCTACAGCTTTGTTTTACATGAACTGTAAATTCCATAATAATCTCTTTATATTTTTCTATCTTCTCCT
The DNA here is from genome assembly GCF_001458135.2 of Marmota marmota marmota. Lineage (NCBI taxonomy): Eukaryota > Metazoa > Chordata > Mammalia > Rodentia > Sciuridae > Marmota > Marmota marmota. The sequence goes on from NW_026000081.1 coordinate 2,770,422, forward strand.
TAATGTTGTTCATTTCTTAGTCAGACATTTATGACCCCTTCAGATCTGAGTTGGCCATGTTATTATTTTCCATTTAAAAAAATATTAACATACTCTTTATTACAATCTATCTGAAACGTATTATTAAACATAATGTGATGTGTTACTCTAAGGTATTAACTTTCTTTCAATTTCCTATTGCTCAGACGATAATTAGCAAACAGGGAAATCTTCTTGCATTGCTGTGTTACTTCTGCCTTATTGTGAATTAAGTTTATAAAATAGGGAAGCAGCTGTGCTACAAGAATTGCTGTCCTGTTTCATTCATTCATTTATTCAACAAATATGCATTAAGCACCTACTATGTGCCAGACACTCATCTAGGTCCCAAGGATAAAGTCTAAACAAAACAAACATCCCACCCTCATTTTGGGAATGGTGAGAAGATAAATTTAAAATAGGTAGTAGGTAGATAAATAACCATAAGATAAGAAAGAGGATGAGGAGCCCAACATGGAAGTGAAAAGTGGAACTTTTCAACTGGAGCTTAGAAAAACCTCACTGAGCAAAGAAGGAGGGAAGGGAATAAGCATATACATATCTTTAGGAAGAGGGCAGAGAGAATGGTAAGTGCACAGCAATGTCAGGTTCCAGGAGCAGGAAGGCACCTAAAGTGTTCAAGGAACAGGGAAAGGTCATGGTACCCATAGCAGAGTGAGAGATGAAAGAGAAAAAGCAGTCAGAGAAGGGAGGGAGTAGATCTTCTAGGGCCAAGTCAAACATTGTACTTTAGTGTTTACTCAGAGGGGGACAGGAAGACTTTGAATGTTTTTGCACAAAAGAAAGACAGGGTCTGGTTTAACAGCTTGCCAGAGCCACTCTGGCTATGGCACTGAGAAGACTATAAGAGAGCAACGGTGGAGGAAGGCAGATGTATCAGGAGGATCCTGACTGTAGGATGGGCAAGAGGTAATGGTGTCCTAGGCCAGGGTGGTGGAGGTGATATTGTGAGAATGGATAGATTTTAGATCTATTTTTGACCTCTCAGATATGAATAGTAAAACAAAGAAAATTCAGGATGACTCCATAAATTTTGGCCAAGTTATTGGAGGGGTTGTTGTATTAGTCAGCTCTCTATCACTGTAATGAAATACCTGAGGCAGCTTGACTTTATAAACAGGTCTATTTAGCTCACAGTTCTAGAGATTCAAGGGCATGGAGCCTGCATCAGCTCAGTTCTGTTGAGGGTCCTCTCAGCTGCATCACATCATGGTGGGTGGCAACAGCAGAAGTTCATGTGGGAATAAGCAATTGCATCAACAAACAGGAAGCCAGAGAGCTGATTGGGGCCAACCACAGGCTTTTTTATAACTGCCCTCTTTCTTAAAAACTACCAAGAGGTCACAGGACAATGATCTTCCTACCTTACAGAGATAGTATCCTCAGTGACCTAAGCCCCACCTCTTAAAGGTCCATCAACTCAATAGCACCACACTGAAGACCAAGTTGCCAGCCAACAAGTGGGACTTTGGGGAATGAACCAAATCTAACCATTCCAACCACAGTAGTGGTTTTGCCACTTAATGGGATAGAGTCAGTCTGTAGGAAGGCTTGTTTAGAATTCGAAGTTAGTCCTGTTAAGTTTAAAATGCTATACCAAGTATGTGGTTTTTGTAATACATTTGAAGTTTGATGGTAGGGTCCTACTTTCTTCTACGCTATTTGCAAAGATTGATATCAATTACTCAGCCTCTGTAATCATTTTGTACAGCCTTAAATTAATATTTCGTTTAATCTGTTAACTTTGAAACACTGTCACATTTATTGGATTTTGTTTTCCAATGACAACCTGGTCTCTCCATCTATTTATAGGCTCCTTTACTTTTCCTGTTATGGTTTAATAATTTTCTTGGAATAAATCTTGTGGCTCAAGGAAAATCCTCAAGCAAATTTAGTTTTTGGTTCATGGTTATGAATGGAATCTTTCTATTGTCATATGTGGGTTTCCTTTGGCTCACATCTTTGCTGAATTCATTTATTATTTATAGCACTTTAGAGGATGCTTTTCTTGGAACATTTAGGTATATAATCATGTCCACTGGAGCACTATTTTTTATCCTTATATTTTTATGTCCTTCCCAAATAATATTGCCAGCATTTCTAATATGGTGTTGAGAAGAACAGCCATGAGAGAACCCTCTGTTCAGCCTTCGAGGAGAGGATGCTCGTGCATCTCCAGTAAGAAAGACACCAATGCTTCAGATTAACTACATTGCTCTTCTCATTTGAGAATAAAAATCTCTTATTAGATCTAATTATGAAGATCTAATGAGGTATAAACATGAAACTCCATTGACTGTCTTTACAACTATTAAAAATGTGACTTTTGGCTTAAAACTTGTTTTCTTTTTCATTCGTGATTTAATTTTCCCCATTTTTTTCTCTCCTTTAAAAATGAAAATTAGCTAGTAAATGAAGTGCCAAGGAATCTAAATCTAATTACATTTTTTTGTTTTTGTTTTTGTTTTTGTTTTTTGGTACTGGAGGTTGAACCCAAGGGTGCTTAGCCACAAGCCACATTCCCTGCCCTTTTTATTTTTTATTTTGAGGCATGGTCTCATTAAGTTGCTTAGGGCCTTCTAAGTTCCTAAGGCTGAACTTGCAATCCTCCTGCCTCAGCCTTCTGAGCTGCAAGGATTACAGGCACATGACCCTGCACCCAGTTTGTATCCATAGTTCTTTTTTTTTATCTTTTTTTTAATGTTTATTTTTTTATTATTAGTTGTTCAAAACATTACAAAGCTCTTGACATATCATATTTCATACATTTGATTCAAGTGGATTATCCATAGTTCTTAATTCTGTGCCTAGTGGAGTAAATGCCTGATAAAGCTGAACAAATGGAGCTGTGGATGGCTCTTCTTGTAGAGTGTTGAGCAAAGTTCAAAAAAACTTAACCCCTAAAAAACCAAACAACCCTATCAATAAATGGGCTAAGGAGCTGAACAGACATTTCTCAGAAGAAGATATACAATTGATCAATGAATATATTTAAAAATGTTCAACATCTCTAGTAATCAGAGAAATGCAAATCAAAATTACTGTAAGATTTTATCTTACGCCAGTCAGAAGGGCAGTTATCAAGAATACAGACAACATGGGCTGGGGTTGTGGCTCAGTGGCAGAGTGCTTGCCTCACACATGTGAGGCACTGGGTTCGATCCTCATTTGTATATAAAAATAAACAAATAAGGATTAAACAAATAAGGATTACTTTATTTGGATATAAAATAAATAAACAAAATAAAGATATTGTATCCATGTATAACTAAAATATATATATAAAGAATAGAGACAACAATAAATGTTAGCGAGGTGGGGGAAAAAGCACACTCATACATTGCTGGTGGCACTGCAAATTGGTGCAACCAATCTGGAAAGCAGTATGGGGATTCCTTAGAAAACTTGGAATGGAACCACCATTTGACCCAGCTATCCCACTCCTTGGTGTATACTCAAAGGACATAAAATCAGCATACTATAGTAACACAGCCACATCAATGTTTATAGCAGCTCATTCACAATAGCTAAACTGTGGAAGAAAACTAGATGCCCTTCAATAGATGAATGGATAAAGAAAACTGGTATATATACACAATGGAATATTACTCAGCATTAAAAGAGAATAAAATTATGGCATTTGCAGGTAAATGGATGGAGTTGGAGAATATCATGCTAAGCAATGTAAGCCAATCCCCAAAAAAACCAAAGGCCAAATGTTTTCTCTGATAAGTGGATGCTGATCCACAATGGGGAGCATGGGAAAAATGGAATTCCATTTTTATTTTTCTCTTTACTTTTTATTGGTTTTTAAATGTCTTTCTTTATTATGATATTATATGGAACTTAAAACTTGAAAGTTACTAATCATTCATTGCTCAATGTAGGCTATCAGATCTGCTGTTTGTGATTGCAAAATCTATTTTATTTGATCCCATGTTTTTCACATACTCATTAGAGATTTTAGAATAATCCCATCATTTTAGTTTCTTTAACAATATGGTTTTAATTACTTTTCTTATAGGTACTGAATAATTATATTTCTTTTTAATTCAGTCTTTTAAACTTATTTTCTCCTTCTTAGGAAGCTCATCTCTGTGACATGTGATATAAGTGATCTACTGTTAAGATCTTTCAGTGCTCCTTAATTTATCTTTTGGGCATCAGAGTTGACTCTCCTGTTTCCTCTAACTGGTCTATGTTAAGAAAGAAAGAAAAGAGTCAAACTCTGTGGTTATATTTTGACATTCTGAAAACCCTTTAGATATTCTAGTTTTTTAGATAGTATTTGACTGATATTTGCATGCCAAGCATATTTTGTGCCTATATTGTCTCATTTACTTGGGGTAACAAACTCAGGAAGTGGGTATTTAAATCCTCATTTTGCAGACTTGGAGGCTCAGAGAGGTTAAACGTCTTGACAATGTTTTACAACTAGTAAATGATACAGCCATAATTTAAACTTCATAAGTTTCATATTACCAGTTTGTTTTGCTTTGATTCATTGACCTTGTCTTTTGTTTAATCCTAGCAGGTTACTTTCTCCTAAGGTTTTTTTTTGTTTTTGTTTTTTTTTTTAATCCTTAGACTTCTTGGTCCCTGGTGGTGGTCTTTGTTTCTATAGGATTCTGCTGATAAACAGTGTCCAGCCCTCTTCTCTTTCGGTCTTCAAGAAGGGAAGATGGAGTCAGTCAATCCCACTTAGTCACTGGCAAAAAAAGGCTCAGATCCAAGTGTACCCCTTTCCCTGAAGTAGCCTCTACCACAGTGTTTCTGTAGATGTTGCCTCTGGATGACCAGCCTCAGGTGCATCTGAGAAATTAACTGCTCACCAACAAAACAGCTTTGGGCCCCACATAGACTTACTAAGTTGGAATTTCTGGGGACAATTTCTGGGGCTCTTAACTATTAACAGGCTTCCCGGGTGATTCTAATGCACACTCAGATTTGAAAACCACTGCCCAGGGTTGATACAGTAAACCTCATCTGTCAGACACATGGATGACCCCTCTTGTTCCCTTTGAGTACAGGCAGAATCCGTGACTTATATACAATATAGAAAAAGGCAATGATAGACACTCATGTGATCAACAGATAGAAGACTCCACGTTATGTTATGTTATGTTATGTTATGTTATGTTATGTTATGTTATGTTAGACTGTCTTGGAGGACAAGAAAAGGAGGTGCTCTTGCTGGCCTTGAAGAAGTAAACTGCCATGATGTGACATCCTGTGAAAGGGCGACATGCCAGGAAATATGGGTGACCTCAGGAAGCTGAGAACAGATCCCAGATGACAGCCACAGGGGCCACAGTCCCACAACCACAGGAACTTAATTCTGCTACCAGCCATGTGAAGCTGAAGGACCCAAGGTCCATAAAGGAATGTAACCCTGGAGGAAACTCTGATTGTCACCTCATGAGACCCTGAAAAGAGCAAGCACCCAGGAAAGTCATGCCTGGATCCCGATCCATAGATAGGATGAGGCAATAAATGCTTGTTGTTTTAAGTTGCAAGATTGTTTTAAGTTGAAATTTGATACGTGACAATAGAAAATTAATGCTTCTCCTGCTACAGCTTGGATCTGAAATGTCCACCAAAGGCTTGGTCCTCAGCTTGGCACAGTTGGAAGGTGGTAGAAACCTTTGAGGGTAGGACCTAGTGGGAATTTTAAAGTCATTGGAGATATGCTTTCACTCTATCTCTTACGTTTCCACTGTTATAAAGTAAGTAGTTTGTTTCAGTACACACTCGCCCCATGATGGACTGCCTTGCCACAGGCCCAAAAGCAACAGGGCCAACCAATCATGGACTTAAGCCTCCAAAACTGAGAGCCAAAGCAAGCCTTTTCTTTTTTTTATTTTCTTGGGCATTTTCTTAGAGTAACAGAAAGCTGACTAATAAAACTCCCTTCTCAAATTTTCAGCACTCAACTTTTTCATAGCATTATTTATAGACTTGTGGGAAGAGGTTGGAAGTAATTATCTATTTTTTTCATTTTAAATATACCTTTTTTAACAGTTAATACACTACTACATTTTCATTATAAAATTAAAAAGACCAACTATACCAAAAATTGGCAAGGACGTAAAGCAATTGGGATTCTCATGTTGAGAATGAAAAATAGTACTTTGAAAAATTGGTATTTTTTTTTCAAAGTTAACATACACCTACCATACAATCTAACAGTGCTACTCCTAAATATTTACACCAAAGAAATCTTATTTCCATTCAAACACTTGTACACAAGTGTTCAAAATAGCTGTATTCACATAGTCCAAAGTTCATCAACAGTTGGCTGGATAAGCAAAATGGAAATATTATTGGGGAATGAAATATTGATTCATATAACAATACAAATAAATCTTGAAATCATTATGGAAAGTGCAGAAGCCAGATACAAAAGAGTGCAAATTGTATAATTCTATATATAAAATTAAAACTAATCTCTCATGACAGAAAGCAGATTAAGAAGCAAGGCTAAGAGGGATGGAGAGCAAAGAGCATGAGGAATCTTTTGGATATGATGAAAAAGTTGTGTATCTTGATTATGATGGTTGTTGCATAGTGAATATGATTTTCAAAACTCATTGCATTGTGCATTTTAAATGGGTGGGGTTTAACTGTATACAAATTACTACTCAATAAAGTAAAAAAAGTAGATAATACCTCCACAGGATACACAATTCAAAAGGCACAAAAGATACAAAGTAAGTCTGTCCAACTCCAGGGGCAGCCATTGTTGTTTCCTGTGTATGTTTCTAGAGATATCTTTACTTAATATAAATTGCAGATATTTATGTATTTTATTATTATACATTAAAAAAGAAGCCTCCTTCTTTTGTTTAAAATAGCTAAATAACTGTCCATTTATGGCTATAACATAACTAAGCTAGTCTCTAATTGATGAACACTTGATTATTTCCTGTCTTTTTACAAAGATCAATGAGAATCAGTTAAGTGAATGGGAGGGGCAGGGGATGGTAGTGAGGGACTTGAGAACAATCTATACCAAAATAAGCCAAACTAGTATAAAATTGCTGGAATAAAGAGTATTTGCATTTTTTTATCTTTTAAGATATTGCTAAATTACCCTCCATAGAAATTATACTGATGTATATTTCCACCAGCAATGAAAGTGTCCATTTTTCTATACAACTTTGCTGACACAACACATTATAAAACTGTTCAAAAAGCACATATCGCTATAATTTTATTTTGTGTTTCTTATTTTGAGTTTCTTATTTAACACCTTTTCACTCTTTTAAAAATGGCACACACCTGTAATCCCAGCAACTCAGAAGGCTGGGGCAAGAGGATAGCAAGCCCAAGGGCAGCCTCAGTAACTTAGTGAGACTCTGGTCTCAAAATTAAAAAAAAGAAAAACTGGGGATGCAATTCAGTGGTAGAGTATCCCTAGGTTCAATCCCCAGTACCCTCTCAAAAAAAATGTTATTTACATTCATAGATGTTTTAGTGGTTGTTTCTTATGAACTGTTCATATCCACCCACTTTTCTATAGGGCTGTTGGCTTTTTCTTATTGTTTTATAATAGTTCTTTATTTATGGTCTTGGCTCAGAATCCTCAGGAAACAGTTTGAAGTAAAGCTTACATATTAATGCTTTATTGAGGGAGTGCAATTCCAGGGCAGCGAGAGTGAATGGAAATAAGGCCAAAAAGGAGGGGGAAAATACAAGGTGTTTTGTTATCAAGCTGACCATAGATTCATGAGCAGACAGATGGACACTCAATTAGGTGACTGATGGGTGGGGCGAAATGGTGACAAAGGAGCTGAGAACAATCCACACCAAAATAAGCTGAATTGGTATATTGATTATTTCAGATGGAAAACATTGGATAAAATGCACTGGCAGAAAAAGTAACTCACCTGCCTTTTCCTAACTGAGTAGACTGCAAAGATTCCCTTAGGAGAGATGCCTTCCCTGAGAGCCAAGAGAATAGAACTTATCATTGGAGACCGGGAACTGGAGCCAAGGACCCAAATAAGCTCATTAAAGTAACTTTTATCTCTTAATAGTTTTACACATCCCCCATATGTCTCTCAATGATCACCCTAGAATTGATTACCCCTACCCCAGAACCCTCATCCTATAATTTCTTCACAAATGTATTTCTTGTCTAAAATGAATAAGAGCTTTCTGCTTTGGCCATTTCTTTGGGTCTTCACTCTCTTATGAGGGTCCCCAGGTACATGCAAAATTAATAAAACAGGTATGCTTTTCTCCTGTTAATCTGCCTTGTGTTAATTTGGTTCCTAGACCCATATGATGATCCCACCTAAGAACTGAGATCGGTAGAGGCAATGGGAATAGAGAGGAAAAGATTCAATCTACTGTCTCTTCTCAACAGCTGTCCTACAGGGCATTAAGTGCCCTATACTTTCAGATTGTATCACCTTGAACAGCAGATGGAGAAGCCAGATCTCAGGTAAGGAGGCATGATATTTCATCTGAGTTCAAAAGAGGGGAGTGTCATAACTTCCAGGTCTCGTCATCAGTGCAGTTGTGGCCCTAGCCTGCCCTATATCCTGGTAGAGGACAAGATAGGCATTGTTGTTAGGGATAAGACAACAAGGACAGTGGGTCAGGGCAGGCCACATGGAGTCAGCCACTGAGGTCCTGGAGAGGCAGGAAATGAAAACAAATCTGGAAGAAATGATAAATACAGATATAGTAATATGAAGTTATAATAATATAAAATCATCCTTTTTGCTATACTTTTAAGTTTTAGATACTTGTTCTTCCCATCCTCTGATTTATTTGACTTGAATCATTTATGTGATTTTTTTTTTGCCATTCAGAAATATTTTATTTTTATGTGACTGAATAACAGTGCTTTCCTTTATGGTTTTAACCATTTATTCCTCTGAGATTATGAAAATGCAAATAAAAACAAAGCCCCTCCCAAGTTTTCTTCTGGTTTTTACAGAATTTATTTTTCAAAGTTTAAATATCTCTGATCTATCTGGGTTTTATTTTGGTATAAAGATAAACCATATGAGTCCGACTTTATTTTTTTTTAATGGACACACAGTTGTCCCTAATATAAAAGGATACTTTTATCCTTAAATATACTTACTTTTGAAGACTTCTTACTAAACCTGCTTTTACCTACTGGGTCTGAGACTTATTAGGTCTAAGAAACTATTTATGATAAAAGACTCATGTAATTGTAGATCTGGACTTTGTTTTACACTATTGTCCAATCTATAGAGGGCAACAGTGGTCAAGTAACAGGTAGTTAATAGGGAAATAAGATTAATAATACATTTTGTAATACTATGTCCAAAATTTCATCTCCCTAATTTCAGCAAGATGTTGCTAGTTATGGAGACACCGCCCCATCTTGACATATTGTGGTTTGAATTACAGCTTCTTTCCCTGGAGAATGTTGTAAAATATAATGTAGTTTTATGTGCTATTTTTTACTTGGCAAGGTCTGCGGAATATCCTCAAAGGTATTTACAGTGCAAAAAAAAATTTCTTTTTTCAGTAAGACAGGAATGAATAGGAAAAAGAAAAACATGTTTAAAAGAAACTAGACTTCCAAAAAACCTTTGCCCTACAGAATTAACCATTTCCTTAATGGGTTGTACATCCATCCACCCAACCACCTCACCACCCATGTAGCTTGCACAACCTTTTGGCCCACAGTTTTAATGTCACTTCACTAATTATGACCCATTCCTCCTGGCTAGACTGTACATTTCTCAGGGGCAGAGACTGAAGGAGACCAGGCTTAAATTTAACCCTGAGGCTTAGCCTAGAGCCTGAAACAGAGAAGTTGCTGAAAACACATTTCTGGAGTAAATGAAATAAAGAGCAAGAAAATGAATCCACTCAAATCTTCCTTGAAAGCCTACTGACACCACCATTTAACTCTCCAACCCCACCAGAACTCTGGGGTCTGAATGCTCAATGACTTCCCCACCTATCCATTTATGTGTCTGTCTTCCCCATGAGAGTGTGAACTTTTTGAAGACATAGACTGTCTTAATCATTTTTAGATCACTAATACTTAATATATACCAGTAAACATTTGCAGAATGAATGCATGCATGCATCAAGTGTAGTTACAGAGGCAGTCTGTGGAAAGGTCTGAAAATTATTAAGAGATGGCTAGTGTGGCTGGTCTTTGTGTCCTGAAAAAGAGACTTCTCTTAGAGGGAAAAATGTGGTTAAGTAGAAAGTGGGTGTACTTCAGAGAGAGGAGACCCGATTTCTAGTTCCAACTTTGCTCTTAAGTTTGGACAAGTCACTTCTCTTTCTGAGCTTCAGTTTTCCTCACTGTAACTTGAAAATGGTTAGGATTGGAGACAACATTTTGAAAGTCCCACCAAAGGGCAGGTAAGCTGCAACTGTACTATTGCTATTATTATTATTTACAGTTATTGTTATTAAGAGGTGGAGGGAATACAAAGGACACAGCATTGTTAAATTCAGAGCTTAGGTAGCATTTGAGGAGATGGTTTGGCCTAGAATGGAATGGGGTGGGGACTTCCAGTAACCATCATGGTGATGGTAGCCATCAAATCCTGAATACCTATCATTTCATTAAATCTTTACAACAAACCTTAACATTAGTAGTGTCACTCCAATTGTCAAAACAAGGAAACTGAACCTCAAAGAACATCTCTGAATTTCAAGATCACAGAGCTAGTAAGTGGTTAAACTGAGTTCAAACCCAACTCCATCTGATTTCATAGCCTGCTCCAGGAGCAACTCTTCTGTTTTTCTGAATAACCCATAAGCTGAGAATATTCTGGAAATAAAACCTAGATTAGAGTCCTTTCAAGAATCCAGATAGTGAGTTAAGCTGGGTGAAATTACAAGGCCACATAAACCTGTTTGTCATCGCTCTGTTTATCGTCCCACACAGATGCCTTAGGATTTTAAACAACTAAGCTTGTGCTGGACTAAATGCACTGCATTGGATGTAGAGAACTGGTTCTTAGGGGAAAAAAAAATCCACCTACACCCATCCTTTCAGCAGCACAAAGTTACCAGAGGATTTAGATAGCTGCTTTTTGGGGACTTCCTTAGGCCTGGTTTATGATACGAATAAAGAATTTCATTGGTTTGCATTTCCCCAGCTCACATCAGATGTTTGGCTTGGCATACCAAGCATTCTCAAGATGTGTAGTACACGGAGATGCATCCCAGGCACGGCTGTTGCAAATCTTCATCTGGCTGCAGTCTCTTTGATTCCTTCTCAAGTACTCAGGCTCATTCTAGTCAAAGATTTTTTTTTTTTTTTTTTTTTTACCACTGCAAAACTTAGAACCTGATTCTGAATTCCTATGCACTGTTTACCAATGTCACAGAAGTCTACTCTCCTTCAGCCAGATAGTCTTAAATGTGCTGTTACCCACCACGGTTCCCAGCAAGTTACAGAGAGCTTCATAGGTACTCAACAAGTATGTCCCGAATTGAGAAGTTAATTTAATCAGCAGAATCCAGCAACAGCACCTCTTGGCTTCAGTATTATATAGCATCAGTATTCAGGAGGGGTTGAGGGATTGTGGAATGGGAGGAACTTCCTTAAAACCTCTCAGTTTGTATATATGACTTCCCCCACAGAGAGTCCTGCTGGAAATAAACATAACTTTCCCTGTGATCCCCCACAGGAGGGGCATATGGCATGGATACGCGCTGGCTTCTCTATTAGAGCTTTTCCAAAGGACACCATCTATTTACCAAGCAAATATTTACTGAGCAAAATGGGAGGAGGAAAGGGCATTCCAGGGAGAGGGAACTGTTTAAATAAAACTGAAGAGGAAGGAAAGCCAGGGGTATGTATGGTGTACAGAGAGGAGTGAAATTCAGGAGACAAAATCTGCATGGAAGGAGGGAAATAATCAAGTAGATTATTTTGGGGGTGCTGGTGAAGGAGTTTGAGTTTAATTCAACAGGCACTAAAGTCAAGAAAAATTTTCAGAAAGGGATGGACATAATCAGAAGTGCTCATTAGGAAAATGAAAAATTCGCCAGTAAATCAATTGAGGATGAATAACAATATAAAGGAGCCAATAATAACTGAGTACTTACTAAGCACCCTTGCAACATTCGAAGCTCTGGGCACACACAATGCCGCACTTAATAAAAACAATAGGTAATGCATGTAAGACACCATGCCTAGCCCATGGTGTTTTCCAGTCCTCAAAATCACCCTGTGAGTTTTGTTATCACCTCAACTTTACAGATGATGCCTGAGGTTCATAAAGGCTAAGTATATTATACCCATGGTCAAACAGTCACAAGTGGCCCAGGCAGGATTTAAAAAAAAAAAAACAACATTACATAAATTTAATTTATTTATTTCAGAGCCAGGATTTAATGTCACATTGGTCTGACTCAAAAGCTGACTCTTAAAGCAGGGAGATATTAGGAAGAAACTGCAAAAGCCCTGACCTGTGGTTTATGAAGGACCAGGAAGGAAGGAGAAGAGAAAAATGGATATACAACTAAATTATGGATAATAGGCATGATATGGCAATGGATTAAAACTTGATTGGTCAGAGATGATCCAAGATTTTGAGCGTGATAGACCAACAGGAAAATGCACTATACCAAAACTCAAGAACACGGAAGGAAATGTAAATTATAAGAATTCCAAAAATGTTGAATTTGATGTGTTGAAGGCATAAGCAAAAGGGGATAGCATGAAAGCATTTGGAAAAATCATCTTATTCCTTACACTTTATTCCTCATTTATAACTGCTCATTTTAAAAAAAAAAAAATTCTTATTGTGGCTGGGCTTGGTGGCACACGCCTGTAATCCTAGCAGCCTAGAAGACTGAGGCAGGAAGATTACAAGTTCAAAGCCAGCCTCAGCAACTTAGTGAGGTCCTAAGCAACCTAATGAGACTCTGTCTCAAATTTTTTAAAAAATATATAAAATGGGCTGGGGATATGGCTCAGTTGTTAAGCACCCCTGGGTTCAATCTGCATTACCAAAAAACAAAAGTAAATCTTTTTTGGTAGGGACGGGTACCAGGGATTGAACTCAGGGGCACCCAACCACTAAGCCACATCCCCAGTCCTATTTTGTATTTTATTTAGAGATAGAGTCTCACCAATTTGCTCAGCCACTCACTGTTGCTAAGGCTGGCTTTGAACTGACGGTCCTCCTGCCTCAGCCTCCCAAGCCACTGGGATTATAGGCATGCGGCTCAAAAAAAAATTATGGTAAAATGTGTATAACGACCTTTATCATTTGAACCATTTTAAGGGTCTTTCATTTCTAAATCATCATAAAGTTGATTTCCAGTTTCTCATCAAATGTGTAAGGAGTTTGGAAATCACTTCATCTTAATAACAAGTAAAAATCTGAACAAACTGAACAATCAAAAGCTCTTCTTAGAACCATGAGAGGAGTGAGGCCATAGGAAAAAAAATGGTGCTCCCCAAATTTGAAAAATAGATACAGAGAATCACAACTTACGAGAACAGAAACCTTTCCAGGAACCAGGTGGGAAAAACTAACCTGTAATCAATGGTTTGCTGTGATGCGTGGGTTAGTCTTAGATAAAAACTCCAGGGGACCCGGGCCCAAGGTGGTGGTGTTGTTTTTGTGAGTTTTACCTCCAGGAGGTATGTATACCAGGTTCTCACAGAGACTACAGAAGAAAAACCTGTTGCTTCTGGGGAAAAATAACCATTTTGAAATAGGAGCACCAGAGTGTTCTGTTCTTAACAAGGCCTGTCCTCAAGGGAAAACATTTCCCCAGAGTTTACCCTAATGAAGCTTTATCAGAGCCTAAGCAACTGGGAAAAGGGAAATTACAGCCCACTCCATCCATCCTGTCCCACATAGATGGATGTGTGTGCGGTGGAGGGTAGATTGAGAAGTTCTATAAGCTGTGGATCTAATTCTATAGAATGACTTAGCATGCTCACCCTCCCCGACATTCCACCTCCACACTACCAAGAGCCTGTTCACCAGAGTTTCTTTTACCCAGTACATTGTGTCTGAGAACATGAAGCAGGATAAATGCCAACAAATAAATAAGTAACAACAATAAAAAACTTCACCTAGGCATATCATATTTGAACTGGAGAAAACCAAAGGTAAAGAAAACATCTTGAAAGAAGCCAGAGAGAAAATAAGACTTACCTAAAGAGGACAAAGATAGGAATTACATTCAAATTCTCAGAAACCACACAATCGTGGTGATATGAACCTATAGTTTCAGCTATTTGGGAGGCTGAGGAAGGAGGATGGCTTGAGCCCAGGGGGTTGAGACCAGTCTGGACAACATAGAAAGATTCCAATCTCAAAAAAATAAAGTGAAGGAGAAATAAAGAATTTATCAGACAGACAAGAACTGGGGAAATTTGTTTCCTGCCTTACTAGAAATGTTAAAAGTAGTTCTTCAGAAAGAAAAATGATATAGGTCAGAAACTTGTATCTACATAAAGAAAAGGAGAGCACAAGAGAAGGTTTAAGTAAAGGTAACATAAAAACTTCTATTTTTATTCTTCTTATTTAACAGGTGACATTGGTTCAAACTAATAGCAACAATGTATCCTATCATGTATACTTGTGTGTGTGTGTGTGTGTGTGTGTGTAGGTGCTTATGTATAAGTGAAGTGAATTACAGCAATGATTCAAGGGATGGGAGGGAGGAATTAGAAATGTTTTGTAGTGAGGTATTTGCACTATCGTTGAAGTGATATAGTGTCATTTGAACATTGGTTTGGTTTAATTGTAGATGTATATTACCAACTGTAGGGCAACCACTTAAAAGGTTTTTTTTTTTTACAGTAAAACAAGTTTTTAATTATAATTGGTATGCAAAAAAGAAAAGAAAATGGAATCATAGTTAATACTCAATTAAAGCTACAAAAAAGCAGAAAAGAATGGAGGACAAAAATAGGAAAAAAGAAAATGGTAATGAATAGAATATAGTGACAACTGGTAGATATTAGTCCAGCCTTATCAACAGTCACTTTAAATGTCACTGATCGAACCTACCAATTAAAAGCCAGCTAGTGAATTATAAAAGAAGACCCATTTATATATTGCATACTAGACACTCATTTTAAATGTAGAGACATATACAGATTAAAAGTAAATGAATGAAGATATACTATTCCAGCACTAATCAAAAGAGAGTGTGAACCGGTGCAGTGGCTCACGCCTGTTATCCCAACAACTTGGGAGGCTGAGGCAGGAGGATCTCAATTAGCCTCAGCAAAAGCGAGGCACTAAGCAACTCAGTGAGACCTTGTCTCTAAATAAAATACAAAATAGGGCTGGGGTGTGGCTCAGTGGCCAAGTGTGCCCGTGAGTTTAATCCCTGGCACTCCCCCCCCACACCAAAAAAAAAAAAATGTGACTGGGTGCAGTGGTGCACACCTTAATCCCAGTGGCTCAGGAGGCTTAGGCAGAAAGAATGTGAGTTCAAAGCCAGCCTCAGCAATTTAGTGAGACTCTAAGCAATTTGGTGAGACCCTGTCTCTAAATAAAATATAAAAAGGGCTAGGAATGTAGTTCAGTGGTTAAACACCCTTGAGTTCAATCTCCAGTACCAGAGGGAGAGAGAGAGAGAGAGAGAGAGAGAGAGAGAGAGAGAGAGAGAGAATGTGAATAGCTATATTACTTTCAATAGAGGACTTCAGAGAAAGGAAAGATATCAGGGCTGAAGAGAGGTATTACATAATGACAAAAAGGTCAATTCTTCAAGAATACATAACAGTCCTTAATGCACCTAAAAACAGAACATCAAAATATGTAAGGCAAAAATGGATTGAACTTCAACAAGAAATAAATGAGCCCACCATTATAGGGGAGACTTCAACATCCCTGTATCAGAAATGGACAGATTCAACAGGCAGAAAATCAATAAAGACACGGTGGAACCCAAAAGCACTATCAATCAACTGGATAAAATTAACATTTATAGACTACCTTACCCAACAACAGCAGACTATGTATTCTGCTCTAGCTCAGATGGATATTCTATAGCATAGGATATTCTACATTCTGAGCCAGAAAACACACCTTAAAAAATTTAAAAGAATATAAATCATACATTTGCCCTCAGACCACAGTGGAATTAAACCAGGAATTCATAACAGAAAGATGGCTGGAAAATCCCAAAATACTTGGAGTCTGAACAATACATTTCTAAGAAACACCCACAGATCAAAAAAAAAAAAAAGAAAGAAAGAAAAGAAAAGAAAAGAAAAAGAAATCTCAAGAGAATTTTTAAAACATCCCGAATGAAATGAAAATGAAAATACATCTTATCAAAATTTATGGAATGCAGTGAAAACGATACTTGGAAATTTATAACACTGAATGCACATAGTCACAATGAACAAAGATCTAAAATTAATAACTGTGCATGCTGAATGTTTGTGTCCCCCTAAAATTAATATGTCAAAGCCCTAACATTGAATGTGATGGTATTAGGAGGTGGGGCATTTGGGGAGTAATTAGGTTTAGATGAATTCAGGAGGGTGGAGTCTCCATGATGAAATTCGTGCCCTTCTATGAAGTGGAAGAGATTCCAGAGCTTTCTTTCTCTACCATGCAATGATACAGGAAGAAGGAGCCATCTGCAAGCCAGAAAGAGGACCCTCACTAGAATTGGGTCCCTGAGCTTGAACTTTCCATCCTCCAAAACTGAGAGAAGTAAATGTTTGTTAAAGCCGCATGGCCAATGGTATTTTGTTATTGCAGCCCAAGATGACGAAGACAATAACCTAAGTTTACATCTTAGGTAACTAGAAAAAGGGAAAAACAAATTAAAATAAAAGTAAGCAGAAGAAGAGAAATAATAAAAATTAAAGGAAAAAAATCAATAAAATTAAAACCAGAAAATTAATGGAGAACATCAATGAAACCAAAGCTGGTTTCTTTGCAAATATCCATAAAACTGATGAGTCTCTAGCCAGGCTAAGGAAAACACATACACACACACACAAAAAAAAAAAAAAAAAATTAGATAAGGCACAAATTACCAATATCAGGAATGAAAGAGTCCTGATATCACCAGTCCTATGGACATTGAAAGGATTGTAAAGGAATAGCTCAACAACTCCATTATGCCTACAAGTTTGATGAAATGGACCAACTCTGCGAAAGACACAATCTGCCAAAACTCACACAAAAAGAAACAGACTATTTGAATAGGCCTATATCTATGAAAGAAATTGAATTAATAATTAATAACTTTCCAAAACAGAAAGCACCATGCCTAGATGGATTCACTGGCGAATTCTACCAATCATTCAAGTAATAAGTACAGAAAGTCTTTACAATCTCTTCCAGAAGATACAAGCAGAGAAAATACTTCCTAACTCACTCTATGAGACCAAAGACATTACAAAATCAGACAAAGGCATTACAAGAGAAGAAAACTACAGACCTAAACTCTCATGGACTTGCATGCAGAAATCCTCAATGAAATATAAACAAACTGAATCCTACAATGTATTAAAAATTAGATACTATAACAAAGTGGGACATACCGTATGCAAGACAGGTTCAACATTAAAAAATCGATGTCATTCATCACATCAATAGACTAAAGAAAAAAATCATATAATTATATCAATGTCTGCAGAAAAAGTATTTTATAAAATCTAATACCTATTCTGGATAAAAACTGACAACAAACTATTGATAAAAGGGAACTTTCTCTACATGATAAAAAACATTTGCAAAAACCCTACAGCTAACATACTTAATGGTAAGAAAAAATTTCCACTAATATCAGAAACAAGAAGGATGTTCCCTCTCACCATTCCTTTTCAACATTGAATTGGAAGTCCTCACTAATGATATAGGGTAAGAAAAATAAATAAAAGGAAATAAACTGCCTGTTCACAGATAACATGTTTGTCTATATAGAAAGTCTGAAAGAATCAACAAAAACTCTTGAATCTAATAAGTGATTATAGTTATATTGTAGGATATAAGATAAATATATATATAAGTCAACTACTCTTCTACATGCTAGTAATGAACAAATAGAATTCAAAAATTTGGGCTGGGGATGTGGCTGAAGCGGTAGCACGCTCGTCTGGCATGCGTGCGGCCCGGGTTCGATCCTCAGCACCACATACCAACAAAGATGTTGTGTCTGCCGATAACTAAAAAAATAAAAAATAAATATTAAAAAAAAAAATTTTTAAAAATGGTCTATTCATTCGCACCTTTAAGAATGAAATACTTTGGTATAAATCTAACAAAGTATTACAAAAGCTATATGAAGAAAACTACACAACCTTGATGAAAGAAATCAAGAACTAAATAAATGGAGAGATATTCCATGTTCATGGACAGGAACACTCAGTATTTTCATAAATTCTTTCCAACTTGATCTATAAATTCAACATAATTCCAATTATATAAGAAATCTCCAAATCTCTTCAACTGTTCTGTGAACCAAAAACTGCTCTAAAAACTAATCCTTTTTTTTTAAAGTTAACACTAAGTTGAATTGATGTGTGTGTGTGTGTGTGTGTATGCATGCGCGTGCATGAAGAGATCTAGAAATTATAATACATGTAGAGACTTGTGTAACCAACACTGTAATCAGGACACAGAACAATTCCATCACCCCCCAAATTCCCTCATGCTGATTCTCATAATGACACCTTCTCCCTACTTCTAACTCTTGCCAACTTCTGATCTGTTCCCCATCATGGAGTATGTCATAGAATTGGAATCAGACAGCATGCAATTTTTAACACTAGGCTTCTTTCACTCAGCATAATACCTTTGGGATACATCAAAGTTGTTTTATGTCTCAATAGTTTGTTCCTTGGTAATCCATTGTGTGGATAAACCAGTTTGTTTATCCATTTACTTACTGGAGAACATTTGAATTGTTTCCATTTTTGGCAATTACAAATAGAGCTGCTATAAATATTTCTGTAGAAATTTTTGTGAAAACATAAATTTTCATTTCTCTAGGGTAATTACACAGAAGTGTAACTGCTAGGTCATATGGGTAATCTATATTTCATTTTTTAAGAAATTTTCCAACTTTTCCAGGGGATGTGCAACTTTGTGTTCCCAACAGCAATGTGAGTTTCACTGTGTGAGCACATCCTCATAGGCACTTGGTACTGTCAGTATTTTAATTCTAGCCATTCTAATGTGTGTGTTGTGGTATCTTATTGGGCTTTTAATTTGTGTTTTCTTAATAGCTAAAGAAGTTGAATCTTATTTATTTTGTATATCCTCTTTAATAAAGTGTCTCAGTCTTACTCATTTTTGATCGGATTATTTGCTTTCTTACTGTCAAGTTTTGAGAGTTCTTGATATAGTCTCAAGTCCTTTGTTGGGCATATGATTTGTAAATATTTTCTCCCAGTCTATAGCTTGTCTTTTCATTCTTAATTGTATATTTGTCTTTTCATTCTTAATTGTATATTTTGCAGCTGTATTTTAGCTTGGATGAAGTCCAATACAGTCATATTTTTATATTATGAATCAGGCTTTTCTTGTTGTGCCTTGGAATTCTTTGCCTAATTGCAGGTCGTTAATATTTTTTCCTGTGATTTCTCCTAAATGTTTTTCAGCTTTATGTTTTACACTTAAATCCATGATCCATTCTGAATTAATATTTGTATGAGGGGTAAGGTTTTGTTGGAGGTTTGTTTTTCTTTGTATGGATATCCAATTGCTCCAACACAATTTATTGGGGACAATTCATTCTTGAGTGAGCTGTCTCTGCATCTTTATAAAATATTAATTGGCCATATCCATGTGTGCCTATTTCTAAACTCTATTCCATTTCATCTATGTGTTTCTCCTGTTGCCAATATCATACTGTTTTGGGTGATTGTAGCTTTGTAGCAAGTCTTATAATCAAGTAGTGTGATTTGTTCAACTTTGTTCTTCCGTTTCAAAATTGTTTTAGCTATTCTATCTCCTTTGCTCTTTTCTCTAAACTTTAGAATTAACTTGTCCAGGTCTACTAATGGTTTTGACTGGAATTAAGTTAAATGTGTTTATAAACTTGGAAAGAAATCTATATTCTACTGAATCTTCCAATTCTGAACATGCTATTATCTCTCCATTTATTCAGGGCTTCTTTGATTTCTTTCATCAATGCTTTATAGTTTTCAGCATACAGATCCTGGACATATATTTAATTTTTAGCTTTTATTTATTTATTTATTTTTGGTGGTGCTGGGGATTGAACCCAGTGCCTTGGACATGCTAGGCAAGTTCTCTGCCACAGAATTACAACCACAGACCAAATTTTTAGCTATTTTAAATGATATTGACTTTTTTTTAAATTTTGCATTTCAACTTTTACTGTTAGCATACGGAGACATGGTTTCCCATATGTTGAGTTTACATCCTACAATCTTGCTAAACGTTTATATTAGTCCTAGGTATTTCATGTGTGTACATTCTTTGGGCTTTTCTAGACAGGTATCATATCATCTGTAAATAGGGACAGTTTCATTTCTTCCTTTCCAGTCTTTTTGCCTTCTATTTCTTTTTTTTACCAGAAACAGATGTCAAATTTTGCCAAAGGCATTTTATACATTAATTGCTGGGTTCATGCTTCTTTTGTTGTTTAAATGGCAAATATGGCAATTACATTGATTAGTTTTCAAATGGTAAACAAGACTTTGCATTACCTAGATAAAAATACTTGGTCATGGTATATTATTATTTTAAAACACATTTTTGGATTTTTATTTTTAAATATTCTGTTGAACATTTTTGTGTCTATGAGATATTGCTCTGTAGTTTTCTTGTCATGTCTTTTTGGGGTATAATGATATCTAATTAATGTATCAATCCTTTTATTTTCAGGATTGAACTTTGAAAATGACAAGAATTCTTCAAACTTCCCATAGAAGACACTCTGGATTTGGGGTTGGTAGCATTTGCTGGTCAGTGAATTTGATACAACTTTATGTTTTGCTCCTGAATCCCAAATGCAGTCAGGAGTCATGTTATTCTCAGTGATAACTGGCTTCAGATTCTCATGGTCTATCTGCCAATTGTAAAAACTGGTCTTTCCAGATTAAATATTTTCAGTGACTGATGCAACAAATTACATTTTCCTGCACCCTGTGGACCCAATCTCTTGTTCTGTTTTGCAGCCACACCCCAAACAAACCTACCAACCAGGTCCAAAACCTTTCTGCAGTTCATGACTATGTGGATTTCAGAGCGATCTGGAAACGTTGGCTGTCTTCTTCAGAAAAGTCCACAGCTCAGATAACTCAGGCCTCTGGGATTCAACTGCACAAACTGACCCTCTGAGGCCTTTGGTCATTCAGGTAAAGGCCAACCCAGGTCCTCAGCTGGGGCAGAGGAAAGCAGACAAAGGGAGGAAATTCCACCAGGAAGTCCCTCTCTAAGTGGTGGGAGGAATACATGAGAAGGTATTCATGTCCTGTTTCATTTATTTTCAGTTTTTAGATTTCGGTACTGGAGATTGAACCAAGGGGGCTTTCCCACTGAGCTACATCCCTAGAACTTTTTTTTTGAGAAAGGGTCTTGCTAAGTTGCTTAGGGCCTCGCTAATTTGCTGAGGCTGGTTTTGAACTCACAATTGTCCTGTCTCAGCCTCCCAATTGCTAGGATTACAGTTTCCACCATCTCACCCAGCTGTTTAGATTTTTAACAATGAATGAATTAAATTAAAAATTTTTAATTAAAAATTTCTTCAAATTACTTACTCAAGGAAAATAATATATATTCATTGTAGAATTTTAGACAATAAAAATAAGCAAAAATGAGAAAAAAACTCATTTTTGAAAGTAAGTGTTTGATGTTTACCTTTCAATTCTTCTTTCTCTGTATGAATAAGTAGTTTTATGTTTGCCAGAAAGTTCGGTCACACTATGACGCTATTTTAAAAGCTGCTTCTTTTCAGCTAGCAAAATTATCATTCCATGCCATTAAATACTCTTCTGGCTGACAACACAGTAGTACCTTTCTTATGGCTGTACCAAAAGTTTAGTCATTTATTGCTGAATCTTTTGCTTTTGGAAGTATAACAAGGTGATTAATTAAACATCTAATGTGGCAGAATAACCTGATTGAGAAACTAGTTGTATCTGCTTTTCTTGGCTGTGGATTCTTCAGAAAAGAATGTGAAATATTTTCCCCACATCCTCCCAAGAGGATGGCCAGGGCTGCAAGTCTGGGAGGTCAAAGAGGTTTCGAGGTGGTTTTCCAACTAGGAAGTAAGATTCGGCTTACCTGTGGGCAGTGGCTTCCAGCCCCTGAGGAGAAGGAGGGACACCATGAGTGTTCACATATGTAGAAGTTGAGATCCAACTGGACTCTCCCCTCCCCTGCCATAGGGTTGGCAAAACCTGGTAAACAGATGGCCATGAGGAAAGAGAAGGCCAGCTTCTGGGAGAGGCCAGGGTGTGTAGGCAGCCCACCAGTTTGCCTGGAGAAGCAGTACCCACAGACAAGGAGGACCAACATCCCACAGATAGCCCAAGGAGCAGCGGTTAAATGTGGGAGCCCTCTGAATCAGGACCAGCTGTCCCAATTCCATCAGATCAAGGCAAGATTATTTGCTGGGTTGGGGATTTTATTTTGTTTTATTTTTTGGAAAATCCAATGAATTAAAGGAAGAAGCCCTAATAATATTAGGCTTCTCACCAACAGTGAATGGAATTTGGGACCAGATTTAAAGAAATTTGGGGAAATAAAGAACATGGATCTTTCTTTCCCATTGGATGTCATGGAGCTATCCATTACTTGTTAAAAATGCAACATCATGAAGAACATTTATGTAACTGAATCTTTGTTTTCACTGCTTTCACATCTTCTTGAGCCCTAAGGAGTACCAAGGTCTGTTAGGTCAGCCAGCTCCATGGGTGAAGCCTCCTGAATTAGGGGACCTGAAGTGGGCCAAGACAGATAAGGGTGAGATAACCTAAGTCTGATCCTTGCTCTGTCACAAACATACTTTATAGCTCTGAGCAAGTTTCTTCAACTTTTTAAAAAATTTCTTTAATTGTCAATATACCTTTATTTAATTAATTTATTTATGTGTGTTGCTGAGAATCAAACCCAGTGCCTCACACATGCCAGGCAAGCCCTCTACCAATGAGCTACAGCCCTAGTTGGCAAGTTTCTTCAACTGTCTTTGCCTCCATTAGTACATCTGTAAAGCTCTGAACCAACATGTCTTTGCCACTTGGCCGTCCTCAGCCTGTAGGAAATCAGGACGAACTCACACACCCACGAAAACAGTTCCATATATTCCCATGTGCTCCCGTCAAAACAGATTGCTGACCATGTTCCAGAAAATTCCCTAAACTTCATTCCTTAACACATTTGCTCTTGCTTTTCCTTCCTTTTAGGATGAGTGTCCCTCATTTCTGCCCATGGAAGTCCTAGTCATTCTTTAAGATTCAGCAAAACAGCTCTCTTTTGCAAGGCTGCCCCCATCCCTTCCCTAGAAGCCTTCTTTCTTTCTTCTTCCACAGGTGCCTGTGAACACCTGTCAGGATACATTTTGCAAGCTCCCTGAAGGCAGGGGCTGGGCCTCATTTGTCTCCACATTCCCCACAGGACCCAGCTCCAGATTCTGAGTGTGATGGTGCAGCCAAATGTTTGTGGAACTAAAATTGGGACCTAGGCCTAGGCTTGGATAGAGTTCCAGGCTATTTCAGGCCCTACAACGGGTGGGGTGCCGAGGGGAATGCTAGCGCTGGGAGATAAAAGTTCTGAGCGGGAATGTGGCCTGGGTTTCACTGACTGGAATAGCCTCTCTGCCCCCGCCCCCATGATGCCTCCTCATCTGGCAACAGGAAAACACTGTGTTCTTGCATCTCTCCTCATATGGTCCCTTGGGCCCTTTCAGACCCTCAGTCTACCCATTCTCTCCCTGAGCTTCTACAAAGAGGGCAAAGGCCTGAGCAGGTCTGTCGGAAATGGTTAGAGGGGCTCTGGGGACAGATCAGGGTCTGAGCTTCCGGTCTCTGGCTTGAGCTGTACTCTTGCTTTCCACCTCAAACATGGTGTTGACCCCTTGCCGGGACTCTGTTTGGAGTGTGAAAGTGGCATGAGATCATGCTGGAGGCTAAGGAGCTCTGTCCTCACCACTGCAGAATGGGACAAATGCTGAGGGTGGGGATGAAGAAGGTTAACTCTTTTCCTGAATGAGAGGTCAGGCTCGCACTGGGAATGGTGGAGACTTCAACTGTTAAAAGGCTGCCCAGGCAGAGCCCCATGGGTGCCATGGAGCATGAGAAGGGTTTTCAAAATCAGGGCGGAGAGGCATGAGGAACAATCTTGGAACTCCACATTTGTGGTAGGGAGTTCTAGGAGAATGAAATGGTTAATGGTTTTTTTTGAAAAACAGGGAGAGTCCCTCCTCCAGGGGCTCAGTTGGCTGCAAAGCCAGGAGCAGAGGCTCCAAGGGTGATGCAATGGGCCCGCCCTACTCACCAGAGAGGGTGAGGAAGGCGGGATCCCACCCAGCAACAGCCTCCAACCACCAGCAGCCCACCATTCTCTCTCCTTTGGCTTCAACAAACCAGCCACAGGGCTGGAACTTTGGAATTAAAAGGGCAAGACCCCAACCACCTAAGCTTTGAGAAATTGCAGCTTCTGCCTGCCCCATTACATCTGGCCTCAGTGCTTTTCCAGCCAAAGCAAACCCCTCTTCTACCCACCAGGAGCCATCTTGACGGAGTACTCACCAGGGTAGCTAACCAGCCTGGCCAATAACGTCTCTTCCAATCTCAGGACCATTTTAGTCATAAGGGCAGGTGGCAGGTAGAGGATAGAGGGCTTGTGACTGAAAGGCACAAACAGGCAACACAGTCTCTGATACCAGCAAGCTGTTACCTCCACCCTGTAGTCCACTCACCATCCACCTGGGAGAGCATATCTGCCTGGGAAACAGATCCCAGAAGCATCTAAAGACTTAGGGCAGCTTCAGGAGTGAGCAAGTACCTCTAAATTCTGGAGACAGACTGCTGTTCCCTCCCTACCCTGGGATCCGACATCATCTTGGGAACGGGAAGAATAAGCATGCCACTTACTCTGTAGAAAGTGTGGGGCCCATGGAGATAGGAGGAAGTGCCCTCTCTGAGAAGGTCCTGGGGGACCCAGATGTTCTGAAAAAGTCCTGCTCTTGACTTTAAGCCCCATGAGGACAGGAACTGTGACTATCTTGTTTCCTGCTGGATCACTGACACCACCTAGCACAGCTTCTGACTCACAGCCAAGGCTCAACAAAATAAGTGAACAGAGGCTGAAGTCCAAGGCCAGTTTCACAATTTCTGCTTTTATGGTAATTCCTCAAAACACACACACACACACACACACACACACACAAAGAATCATCAAACAGATTCTTTGAACATTGTTTACAATGTCCAGGTCTTTCCAGCCTTGATGTTAATGGGCCACAGCTTTGAGAACTGAAGAAAAATACATCAGGATCTCTGGTCCAACCCAGAAGAAAGCATTTGAGGAAGTCTCCAGGGGCTGCTGACACACAGTGGCTAGACACTGGGGCCAGGCTGACCCAGGGAAGTGGCAGTTGTCCTTGCTTGGCCAGTTCAGCCTTCCTTCTCAAGAAAGCACAAACAAGTATCCAATACCAACACTCCTGTCGGCAGGCAGGATTCTGCTAATTCCTCTCATTCTGAGAGCATGGCACAGAGAGAATGTCAAATTCTGGACAATAACTCCTTTACCCTCCTGATTTTTATTTGGGACCCACATCTTAGAAACTTGGGTTTACACAATGTTTGTGATTTGTTCAAAGCACTTTTGTATTTGTCACCTGATTGAATTAGGTCACGGCAAGCCCCAGATAGAGAGCGATCACCCTGTTTTGCATGAGAAAACAGAGGTCCAGAAAGGTAGAGGATCTCAGTGACTGAGTTGGTAGCAGAGGCAAGATTTGAGCCCACATCTCCATCTTCCCAGATCCCCTGGTTTCTGCACACGATGTGGTACCCCCAGGAGTCAGCTATCATGGGTTTTCAAGTTCCTGGCACAAGACCTCAGACCCCCTACTGCCAAAAGGCACTTAACCCAGTCATTGTTTACAGGCAGGACAACTGGCCCTGCTGCTTAATATTTTTTTGCTCTCTTTCTCTGGCAGGACCTGGTGCTATGACCCAACTTTGCCTGTTTTGCTTGAAGCCATCCACCACTCTCCCCTTCCCCACACTCTATCTATTGCATGGAGTTGGAAGCAACCCAAATGCCCCACAATAGGCAAGTGATTACATAAACTCATAAGCAATACGATGGGATACTTGGGCAACGCAATGACAAGTATGTTAACGATCTCCGTGTGTGGTAATGTGTCCTTCAAATACTGTAATTTGAACAAAGCGGAACACAAAATGCCAGGTACCTACTGATCACTGGGGTGTAAAAATGAGCTTCTGCAAATTAATAAGAACCAACAGTGAACCTGGAGAGTTGAAAAGAGATTTCTTTTTTTTCTGTCCTTGTGTTTCTCTCTTCTATAATGTTAAAAATAATAATAAAAAGTAAAATATGATGATAATAATAAGTGGAGAGGGAGTCATAGAAGGAGGAGTGTTTCCTTGCCAGAGTCCAAAAGGGAAGGAGCAGAGGCTGGTATGGAGAGTCAGAGGGCACAGGGGGAAGCAGGAACTGTGCATCCCTATCCCTGGTAGTCTCTCGGGCCAGCTGGCACATTGTCAATCTGGAGTGCTGCTCCAGGGACACCCTTTGTCAATTACCATGTCAAGGTGCCTCCCAGATCCATGCTACATGGCCTCTTTGGGGGCATAAAGATGAAGGTGGTGGTCAGGGAGGGTGTGCCCATCTAGAGGGCTAGAGGCAGAGCCACTGCCCTGGTCACCTACTTTCATATTTCTATTGTCACCCAAGATCACTGCACCTACAGTGAGACCTGACTGGCAGGGGGTGAAAGTCCTACAGGGCAAGCGCAGCCTTTCTCTGGCAGGGTGCCAGGCTGGCAAGGGATGGGTCTGTGTAAAAGACACAAACTGGTCTTCCCTGAGACTTAGGGACAGTGACTTCTACATGTCTCAAGCTGACCCTGGATCTCAACAACCCCTCCTTAAAGACCCACTTCTCCTCCTGTGCTCCCAGCACAGGGCACATCACCACCACCCACCCACAGTGCACCAGACAGCACAGGTTCTAGCACCAGCTTCGGCCTCCACTCTGCCCTACCTCTGCACCTTATGCCCTACCTGCCCAGAAATATTGACAGTTGCCATGATACCCCAAGCTGCTTCAATCTCTTGCTTTTTCTAAAGCTGTTACTTCAGCCTGGAATCTCTTCCCTACCTCACCCAGCTGCTTATCTGTCAAGACAGCTCAAGCATCATCTCCCTCTGAGAAATCTTTCCTGGTCTTCCCCGAGCTCCACAGCACCTCACTCCTTATACCCCACCCCCATACCTGTCCCCAGGTAGATAACTTCTACCTAGAGGCACTAACTGTGCCTCTTCTTGTGTCTCAAGTCCAACATCTAGCTCTACTCCTGACACATCTGCAGCATTCAATACCACCATCATGCATCATTTAACTCGATGAAACATTCTCAGAATTGCATCACCAGGCAGTTTCATCATTGTCTGAAAACCACAGAGTGCACTTACACAAACCTAGGTGATATAGCCCACAAGACACCTAGGCTGTAAGGTATAGCCTATTGCATCTAAGCTGCAAACCTGTACTGAACACTAGGCGACTGCTACACAATGGAATTTATGTACCTAAACATAACAAAACAGATGTATTCACACCACCATAAACACATGAGAATGCACTGAACTAGTACATTATAATGGCTAATACATCACAAAGTGGATAGGAATGTTTCAACTCCATTATAATCTTATGGGATTACTACTGGATATTTAGTCATTGAATGAAAGATTATGTAGCACATAACTGTGTATTTTGTGAATAGAAGAATAAATGAATGAATGTCTAGGATAAATTGGGGATGGACAAAGAGTGAATCTGGTTAACTGGACCAAGCCTCTACGTGGAACCCCAATGCCACATTTCGGGGTGGGGGAAGCCTTCCAATTCACCTTCACTTTCAGGCCACTCCTTTCTAGATCAAGGGTTCTCTTGTCTCCAGGCCCTTTGGAGACTTCCTACTACCACATACAGTAGTCATCCCTGTAGGTCCCTGCTCTTAAATACTGGCCCCTGGGATGGTTCTCTCGTCTATGTGGATCGTGTGTTCAGTGGGGTAGGCTTGCTAGCAGAGGGACTATCAAGGGGGATGAAGACATTTCTTGGCATCCATGAGAGGCAGCCCCCTTAGCCAGGCCATGTGAAACCATCTGAGGATTGGGCAGGAGGTGGGCAGCCTCCAAGGTTCTCATGAATGTTATATTGTCACACTTCCTGCCTTGATAAGCTCTTTGATCTCTAGCCAATACCTGGTGGGGGGTGGCAGCCACCCATGCCCTCTGCAGTGGCTGATTTCCAGGAATGCCCAGGCTCTGGTCTGACATGAACCACAGAGGCCTACTGCCTCTCTGCCAGACAATGGGTGCCGGCTCTCCTGCCCTCAATCAAGTACCAGTCCAGCTCATCAGCCTCCTCCCAGACAGGCACTCAGGTAAGTGGAATCTAACCTGCTGGTCTTTTTCTTGGCCCAAACCACTAAGGTCCCATTCTCTCTAGATCTGACCCTGTCCTCATCCTCCTTGCTAGCAAGACCAAGTAGCAAGACCACCAGCACTGTGGGCCTGGAGCCAGAGTGATCTTGGTCCTGAAAGAATAGAAGAGAAACACTCCCAGGTCCAGCAAGTTCACAGCCTGGATGCTAAAATGCACAGAGAATGGGGGACTGCGAGACAAAGCACTCAGACAATAGAAGTTTACAAAATCAGATCCAAAGATAGACATACCTGTGCTTTAAAAAATTTTTTACAATCCTAAATTCTCACAAGTTGTATGTTTTTCTATTCGAGTTACTTAAGAATTTTCATCCCTAGTTCTAACAGGTGTAGTCTACCTCTGGTCTTTGAGCAGGCAGTATTTTTTTTTAGTGTCCCATTTATTTACTTTATTTATACATAACGTGCTGGATATCCGAACCAGGGTCTCTTCTAGGCAACTGCTCTACCACCTAGCTACACCCCTGGCCCCCTGAGTAGGCAACTCTGATGTGTAGACTCTAGAAAATCCATAAGGATGAAAACTCCAAAGAGTTCTGATTGGGCCAGGTATAATTCCTGACCCCCATCTGAGAAAGGGACCAGTGTGGTATCGGGATGGATGAATCTGGTATTCTTGTCTCCATCTCACTGCCCCTTTTGCTACAGGAATGCCCCAGAGGGAAGTCTAAATGTTCACAAGAGGGGGCAGATGAGAGAATTCTAATAGTTCAAGATCAGGAGCTGAAAGTATGCATCCTTCCAGGCACTTCCACAGCCCTCATCAAACACAAAGCCTCATGAGGCTGGGTGGTTGGGACACAGCCTTCTCATACTAAGAACTCGGGGCTCCCACAGTGACTCTTTCACACCCTCCCCAACCTTGAACATAAACCAGTGATGGGGGGGGTGTCATTTCAAACCACAGCTTCTTTCTGGTCAGGGTTGACTTGTTAAAACCCTGATGAGTTTCTGGATATAAAAAGGTGTGTGGGCTTGGAGAGAAATTGGGGAAAAGGCCCTTGGAAAGCTTTGAATGGCTCAGCACAGTAGAGAAGAATCTGTTCTCCACCAAGGAGGGAAAGGTGAGGTCCAAGAGTGGGAAAAGAGGAAGAAGAAGCTATGTGGGCAGCAAGTTAGGGGCTTTGTGAGGTGGCCTGGCCATCGAGAAATCCCCCCGTGGTAACAGCCAAAACTACTTTCCACAGCATTTCAGAAATGTGATTTTAAATTGTTCACTATGTGACATAACCTCTCCAATGTGACCCGCGAACCTTCATTAAAAGTTCTGTTACGTGTTACAGCCTCATTTTTGTGATTGCTTTGGAACAGAGGTGGGGGTTGAAAGGAAAAGGGACTGAGTGACAGCAAGAGCTAAAGAAACAGTCATAAGACCCGAATAGTGAGTAAAAATCCAGACGAGGCAGAAAACTAGAGCCAGAAGGGACCATGAAAATCTAAGTCCCCCCAGTAATTAACAGAAACCCTAGGGAGGGCACTGGACTTTCCACAGGACAAGAGAATTGGTGCCAATGTCATTTGAATCTCAAAGGAAAAGCTACTTCCGCTGACATTAGGTGACAAACAGGTTTTGCGTCTCCAGCTAAACTAAGCCTTGCAAAATACAAAATGTGTCACATGCACCTTTGCCATCCCAGGGCCTTAGCAGGAGACAACACATACTAGGGCTCAGGAAGTGTATGAGCAATCAATGAAGGTCCCAGATGCTCACTGGGCGCTCCTCGGGGCTATTGCCTAGGCGGAGCAAGGAGTTGGAAAGGCAATCTGGCCAGGGCTTCTCTGCCTCTGGCTCTCCACCTTCTGACCTATCAGTTCTATCCCAATGGCTGTAGCCTGAAGGTCTTGTAAACAGGCAAGACCCAGGAGGAGATGGTGGTGAAGGAGGTCACAAAGGGTTGTGCAGAAACCTGACTGCTCTCACTCTGTTCCATTCCCCATGAAGTCAAAAAGGCAAACACTACCCTTTGGGAAGGGGCTTTTGGTCCCAAGGGTCCGAGGCGGGGGCAGTGAGTGGGCTGTCTCGGGCCGTGGATTTTTCCTAAGAGTGGCTGTAGGAAGTGTTATGTGGGGCGCCGTGCCCTTTTCTACAAGCATCGCTCTTATGCCCCCGTGAGGCGTTGCCGAGAATCCAGAAGCCCAAAGACCCCTCAGTTCCACGGCATCCTTGCAGGAACCTTGCGCTGCTCACAGGGCTGATGGCGCCACCTGGTGGCTCTAAGGATAGGGCTCACCCTCGGACCCTCAACATCCTCGAGAAGGAAAGAAGGAGCAGCAGCATATGCGGCCCGGCCCAGCGTGGTGACGTCATGACAGAACGCTGATTCTCCCCGCCTCTTTCCCTTCCTTGGAACTGCCAGTACTTGACGTGGCGTCACCGCCCTCTACCCTTACCTTGCGTGCGTGCTTGCGTGCAGCGGAGGTGGCGGCGCGGGCAGGTCGGAGCTGCGCGCTGCTGCTTCTGGTGTTGCTGTGGCTGCCATCGCTGTCCGGCAGTCTTGGGCTGCCGAACAGAGGAGGCGCGGGTCGGAGCAGCGAGAAGCCCACTCAGCTCAGCACTGGGCCTGGCGGGAGGGTGGGCTAGCGCGTGTCGGAGAGTGCCGCGCGGGCGAGCGGGCGCCTGTGAGGGAAAGAGGCGGGGGCGGCGGGTCAGCCGCGGGCCGGGCCGGCCGGGGGATGTCGATGCCTGACGCGATGCCGCTGCCCGGGGTCGGGGAGGAGCTGAAACAGGCCAAGGAGATCGAGGACGCTGAGAAGTACTCCTTCATGGCCACCGTCACCAAGGCGCCCAAGAAGGTGCGGGGGCTCTGGGTGGCAGCGGGGACCAGGGCTCCAGCCTCGCGGAAGGGGCGCGAGCACCCTGGGCCCGGGCTCGGGTAGTTCGGGACTTCGAAGCTAGGGTTTCGGGTGGTCGGGGACGGCAGGGGTGGTGGAGGGGATGGCAGGTGAGCGGCCCCAGGCCTATCCCGAGCTGAAGAGGCCGCCCCTGACCTCGCTTTCCTTTGTCCCTCGGCCCGACCCCTCGGGGATCTTTTTGAAATCCAGCAGGGCCAGGCCTTAAATTTGCGGCTGACTTTGCTGGATGAAGGGCCTTGGAAGACGAGAGTGAGAGGGGGTGAGCCAACTCAACTGATCCCTGTGACTTGTGCAGGGGATGAGGGTGGACAGAAGATCTCCACCCAGGTGAGTGGGTAAATCTGGCTGAGCTTCTTCAGGCAAATCCTTGGGAGCCGTGGCCGTTTTACCCAACAACTGCGTGATAGCTTACAGGCAAGAGAAAAGAATGCGTGGAACGAGGTCTTTAGTGCAGGTGAAGGCAATGAGGACAGCGTAAGATTGAAAAGCAAACTATGGTTTTTCACCTTCTTCAGTCCTCCAGTTGCTCCAATATATGTAAGAAACGGACATTTAAAGGTTAGTGACAGCAGAAATTGTCATGGATGCAGGTTGATCCTAGAGTCATGTGAATACATTACTTAGGTATTGCTCCAGAAAGGAGCTTGGGTGGGATGAAGGGGTGGGTGGTAAGGAAAGATTGCTCATTCTTTACTGCACTTACGGAGGCAGAACAAGTTTAGTCTATTGTGCTGTGGGTTGAGCTCAAAAGACATCCTTCCAGTTCTCTTGGAAATGGCAACCTTTGGAAATTGTAGTCTAACTAGCTCTCTGAGTGCTGGGATTGTGTTCTCATTTACTGCCAACCACATCTTGACTTTCCACATACCAGTTAACAGACCAGAGAAGCTTTGCAAAGAGGTGACCTTTCTGAAACCAGTGAGAACCCGGACAAATATTTTCCTCCAGTGTAAAGAGAGTGTTTCAGAGCTGTCGCTGTCTGCAGTGTTGAATGAGATGCAGAGCTTGTATAAGCTGAACAAAGATTTGCAGGAATAGTCACTTGTCCTTGAGGCTCCTATACCTGAACTACTTAAGCTAAGTGGGCGAGATGGCTTTTGGTTGTTTTGTTTGTTTTTTAGTTTTTTTTTAAAGCAGTTAATCTGCCTCTCCAGAAATCAAATGCACGATTCAAAGGACAAGTCACCCTTGTATGTTTTAGTTCTGCTTTCTTATAAAATTAAGGTTTTACTGACAATGCCTTTAAAGGTTGTGAAAGATCCCTGGATTCTAAGGAGTATGATTAACCTTAGTTTTAGTGCTCTCAGTTCAACTGACTGCTTTGTTGGGGGCCATAACTGTAATCTGCTATTCTTTGAACAAATAGTTACAGTCCTTATAAGCATAATGCTTAAAGGTAATACTTCACAATGAATTAGGGGAAAGAATGGGAAATCCCTGATAGCCTAATTCCCTCAACTCTTTCTGTCCTCCTTAGCCCGTCCTCTTTTGTATAGTTGCTTCAGAGTATTAGGCATCTTTATTGTTACTTGCCTTTATTTTAGTAAACCTGTATTCTTGGAAGCATCAGTACTGATAAGCCAAAGCTTGTAGATTGTAAACTGCCAGAAAGTCAGGAATCTTGTTCACAATTGTATCTATTGTGCCTGGCTCTGTACCTTGCATATAGTAGGTACTCAGATATTAATTACCCACCTGGCTAACCAGTCACAGGTATCCAAATGACTGCACCAGGAATATTCCTTTTCCCCTTTTCTTCCCGGGAGGAATATTACTAATGTGTATTATTATGAGGCCAAGTGCTAATGACTTTAGAGACTCATATTCCATTAGCTAAAAGAAGCAAGCCTCTGCCAAGAGTATGGGAAGACCCTCTTGTAAGTTTCCATTTGCTGGTAAATGTGACCCCATGTTATTAATTTTGTTCTTTTTGAGCTTTATTGTGTAGCATTTACGTAGCATTTGTATTAAAATGCTTTATGATGACTAATTACCCATCCTCTAGTGATGATAAAAGGCATTTATTTAGTTAATGGATCAGTTGAGGACTAGTCAAGGTCACAAAGCAAGTCCTAGGTAATCCATTTCTCAGAATTTCAACTGAATTGGACATTATGACTAAAGTCACTTTTGTACCTCTGCCATGTGTTGATAAATATGAGAAAGAAAGCATAAGAAAAGTAAAAGGAAAAAGTTCTGTGGCATAGTCCTGAATGGTGTTTAAGAAAAAGGCTTTTTCAAATGGTGCGGTCCTTTACGAGGATTCCAGCCTGGCTCTGGACCAAGTAATCCTTGGATCATTCCAATCCCTGAGACCCTTGGGAATTGAGGACATTTCTGATGCCAGAAGGATAGAGGTGACTTCAGGGTGACCTTAGTGGTCCTCAGTCAGATCACAATCTAGTGTAATTTTCTGGTCAGGTTTTATTCACTTAGAGGTAAGAATGGGTGCCCATCAATTAAAAGCATAGGTACCTGAATTCTCTAACTATGATCATGACTTACTTAGTTTTTTATGCTCTGGGGTCTACCAGTCCATAATAGGGTTAGTGAATTTGATTCAAGGCTTGAAATGTCTGGCTGTCAAGAAGCCAACTAAATTGGTTCTTGAGGCTTCTATGCCTTAGTTTCTGCATCTACCACATCCATGCCTATTGTTCAGACCTGTGGAAATGGAGGCATGTTGGAAATTAAAATGGCAAAAGTAACTTTTTAAAACTCTTATTCCTTCTTTTTAATGATCATTTGCAGTGGGTTATAACAGAATATAACTACAATATAAATATGAAGTCAAAACTGTAGAAATAAGGGGAAATATTGTTAACCCTCAGGGCTAAGATGGATTTGATTATCACAGGCAACACCATAAACATCCCCCTAGCTGAGGATGAAGGGATCACAGAGTATAGTAACCTTAGCAGGCACTGGAAAAAATACGTGCTAATTCTTCAGGAAGACAACTTTTCCTGACACAAAATTCTAAAGGAAATTCTCACGAGACCACATTGATAGCTATGTTATTGTTCATATGGTAAAGATTGTTCTAGACTTGTGATGATTTCAGATGGTACAGCTAGGAAAATTTGAGATGAGAAAAGAGTATTTGAGTGGTAATGATAAGTGTATACTACCACAGCTGAGGCAGATCCCAGTTTTAATGTTGGCAGTTGTAGTCAAACCAATTAAGCCATCTAGTTCCCCATGATCACTGGATGTTTGTCCCTCTTTTTCTGCTACTTTGTGCTGCAGAGGCAATAACTGTCCTTGGACCTTTTGAAAATGACACTGTGTCAAATTGATTCTTTTTTTCATAGAATAAATCCATATCTCCAGTTTGTTGATGAAATTTCCTGCCATCGACATGTTTCTCTGAAATGCCTATCTCAGAACACTGGATGTTTTCTGAACTTCTGAACATTTAGGGGGAGGACTTTCCCAAGTGATACTTTAGTCATTGGACCTAGGACCTGTGCAGTCAGACTTTTACCATTAGCAAAATATAGGAAAGGAAAAGAATGCTAAAGAAACTACTTTTGCTTATAGGATATGTGGCACTGGTTCATCAGAAGGAATAGGAAGCACACCAAGCAGAGCCCCATCAAGTCCTGCTTAGGTGTTAACTTGATAGCCAGTTAACATTCCGGATATTCATTTTCTCTTTGGAATTGTCTTAGAGCAAATTTTTGGAACAATTTCATAGAGTATACACCAAAAATCACTGAGAAGAGACGGGCTGCTGTTGCTGTTTCTTCTTTACAGCCTTATTCTCTAGGACAGCTCCTGTTTTAGTGGCAGTCTTTGAACAGGAGTCAAAAATGTAAGAAGGTCTTTTTTTTTTTTTTTTTTTTTTGGTGGGCTTTGTTTTTTGATCTGGGACCTTGAGCATGCTCAGCAGGTGCTCTTCCCAGCTCAGATCTTTTTTTAGATTTCTTCACAGATACTGATTTCCTCCTCCTCTTACCTGGTTTGATTTAGTTACACTCTAGTTTCCAAATTATTTTTAAGTTCTTTTGTACATTTAACTTGTAACAGAGAAATCTGTTCATTGTCTAGGTCCTTTGCTGGCAAGATCACAAGTGTCTACCTTTTGTCTTATCAGGAAGGTATCATTTGGGTCTAGTGTGTTACCTAATATGTCTTGTGAAGTTGCCTGTAAAGGATGTTTTGACACAGAATCCTGTAGATCCACAGTTGCCTGTGACTCCTGATGTTTATTCTGCTACCTGTAGTAGTTAATAATCTGTAAACAAGCACTTTAATGCCCTCTTGGGGCTATTTCAAGGAATTGGCTGGTAAAGGAGAATAATTTATACGTCTCTGATTCTTAAATTTGGGAATGTGAATATTAAATTTTTTAAAAGATGGGCCACCATTTTTACACTCAACATGTAAATTAGCATGATTCCAAACTGAATAATAATTCCAAACACATCCTTCTTAGGTGGGTCAGAAGCATCTTCATCATGTACAGAGGACAGCACATTTGCGTAGACCAGAGTTTTTTCCAACCTGAAATCTGAGAGTCCAAAGTTGAAGAGATTCTTTCAAATTTTCCTTCCACTTCTTGTCACCACTATCAGTGCCTTATGTGTGGTAAGCAGTTAATGAAAATTCACTTAGGATTTTGGTCACTTTTTCTCTTGTGATTTCCTATTTCCCTTTGACTCAGGTAGTTCTCTTATCCCCACTGTTGTTTGGCTATTACATAAGGCCCGTTAACTTCCCCTTTTTGTTCCAAAAACTGAATGGCATTACATGTAAGTTAAGCACTTGATTTTTGGAGTCAAGTTTAGTTTTAATCTCTACCATTGAGAGCAATGGGACCTTGAACAAGGGATTTAACCTCACTGAGCCTATCTTCTCTCATCTGTAAACCAGGAAGTAACAGTAGTATGACCTATATAGATTTGTTGAGAGGATTAGCACTTAGTAAATTACTGTGTTTGCTCCTTTATACCTAGTGTCTGTATATTCTGGTTTACCTGCATATTTATGGTCTTTTCTTATTATCCTTGCATGCCATTCAGTCAGTGCCTCCTTACACCTGGAGAAGTATGCTGGTTTATGTGGTTACCCTATTGATAACTCTGGGCAATGCGGCATGATAGTTAAGTGAGAACCTAATAATTCCATGAGAATTATTTTCAAAGAGCCCCCAAAATCAAAATGTTTCTGTTGGAATGTCTTTTCAAAGGGGGAAATAATTTTTTTTTTTCTAACAAACAGGTTATTTTGTGTAGAGCTTTAACCTGTTGAACACAATGTTTGTTGATTACCTGGACCCTGAGAGTTTAGAGCTTGTGATGGGAGTGAGCTGTGCTCTACCTCACCTTTCCTCACCTCCATCCCTCATAACATGAAATGCACCCATAGTATATGGGTATTTGTCAGGCTCTGGGCTAACCTGAGTCCAAAACTTTCTTTCCTCAAATTGCAGCAGTTTTGGGGGTCTTCTCAAACTAGAATCTTTGAGTTATGTGAAACAATTCCAAAGACTTTTTGAACTGTGACTTCATCATTTTATGTGGTGACCTTCACCCATCCTTATATACTCAACTTCCTCTCCGAAGTCATGTTTCTCCCTGCTCCCCATGGCCTGTTCCTGGTTATGAATAACTGATTTTATCCTGCAACAGTGTGTGCCCTTTGCTCCACAACAATTACAGAACTAGGTGGAATGTCCATGCCTTTGTTGAAAGTCTTGTTTCATTTTCTTATCTCTGTTAAATTTTTCTAAGAAGAATCAGCCTGGTGCTTTAATTTCAGAATATATATAATGATTGGTACTGCCTGGCAGTATACAGTGGGGCTTAATCATTTACTACCCAAACTGGACACAGTTTAGGAAAAGAACTTTGGCAGAACCACAAATGTAAGGCTATCTGAGCATGCTCCTGCTTTCTTGCCATGAAAGTCCCAGCCTCTCAGTTAACATATATTACCTATGGGGCTTAATGGACTTATTAGCATGTTTCCCTCTATCAGCCTGAGCCAGTTCACCCTGTGCTCAGTTGTAGATAGAAATGAGGCATAATAAGCAGGAGGCATTTGGAACTGCTCACTGTGCCACACTGTTCATCTTGGACCTATCTCAAGCCTAATTCTTTATAGTCTGAAGACTTGCCCAGCAAGAGCATGCCCTATTGTTTCTATGTTTTTCTCTTCTGAACCTGTGAGTGTATCATAGTACCACTAGAATCCACTGAGCTGTGTGCTTAAAGTGCCAAGGAAAATGCTATGCTCATCTGTAATGTGCACAGCTCTTTGTGAGCTAGATGGTGAATTGGTGAATGGCAGAATGAAGGGACTAAAGGCCTGGAAGAGATGAGAGTAACTGCTTCATTGACTTAGACCTCCTTAATAAGCTGTTCAAACTGTTATAAGCAATGACAGGATTTTGAAAGTTCTATTTTTAATAAACGGCTGCAGCTCTTGCTACAGCTCTGTTTTAAGGTGAACCTTTAGGGTACATGTTTTCATAAGGGTAATAGGAATTACTTTAACCCTACCTCTCAGAACTGGTTTGACCACAAGTCCAAGTTTTTGGGCTGTGACCTGTTTCCATTATAGTCCCAGGAGCCTGAAATTTTAAAGAGAGACCTATTAGGAATGTTAATAGGGCAGAGATTCTGATCTGCCTTCTTTGACCAGTTCTACCTTTCTCCTTCCTCAAAAACCTTTAAGAAAAACTCATCTGGACTCTTCATGATAGTTAACTTTTTTTGGAGATGTGGAAGAGATGATTGTCTTGAATTTTCAAAATGCACATCTCCCATATCTATCTACCTATCTCTCTCTCTCTCTCTCTCTCTCTCTCTCTCTCTGTCTCTGTCTCTGTCTCTGTCTCTGTCTCTCAATTTCAGAAGAGAAATGAATAGGCATATTTGTATGGAAGGTAGAGAATTGAAATAGGCTTCACTTTTGCATGTTTAAGGGAATGCTTGCAGAGTCCTGGATTAGACTTTACAGTGGTTCTTAATCTTTTGAGTCATAGATCCCTTTAAGAATTTCATGAAAGTTATTGTTTCTTTCCTTAGGAACATTCAGGATTCCCCCCCAAAATTTGTATGCACTTTCAGAAGGTATTTGGAACTCCCTGAAACTCAGTCATGGATCCTAGGTTTAAAAAACCCTGATTTAGATTGTCAGGCTTCTAGCAGGTCCTGAAACTTCAAAAAGATTGTTTCCAGCATACAGTTTGTCCTTGTGGCTTGGAACAAAGCTGAGACTGTGTTGTTACCCTCCTCCTTGAGATGCTCCTCAGCTGCCCAAGAGACTCATTATAAATGCCTTGAGGGTTTAACTCAGGAACTTTCACATACTGAAACCAGAATTTCAGCAACTTTTTTTTTTTTTTTTTTTGGAACCTTCTTAGCCCTACTGCTGTTCATAAGCAATGTGAATGTCCCTAAAGTTCTAAAGCTGCTTCCATAGGAGTATTTGGAATAAGGAGCTCATATCCTAGACTAGATGTCAAATTAAAAAAAAATAGTAGTTTGCTTTCCTTTATCTCTCAAAAACAGGTATGATTTCAGGTGGAGCACTCACTATTTTAAAACTGAGCTGATGATACCTGAATCTTACTCATTTGGTTTCTTTAGATGGAACCTACTGAAGTTTAGGACTAAATTTCACACATGTCTTATATGTTGTGTCTGCCTATAATGTTGTCATTAAAGTTTATTGAATAAAATACTATGAGAGGATCATCCCTGAGAGAAAATGAATGAACTTGAAATCTTTTGGTGACTTGGACTCACTTGCCCTTTTATTGGACTGAGGCTGTTTTTCTAACTTCAGTCCCCTTCCTAATGGGTGGATAAGGGAATACCAAGAATTACAAGTGAGAAATTATTGAGAATTTCCAACAGTTTAGTCCTTGATAATGCCAGAAACAGAGGTGAGGGAGGAAAGGGCACTAGACACATGGCCTTCAGCCTGTTAGCACAGTAGCACAGAACACAAGGCAGTGAGCTCAGGTCTCTTTACACATAATGAGGAAGGTGATTTAAATTCCTCACCGTGGAAAGAAATTTTAAATCCTTTGCATTAGGGACACTTTGTCAAAAGGTGAAATTGGTATTCTGGTTTACACATGCTCTGGATTTAAGGAACAGGAGATTTTTACCTAGGGGTTTGAGCCTTGGGGGCCAGTGATGAACACTTTGATTTTGGAATAAATGTTGGGACCTGAAAGTACTTGATGAATTGCTCTGCCTGGCAGTACTAAGCAAATTTCTGTGTCAACTTATCCTACAACCCTGACCGCTCCTTCTGATCCAGAGGCTGAACTTAGCACTTAAATGCCATATGTGCTCTTGTCTTTTAAATACCATTTAGGAATTGGGCCAAAGCTGTCCTAACCAAAAGTTCTGTCTCTAGTTGACACTAAATTTTGTGTGTTTCCTTAAAGTACATGACCAGCGGGATTTGAGGAAAGGGAGACCTTCAGAATTTGGCTGTTTGGGATGAAATATGTTCTTTGTAGAGATGGAAGATGTATACAGTTGTTAAGGCAACTAATTCAGTTTCCTGTTGATGGCCAGGTGGTTCCAACTTCTGATTTAATCCTTTAGTTTTTAGTGCCTAGCTTCTCAGCACCAGACTTCTTAGCAAGCAAGACAAGATTTCCAGTGCTCACTTATGGGGAGAGTAGCCCAGCTGGCTTGTCATGCTGGACTAAAATGAATTGTGAATGTTAATTATACTGATCAATACAGTGGCCTTGGTAACAGACTTGTAGCTGCTGTAGAATCTGTTTACTTCAGGTTTGTAACAGAAAAGAGACCAAGTTGGTTGGGGACATGGTGTTCTCACTGTAATAAGCTGTATTGTAAGTCCAAGAAAAATGCATCCTGTAGGGACTGAAATTGCTGCACCCCTTCCCCAGGATTTCCCATTGGGAACTTTACTCTGGAAGTGGTTTCTGTTCTTTTTTGCCAGTTGAGAATGAATCAAGATTGGCAAAGGCTTGGTTCTTTTTGGAGGTGGGGTAAAGAATATTTAAAAATCATAACGCATAGAAGGAGAATACCTGTGTTAAGAAGCACTTTGTTTCTCTACTAGCTTGTAATGGGGAACCTTGATTTATTTATTTTTTAAAATAATTTTTTAGTTGTTAATGAACTTTTTTATATTTATTTATATGTGGTGCTGAGAATTAAACCCAGTGCCTCACACGTGCTAGGCAAGTGCTCTTCTATCATTGGACCACAACCTCAGCCCCTGGGTGTGGATATTTGATGGGATTAATTTTAGCCCTTACATTCAAGAGCTAGAACTTCTGTTGGGGGAGCATGGGGCTCATAATACTGCACATTCTTTTCTGACTCCTTGGGGAGGGGATTAGCTGAGTGCTGGGCATGTTTGGAATGAGAGCATATTGCCAGTTTTTACTGAATTTGAACTAAAATTTGGTAAAAATGCAGTCTCTGTTTTCCTCAGACTGGCTCTTTGTCATATTCTCCTGACCCCTTGTGGACCCATCAGACAGATGGTCTGACAAGATGGAGTTGGTTTAAAGATAGATTCCCTACTTCCTTTGCCTTATTTGTTTGATCTCTGAACAAGGCATGTCTAACCCATTTGTTCTCCGTGTTCCTTGAGTCAGTTTATCAAGAACCTGGTAAACTCAGTGGGCTTGTGTTTATTTCTTCAGGTCCTGCTTAGAATGTTTCTGAAATCACTTCTTATGGGGTGGGGAAGAATGGAAAGTATCGGTCACCTAAGGCGTTTTTTTCCAAAATAGTAATTACCTAAACTAGGCTTACTTAATCAAAATGGCAAAGAGGCTGAGAGTAACGGTGCATATGGAGAATGGGTTGACATTTTGAAACAGCTTCCCCAGATAAACTTAAAAGATTTCAGATTTAGAACCACTCTTACATGATCTAGCAAAGCTGACCAAAATTATTATGAAATCTGGGAATGCAGCTTCAACCCATGTGGGATGACTTAGACTGTTAAAACTGCTGCTTTTTTACTTGTACATGACAGTAGAATGTATTTTGACATACTATACATAAATAGAGTATAACTGTTTCTTCTTGTTGTATATGATATGGAATTACGTTGGTCATGTATTTATATATGCATATGGGAAAATAATGTCTGATTTCATTCTACTATCTTTCCTATTCTCATTCCCCTTCCCTTCCCTTCATTCTCTTTTGTCTAATCCAAAGTACTTTTATTCTTCCCTACCCCTGTCCCCTTATTGTGAGTCAGTATCCACTGAGAGAACATTCAGTCTTTGGTTTTGGGGATTGGCTTATTTCACTTAGCATGGTATTCTCCAGTGTCATCCATTTGCTGGCAAATGCCATAATTTCCTTCTTTATGGGTGGGTAATATTCCATTATATATACTCTCTACACACACACACATACACACACATTTTCTTTATCCATTCATCTGCTCATCTGCTGAAGGGCACTTAGGCTGGTTCCATAGTTTAGCTATTGTGAATTGAGCTGCTGTAAACATTGATGTGGCTGCATCATTGTAGTGTACTGATTTTATACCTTAGGGTATAAACCTGAGGGGTGGGATAGCTGCATCAAATGGTGGTTCTATTCCAAGTTTTCTGAGGAATCTCCATATGCAGAAAGATAGCTTTGATTAAGTTAGTGAGCCAGATAGCCAGCCAAAGAGCAGATTTGAGACTCAAACAAAAAAAAAAGAAAAAAAAAAAAAAGACTTCTTTTTACTCTTGAAGGGTCTGTTGCTATTGCTTTATTGTCAAATAAGACTCAATGTTAATATGTCTCTTTCCCTAGAAAAGTTGGTGTTTGACTGGAAAGAATGGCCAGACCTCTCAGGGTTAGTACAGGGTGTGACATGTACTATAGAAACATGAATGAAAGCTCAGAGGGGAACTTGGGGAGAGAGAATTATGTAGAAAGCAGGGCCAGTGTGAAGGCTGGATCACAGTGAGTGCCCACAGTCCAGTGCCAGTTCTGCCTTTTCCTCTCAGAAAGCTAATCTCAGAATAACCACAGGTCCACACCTCTTTACTGTAGGGTGGTCTTAACAGAAATATTCATTGTTCTGCCTAAGGTCTTAGTGAAGTTTTCCATACCTGTACCAAAAGATTGCCAAATAAGGACTGTATTTAGGCTGTTCCAGGCTAACCTTGTCAGATGCAAGCAGAGCCCCTAGCCCTCCTCTGAGAAGTTAGCTCCAGGTGGTTCCAGTTCTAACTGCTCACCAGCACGTAGAAGAACCTGTGTTAAAAAACCTGCCATCCTGCTGTTAATATAAGGACATCTTATGTATGCTAAGTGATACGTTAAAGCTGAGGGAACTATAATCACATACTAATTATCTCTATTTTGTATTTTTAAAGAAGCTATTTAAAATGACCAGACTTAATTTCAGACCTCACTTCATGGGACTATGTAGAAACATTTTGTGGTTCTGTTAAGCTTATAAAGCTGTAGGGTTAAAACCTGCTACTCAGTTTTTGGAAAAGGTCTATTTCTTAAAAATCAAATATGGAGTTCTTTTTCATTAGTTGATTTTTTTTTTTTTTTTTTAAACTAGGATTGAGCTCAGGGGTGTTCTACCACTGAGCTACATCACTAGCTATTTTCATTTTATTTTGAGACAGGGTCTCACTGAATTGCTGAGCCTGGCCTCAAACTTGTGTGCTCCTGCCCCAGCCTCCCAAGTCACTGGGATTACAGGCGTGTCTGGCCATTTTTCAGCTTTTTAAAAATATAATTGACAGGGCTGGGGATGTAGCTCAAGCGGTAGCACACTCGCCTGGCATGCGCGGG
The DNA here is from genome assembly GCF_001458135.2 of Marmota marmota marmota. Taxonomy (NCBI): domain Eukaryota; kingdom Metazoa; phylum Chordata; class Mammalia; order Rodentia; family Sciuridae; genus Marmota; species Marmota marmota. The sequence goes on from NW_026000081.1 coordinate 2,813,739, forward strand.
GCACTGGGTTCGATCCTCAGCACCACATAAAAATAAAAGATGTTATGTCCACTGAAAACTGAAAAATAAATATTAAAAAAATTCTCTCTCTCTCAAAAAAAAAAAAAATATATATATATAATCAACAAATTAAAATTGTGTTTTATTTCATTGTATTCAGTATGATGTTTTAACATATAATTATGGAATGATTGCCACTGTTAAGCTAATTAATATGTCCATTTCCTCACAGTTCCTTTTTGTATATACGTGATAGGAATGCTTAAGATGTACTGTCTTAGCAAATTTCAGGCATATAGTATGTTTTTATTAGCTATAGTCACTGTGCTGTACATTAGCTCTCCTGAACTTATTCACCTCATAATTGCAGGATTGCAGATGTTGGTTAAAGGAACCGACATCACCTCATTTCCCTACTCTCTGGTAACCACCCTCTTCTCTCTGTTTCTATGAATTTGACATTTTTAGATTCCACATGTAAGTGAGATCATTTAATTGAATGCTTTAAAAAAATATCTACTGTAACTATGAAATCAAGATTCAGTAGTCACATATCCCTTGTTACTTAAGTCCAGATTATTTTAATAAAATTAGTAACCTTACAAGAACTTTTTAAAGTCATGGGTCAGTTAGAGAGGTGGTACTAGAAGGTAGGAATGCATCAGTGACAAATTTTATCTTTTTAAAATTTTGACCCTACCCATATTTAATATGAGTGTTTTTGTATTGGGAAAATTCAGCTTTGCTAGATCTTTTGGAGATGTCATGTAAGATCTAAGGTAGCTTGAAGAGGATGCTCTTTGAATGGCATACTATAGGTGCAAAGAGAACTTAGTAAAATATTTTCAACTTAAGTACATGTTTTCTGATTGTGTTAACTTTAGTGTGTGAAAGAAGTTTCCTCATCACCATTCACCACAAACTAAATAAACCCCTTTTAAAAACATGTTTAAAATATATTATCTATTGTACATTTAATAAATGGTAAATTCTTGTGAAAACAACAGTTTCCTAGGCATCTGTTTTATTTTAAAAAATATTGGTCAGTTTTAGCCATGCCAAATTGAAAAACTCCTTGTATAAATACAAATAGAATAATGCAAAAAGGAACTTCTGAGTAGATTTGTCTTGGGTAGTAACACAGTTGGCAGTAGATTGCTGGTGCAAACTCTTCCTCCCCACTTCATCCACAGAAGACCATGGAAGTAAGTGCTAGTGTACAGCTTTTTGCTCCTATCAAGTTTGGACTCTGCCATTCTCCCTTCACCCTTTTTCAAGTCTAAGCAGTAGTACCTCTCAGTAGCAATTCATTAGCAACTTTAGAATATTATACTTCTTTATCCGGACCATTTGGCTTCTTACAAAGTTAATCAAGATTTGGGAATTCTTTTCCTTTTCTAAAGCTCACAAATGTTCTCTGATATTGTAAGTGCAGAACGCTTTAATGAAATGTAGACTGTTCTGTAAACTGACCCCTGGAAAAGTCAGGGAAAAGCTATTTCCCCAGCCAAAAGAAGGAAAATAGTACTAGACTTGTGGATTTTTTTCCCCCTTTTTTAAATCTGTTGATAGAAAATTGCTGTAAGCAAGTCACTTAACCCCCAGCCCTGTACTGTTTTCTCATCTGTGAAGTATAGATACAATACTTAAGATTCCAGAATGTTCTGAAAATACAAATTCTCCCTAAACCTTAAGGCACTAAGATCAAGACAGAACTTAAACTAAAAAAGGGAAATCTAGGCATTCAGAATCTTGTTTACCATACCTATAAGTCTAGATTTTAAACTTCTTTTCTAATCAGCTTTGAGTAAAAATCCTGATCTAGTGCTTTCAGGTTGTAAGGCTTATTTTTTATATACCAAGAGTTAAATAAAAATGATTTGAAAACTATTTAGATCAGTAATAGTCTTGCAATGTCATGGATAAAATTTGCCACATAACCTTTCTTAAACAAACAAACAATTCTGACTTCTGGTTTGCCATCCAGGTAGAGCCAAAAGATCTTTGGCTTTGTGCTTCTGACCACTTTGCTTAGAAAATGGCTGTTCAAAAACTCATGGATCAGGAAAACTCAGACTTTGTATTTGGGTCTGGAGGTAGACAGGATGGAGAATTGTATAGTATTCATCGTGGAACAGTAGAGAACTCTTGTTTTTAAATAGCTCCAGAGAAGCTGCAGCCAGCAGTTCTTTTCAGTCAGCTTGTTTCTTGCAAGTAGTGATTTTATACTGAGACTTCTATCTAAAATTGAACATATACTTCCCAGGGTAGGTAGAGAATCAAGAAGAATGGCAAATATCACCTCTCTGGAATGAAAAATACCATTGTGTTTTTAAAATGGTTTGATGTGCGGCTAAGGTTGTGGCCCAGTGGTAGAGCGCTTGCCTTCCACCTGTGAGGCACTGGGTTCCATCCTCAGCACCACATTAAAAAACAAAAAGTATCGTGTCCATCTACAACTCACAATATTTTTTAATATCAGTTTGATGTGACTGACTGATAGATTATTGTGTATGTGTTGTGTGTCTGGTCTTTCCTTCTAGAGACTTAATGTTTTTTTGTTTTGTTTTGAAGAACCGTGGAGGATAAAAATCAGCTGCATTTGATCTTTAAAAGGCTTTCTCTTTGTCCTTTGAACTTGAAAATATGCAGTCTAACTACAGGATGGATTCTGAAAGGTCCTGTAACTTAAGTGATTTCTATCTCATTTGCCTTTGTTGGATGTTAGCCTAGGTTTCAGAACACTGACTTTCATAGACTCAGCTGCCACATATTGGGAGCTACTTATAGTTTTTCTGCTATCCATGTACTACTTGGCAAGGACTTCCATTTCTTTTGCCTCTAGTTAGACATAGCTTAGCCTTCCCAAATACTGTGCTGACTCACAACTGGGTTTGCTCACCTAAGCAAATATATGAATTTAAAACAAAATAGACTTTTAACCTCATTTAAATTAGACTCTCAGATTTAATTTGTTACTTTGATGCCGGGGACTGAACCCAAGGGCACTTAACCACTGAGCCATATGTCTGTCCCTTTTTTTTTTCCTCTTGTTTTTTTTTTTTTTCCTCCTTGCTTAGGGTCTCACTAAGTTGCTGAGGCTGGGGATGTGGCTCAAGGGGTAGCGCGCTCGCCTGGCATGCGTGCGGCCCGGGTTCGATCCTCAGTACCACATACAAAGAAAGATGTTGTGTCCGCCGAAAACTAAAAAATAAATATTTTAAAAAATTCTCTCTCTCTCTCTCTCTCTCTCTCTCTCTCGGAAAAAAAAAAAAAAAAAAAACTTGCAGTCCTCTTGCTTCAGTCTTCCAAGTCACTGAGATTACAACTGTTTGCCACCACACCTAGAAGAATTGTTCTTGTACATTGCTAATCTTCTTCCATCATAACAAACTAAGAAATTACAGATGACATTTGCTCAGTTCATGTGACTACCTTCCAAAATGCCAGCTATCCCATCTTCATTCTAGTGCCATACATGGATTGTTTGCTTTCAGTGTTAAATTTTCTTCCCATAGACATTCGTTTGAAGAGTACAGATTTGCCTATTAATAAGGAATTGATGTTCTTAAAAAAGAACATCCCAGCATACCTTGCAGTAAGGTTTGCCAGTTTAACTTCTTGAGAGCTTCATTTAAAATCAAGATTGACTTTAAAGAGAAGCACAAATTAAGGCTAATGATGACTCCTTATTACAAACTTACAAAGTGAACCTGGGAATCTGGCTTTGTCTTTCCCAAAGAGAGGGAAAATAAATATTTATTTGCCTCTATAAAAGCCAATGGAAGAATAAAGAAGCTGCGGGGTAGCCCATGCCTGTAATCCCAGAGGCTTGGGAGGCTGAGGCAGGAGGATTGCAAGTTCAAAGCCAGCCTCAGCAAAAGTGAGGCACTAAGCAACTCAATGAGATCCTGTCTCTAAATAAAATACAAAATAGGGCTGGGCATGTGGCTCAGTGGCTGAGTACCCCTGAGCTCAACCCCTGGTACCACCCCCACCAAAAAAAAAGAATAAGAAGCCAATGAAAATGTGGAATGAACAGTTACAGGAGTAGGACTAGAAATGAGACTTCTCTGAGTATACCTTTAAAACTTCTGATTCATGAAAATATTTTTATATGTCAGAAATAAGATTAAATCAAAGAGAAAAAAGGAAATCTTAAAAATTACTTATAAGTAAGTTTAAAGTATCAAATCTAGCATACTATATCAAATTGATTATACAGTCTTCTAGTACTTTGACTATATATTCTTTCTGAAATATAGTCTAAGGTCAAAAAGAATTTCAGTGAAATCTTGATCACTGAGGAGACTGTTAGTAATGAGATTAGTTTTGTCCTTTTAAATCTATTTTATGTATTAATTATAGAATATAGCAAATAAGTAAATATATTAGTGTTACTAGGGACCAAGATTTTCAACATAAAAAAATACAAATAGGAAAATTAAGTTTTTAAGGTAATTTTAAGTTTGAAATATAAATATCAATATAAAAAATCAGCATGAACTAATGAATAAAACAAAGATTTATTTCTCTACTGAATGAACCTAGAAGCTTTGAGACCTTTGATAGCAAATACCATACCTTGTATCAGATATTAGTTTCCCACTGAAAGAAATAAAGCTTGGAGAAATGGCTGAAAGAACAGTCAACTTGGTATATCTTCTTTTTAAAAAAAAATTTTTTTTAGATGTTGATGAACCTTTAATTTATTCATTTATTTATATGTGGTGCTGAGAATCAAACCCAGTGCCTCACACAAGCTGGGCAAGCCCTCTACCACTGAGCCACAACTACAGCCCAGTACATATTCTTTTGTCAAAAAGGAGGGAAGTGCTTAAATGGAATGTCAGAAGGACAGAAGATCTGGCTTGTAGGAAGCACCCACTGGCCCAGCTTGGGGGTCAGCATGAGCATTTGGTACACAATGTATAATTGCGTGTAACATTGACTATGAATGACTACTAAAAAAGGAAAAGCAAAGGCTGTCTTCATAAAAGAATGCCAGCTAATGTGTGTGGAAGAAATGAACAATTATTATTTTATAAGCCCCTGTCATTAAATTGGTTTGTGCAAGAATTATTAACAGATGGTGAAGTCACTAGACAATAAGATATTCACCATGATGTTGTTTCGCCCCACAAATTAACCTTTCCTTGCTGAAGAGAAAATGTATCTTTCAAGGGAGAGATCTGATGGTCTTGCTCTAGCCAAGGTTTAATGTTAGTGTCACTAATGGTGCAACAACCTGACACTGTGCCTCCTACAAGGGGAAATATATGACATCATCTATATATCATACCATTAAAATTGCCAAAATTTTAATCTCTCTAATCAAACTGAATTTGTAGTTTACAGGAAGGAAACAACCTGAAAAAATAAGGAAATGGGAGATTCTATAAGAGAGCTGGCCTCGACTCATGAGCTGGAAAAGCAGAATGTTTTAGATTAGCGGAGGCTCAAGGAACCTATTGTATTTAATGAACCTTTATTCCATCCTGTGTTGGAAGATTGGGGAGGCAGTTGGTCCTCAACTGTGAAAAATAACCTTGAGAAAATGGAGGAAGTTTGGATAGTCTGGACATTAGATAATATAGGATTACTGTTAATTTTCTCAAGTGTGATAATACCATCAAAGTTCTGTAGGAAGAGTATTCTTATTCTTTGAAGATGCTTTCTGAAGAATTTATTAGTGAATTTTTGTGTTTGCTACCTTTTTTTTAAGGACCATATGAAAGTATGATGTACGTGTGTATACAAAGAAACGTACAATGGAACATAGAAGACTATGTAAGAGGTACCCACTGACCCCACTTGGGACAATATGAGCATTGGGTACACTTCATGTATAATTGAGTGTAATGTAGCAACTATGAATGACTAGGTGGAGAGTATACAGGTGTCCATTCTACTACTTTTTAATTTTTTTCTATGTTGAAAAATAATCATAATAAAGTCAAAAAAGAAGTATTATTACAGCAGTGGTGCAGAGAGTAGGGGTGGAAGAAGACTTCAGTATCACTAAAATAATGAGTATGTTCCAGGAACCAGGACTTCTTCTGTCACCTCTGCTGGTTTCCTTTTAAAAACATTGTGGTGAGAAAAGAGGAAATGACTGGCACGTTTTTAAATAATATTGGTACTGGGATTGAGGGTGAGAGAAGTATGGACAGTTGAGGCTTCTGAGCAGGTAGATGGCTAAACAGGTATTGAACCAGTCTGGGTGTATGTTATGTTCTGTTGTAAAATTGTGGTTTGGGAAATTTTAAGAAGCCCTTCCCTAGTCTCTTGATGCTATTTTTTAAAACTTCTTAATTTTGCCTGTAGTTGTAGTACTACTTGTACTGACTGGAGCACTTTAGGAGATGGTAGAAAGCCAGTGAAGTGTTTTGTCTCCTATGAAGAGAAGAGTTGCTGAAAAGATAAAAGTCCTGGCTTTTTGAGAGAGTTTTTCAAACTTTTTTCTCAATTTTAAGTGACTCAGCAGTGTGGGGCCTGATACTGCCTCATCCCTTCCTCCCACCAGCATTGACAGAAGATCAAGTTGAATCCCATTTTGAAAAGAGTATTTCTTCTGACTGTGGAATTGGATTCCAGCTGTGTGTGTGTGTGTGTGTGTGTGTGTGTTATATCCAGTTACTGTTGAGACAGACACACAAGGGTGGAGTGGGGGAGGGAGATACATGCTGTGATTAGTCAGCCTCCCATCTCCCTCCCCCCTAGAAACTCAGGCTCCATATGGGGAGACTGAGAACAAGAAACTTGAGACTGGGAACGAGGGCAGGGAACAGCCAAAACCTGCTCAGTCTCAGAAGACTGATTTCCGCACCAGGGAATGGAAAAAGTTGCTGAAGGTGGTTATGGGTTGACTCTGTGGCCTGAGATTGATTCTCTTAAGTTCAGTTCTTTAATAGTGGGAGCACTGTGTTGGGAAGGGGATGCCCTTCTGGGGAACTTCTTTACCTGACATGAAAGATACTCAGACTTACATATTTCTTGTACCAAGAAGGTTGGTGTTTATTGCTGTTTCTTTGAGATTCATCGAATGAGAACCAGACTGATTGGTGGTAAGTATCATGAAAAGGTATTGCACTTGGTTAGGCTGGCTGGAGACCCCTTTCCTTTCCTCTTAAAAGGGAGTAGGCAAAAGTAGAATCTATAAAAGAATAAATTAGCAGAAAGATGTATGAAAAGGGGACTTGAAAAGGTGTAGGAATCCTGGAAGGTGTTGTAGCATGTTGCTTAGGAATTGACCTTGTTAAAATCTCTAGCTTCTGATAGTCACTTTTTTGCTCAATGCTAAGTGTTAGCTAAGAAATATGCTGACCATAATTTCTAAACAGGAAAAAGTCTCTGAGCATAGAATCCTAGAGGGGACAATGGAACAGAATATATGAATTTAGAAGTGTCCCAGAAAACTGATAGTGTACCAGAAGAGGAATACTAGCCCTTCAAATTATCCTCAGCAGTAAGAAAGACTGATCCATGCTTGTTTAAGGTATGCTTTCTTAATGATTTGTTTCCTAGTAATTGATGTTTACCTTAGAGTCTAGTTCTTCATCCTTAGGAGGAAACCCTTTTGAGAAAGCTAAAAGCTGTTGGATAAGCATGTGAAATAACAAGTTTAATAAGATGTCTGGCCTAACCTAATTTTTGGAGGCTTAAGTTAATATCCAGATAAGACAGTGACGACTACAGTATCTAGCATGTTCCTAAAGGAGCAGTGAAATTCCATGGCAAAGCCATTTGAATTATCATTACACTTTGAGTCAAAACACATCTACAGATTTTTAAGGGACCATATTTCCTTGAATAAATCTTTCCTAAAGTACTTAGTGTACTTTAGTCAACAAATGTGATGACTAAAATATAATGTACCATGGGTATTACTCTGATCAGCATTCCTTAGCCATAGAGTCCACATGGTTAACCACATGTGGTAGTTTTTAATTCGTTTTGAATCAAGAGAGAGAAGGCAAAATTGGATAGGACCTGGGAAGGAGGGAGGCTGAGCTGTTAACATTTGAGTATTTAGGATATGTGTTTGTGAAAGTACACTCAGAATTTCTGATGGGAAAACAAATATTAATTAATGTCAACTAAGCAAGTAATATACAACAGTTGTTTTTCTCTTGAGGTTTATAACTTTTTTAGATTGCCTGTGATTCCTTTGATTTGGTAAGTTCTATATAACAGTTCTTTAGGCTCACCTGTCAGCAGGCTTACCACTAGATGGTGGATTTAAAGTACCCCAAATTATTTCTTCAGTAGAGCTTTTCGTTAACATTCTCAGTATGACATAGAAGAAAGTCAACCACCATACCTGCTAAGCTATTTGAAGAGGTACTTTAAAATAGCACATTAAACTGGCCTGATATTTAATTGGGTTTTTAAGACACAGCAAGTAGACTTCTGTATTTGGATGTGCTATTTGAAGAATGAGTCAATCTGACCTTCTAGCCTTTCTCAGATGTGTTAATAGTTCTAGAGTGGAACGCTAGTGTGCTTGTTCAGTTGTAAACTGGATGGTGAGCAACTACACACACAATAATATTTAACAGACATTTTTACTTTTTGACACTTTATCTACTTTTCCTCTTCTTCCCCGTGCTGTTATATTTAGGTCTAGTATTTCTTACAGATATAGATTTGAAGAAACTCTAAAGCACAACTTTAAGACAATGTGTGGAAGAAATCGTGGTGATAGGAAGTAATATAAACAGCACAACCTTGCAGGCATCGTTTGGTTTTCTTTTCCCAAATCATATTTGACTTAAATGCAGTCAAATTGAGTCCAACTCAATCAGTGGTCTATTCTTGAGATCTCATTTCAATGGAGAGGAAACTGACATCCAAAAGTTGCTTTGGGCAGCAGGGTCTTCATTTACAATGTAAAGGTGAAGAACACTCTAGAACGCTCTTCTCTTAGGGGAAAACAGAGCTGCTAGCTGGGAAGACAACTGGTGCAGCTAGGAGGCCTGGAGGAAACTGGCAGAGCAGGCACTCAGCAGCATCAGCTGGGATATGGGCTGTGTGCAGTGTATAGTTGGGCTGAGAGAGAGACAAGGTTATCATGAACCTGTGTGTTGCTGGGCCATAAGAGCTGCAGGAATAGACAGCCACCCATCTACATCAGAGCCTGGGTTCATGTTCTGCCCTCTTCAGATATGGACCATATCATTACTTGAGAGGTGGGGTGGCAGGAGCATCACTGCTTGCCACAGTCTAATATAGAGGGGAGGATTTTGCTAAGCTTTAGGCTGCTGATGAGCTTATTAATGCAAGGGGAGATTAGGAGTATTGATTCAATTCTTAAGTTGCTGAAGAGACATTTCTAACTTGCCACATCCACTTCTCTTATTTTTTTATCTAAAAATCTGCAAATGTTATTGCACTTCCCTCCCCTACCCTTACCTCCCACATAGGTAGTGTCTGGGAACATGCCCAGAACCTTTTGTAAAAAAAAAATGAACAAGGGAGGGAATCATAACAGCCGGAGAGGAGAGAGCTTCTAAACGGGCTGCCCATGCCAACAGCAGGGAGACTGGTGGAGGAAGGGCTGCCTCTAGAGACTGTTAAGAGGCACTGGTGGTCTCTCCACTGTGTATTTTTTCCACTACCAAAAAACTTCATACTGGATTGAAAGTCATTACCTTAGTGTTGGATTAATCTCTTCAGTCAAACTAGCTTTGCCAAGTGCAGAAGTCATATGAATGTGCAGTAGACAATCCTGTCTAGAAGGGCAAATGCTAACCTGTGGCCCTCTAGATGAGGTTTTTCTTGTTTGATTGGTCGGTTGGGGTTTTTTTCTTTTTCTTTGAAAAGTTATTGTGCTTTTGACATTTAAGGTATTTAAAATTAAAGTTTTAGCACCTAAACTAAAAATTCTGCTTTGGATAGACAAAGATACTTGTTAATCATGTTCTGGTAAAGTATGTGGTTCATCTTGAGTCTCTGTGGTTATCATTTATCTTTGAGACTCAATTGGCCTTATACAAGAAAGGATTTTGAAATGTTTACTCATTATACAGAAATTTTCTGAATGCCTTCTTACATGTATAAGACCCTGAGCTGAATACCACAATATGTAGCTTTACCCTGCTCCATGTCATAGAATCTGTCTTTAGACTTAATAAAACAGGCTGCGGACTTTGCCCCCTCAGTGTTTCACATAGTTACCTAAGGGGAAAGCTTGCCCAGTTAGATATTGAGCAAGATAAGTTTTAATTAAAAATACACTGAGGTTTTTCTTGCTGGCCTGTTGTCCAACTGCATTCTCTCCTTTCATTGTTCATGTGAATCATTGATGATAGAAAGTTGAAAGCATGAGCATGTATTCCTCTGATTTCTATGTTATGACCTGTGGAGTCTCAACAATTCACTTTTCAGTTTGTTCATAATGGCTGCCTGCACCTAGGCTGCACATTTAATCTTGAGTCTTACACTAGAGGTTGATGCTCCTCCAGCTACAGGAGGGCAAGGTCATACAACTGTAACTGAAGAATAGTTAGTTTACTGTTGCTGTCTCAAAAGTGGCTGTAACCATGTTGCTTGCATTATGCAGCGAAGATTTTAATTGGAAATGGTGGGTATACATGTATAGGAATGTTTGCTAAAGACTTGGCTTAATGGATTCTCCATGGGAACTTTTTTTAAAAGAGTTACATTGTAAGGAGAATCTTAATTCAGTTTCTCAAACCATTCTGTTATTTTAGAAAAGTGAAGTTTTGGAGTTTTCTTTTTCTTTTTCTTTTTTAGATTTTGAAGAAAGGGTTCCTCAGAGTTTAAACAGGAATTCATGGGGAATGTTTAAATCACATGATATAAGTTAGTACTTTCAAATATTTTAGAAACATCCATTAATTTGTGTATAATTTATAGTTAACTGCAAGCTATTTATTAAAGCCAGTCTTCCAAGTATCCTTCAAATAGTCATCTAATTCTGATTTATTTAAGGAAACTTTTAATAGTTTGCCAAGTCATTATTCTCTCCTTAAATTCATCTCTCTTTCATTGGTATATTCTGGTATTTTAAATTTTCACTGTTTATAGAAGGTTCTGGGGATACTACATTAACTTTATGATATATAGACACATGATTGGGCTCTGAGTATTGGCAATCTAACGCCAATCACCGTTTCTAGGCATCTTTTCATAATTCTTCAAAAAGCAAGACCACAGCCAACTTCACATTAATAATATGCTACAAGAGGATATTCTGGTGAAAAAAAAAAAAAAAACGGAAGTACTATGAGATCTGTCTTCTGATAGAGTTGTGAGGGAGGGTAAAAAGTTAATGTGTCAAGGTTATAAGAGGAAAGAAAATAGAATGGAGAGAGATGGATAAAATTGGGCAAATGCTAAAGAAAGTTGGCCTGTAAGCTTTTCCCCTAACCCCAAATTTTGTCGAAACATTTGGGGAGGAGCAGTAATTAGCATTTTGGGAGAAATCAGAGAGCAGCCTCAGCTGCTCAGAATTAGATGACTATTTGAAGGATACTTGGAAGACTGGGAGAGTTTAGTAGGAACCATGTGGTAACATTGACTTTTAGGGAAGATAATATATGGCCTTAGAATTCTCAGGTACAGAGATATGTAGAATTTCCTCAACATTTTTTCTTTCTCTTTCAGCAAATCCAGTTTGCTGATGACATGCAGGAATTCACCAAATTCCCTACAAAGACTGGCCGAAGATCTTTGTCTCGCTCCATCTCACAGTCCTCCACTGACAGCTACAGTTCAGGTAGGTGTGAACTTCATGTTCACTCTGATCTCTTCCCTGTTCTCTACCCAGTGCTCTTCACTTAACTAGAATCTGAAAACATACTTTATACCAAGACTTCCTGTCAACTGTTAATTAGTAATTAGGCAATGGGAATGTGCCCAGCCAGGCTTGTAGCTAGGGAAGCTTTTGTCATCTTGAGACTTTCTTCCCCTAGCTGTCTCTGTGTGTGGTCTGTGGCCAGTGCCTGGTTGGTAATACTGGGCCAATTTTGATTCCCACATTTGTCCACCCACATTGCAAAGAGAGGGAATCAATGTTATTTTGGCTGACAGAATTGGCCTTGAAAAGAACTATTTGGAAGAATAACTTCTTTGTATAAAATACACACTGTCACTTATCTCTTTCTTTCTTATCCAAGACTGCTTAAATTGTAATGATGACAATTAGTATTTCTGCTCTTTTCATTAACTAGATTGCCTTATGTTGAAGTATACTTCCCTGATAACCTCTGGAGTGGGAAAAATACAGACTACTATACAGTGATTCCAGCTGTTTCTTTTCAGTTCTCTCCTCTAATCTTAGCCATCTATAAGTCTGTTTCTACTGAATCATGCCCTTGCCAACTCTAGACAGGGTGTTTAGAAGAGAATGGAAGAGAAGATCAGATCTTACAAATTGAGTTCTAAAAGAAACATTAGTGACATCTAATATAACCTCTTCATTGTTCAGCTGAAGAATCATTGTTAAAAGATTAAGAGGCTTGTCCAAGGTCACCAGTTGCTGTTAATGTCAACAAAGAGATTAGTACCAAAAGCCATTCATTGTCCTTTGCCAAAATATTGTTTGCATTGTGTTACTAACATTAAAAGCTAGGCTTAAGGTATAAGGAATGTTTTTAAGAAAAGAAAAACAAACAATTATAAATAAATTTATCTCTGCCCTGTGCCACTGAAAATAACCCAGTAGATAGGCAGCCAAGAACAAATAGGGGTTAAGTACAGAAATAAACGAATATATGGATTCACAGGGGGCATAAGTATGCAAGAAACAGTTCTAGATATAATGGCTGTCATAAATCGAAGGATATCTAGGAATGACAAATAAAAAAAGGTGTAAGTGACAAGCAGACTAATTATAGCTAAGAAAAAAGGAAAATTAATTTTGAAAGATGGAGTTATAAGAGGAAGAAAGAGGGAATGAGTGAAGTCTTCAAAGATAGTGATGGTCATGTTACATAAATCTTTAAGAGCATTTGTTAAAGCTTAATGATATAGTTGTCATGGTGGAGAAGATAACCTATGGTAGTATTTGTGTGAATTGCAGTTCTGTCCTTCTGGAGGACCTATCTATAGAAGTTAGTGGGAGAGTCTTGGGGTACTGGCAGGAGAAATGATGAGGAAAATACTTGATGCAGAGGAAAGAAGTGACAAGGGGTAAAGAATGATTGTATATCCCCTTGCATATCTATCGGAAAGATATATTTAGCTTTTATATGACGTTACTATTTAAAGTTGATCATCTTAACAGACTTTCCCAAGGCTGGCAATAGAACCAGATCTGTTCGCCTTCTGTGTCACTTTTTTTCCTCTCTGTATTCCTTGAGCATAGTCTAGAGTAAAATCTGTTTTAAGCCTCTCTTACTGTTTTTTTTTTTCCGTATTGGTGGTTTTCAGAATGACCAGTAGCATCAGCAGCATCTGGGAATTCATTGAAAATGCCAGTTCTTGGGTGCCTCATGAGACCTACAAACTAGGAAACTTTGGCCACGGGGCCTTAGCAGTCTGTGTTTTAACAGACTATGTGATTCTGATAGATGCTTTAAGTGTGAAAACCAGTGACATGTAGAAATAGCATTCCTCATCTCCCTTAAATTATTCTTCCATTTTTTGCCAGGTCTCATTTCAATCTGGATTGGGACCAAGTACCTTTGTTATTACCTGGGATATCTGCAGGTGGTACAGGATTAGGATCAGTGGCTCCTAATTACAGGCCCTAACGACAGACTAATGACGGAGTCTCGTTATGGTGGATACAGGAACTGCAACACTGTGAGGTCCACAGTCATTTCATTCACACCAGCTATTAGACCTTGGAAGAGTAGAATTGAGAGTGACAAAAAAGAGCTCCAATTAACAGCATTTGCTTCACTTAAATTAAAGTCCCTTGGGGCCACACTCTGTAGAGTTGGGGCCATTGAAGTTTTTCTCCCCTTGTTTCTTTCTTTACTGGCTCTAGCTGCGTCTTACACAGATAGCTCTGATGATGAGGTTTCCCCCCGGGAGAAACAGCAAACCAACTCCAAGGGCAGCAGCAATTTCTGTGTGAAGAACATCAAGCAGGCAGAATTTGGACGCCGGGAGATTGAGATTGCAGAGCAAGGTAAAGAAAGGGAGTGGGTAGAGGTCAGAAGCAACCCTCTTACTGGTCATCGGAATCCACAGACAACTTAAGGCTTAAAAGCTACCCTAAAATGTCTTGGGAAAAGACAGTTTCCTGGACTTTTGGGTAAACACTTCTCTATCTAAGGAGCTTGAGCCTCAGAATTCTTGATCTTGTTTTCCCTTCTTCCTATTCTCAGCATGTGGTTATTACACACAGAGTAGTTTCTGTTTTCCTCCCCTGTGACACCATATTCCAAGATCTACAATGCAGAGTCAGCACAAGCTGGAGCACTACATACTGGTTAGTTATGTGGGATTTTACTGTCGCTGCCAATCCCAGAGACCCAGATTTCTCAGAAACAGCTGGTGTGGGAGGGTTCTAAGCTAAGGATATGGTGACCAAGGGTCTCATTTGGTCCTGAGCACCCTCTGCTGGAGCAGAGTAAAAGTGACTGACAATAGTCAAGTCTTAGTTCTTCTTCCTTGCCGCACTCCTGGGAAGGTCTCTTTACTCTTCCGTTGTTTTCATATTGAAGACAAGTTCTATATTGAGAATGGAGGAACCCAAACAGACTGACTGAACCCAAACAGGATAGGGTAGGATAGCAAGTGGCTTCTGCTAAAGGTCAAGTCATTCTTCTAGGTCTGGTGATTGTCCATGTGCCAAACTATTTCTCTCTCCCAAATGACTGATGAGACTCACTCTCCATTTTAGTCAGTTTGGGGAATTTACTTAATTCTCTGTTCAGCCCTTTGGATATAAAGCAGAAGCAGCAGAGGAAGAGAGATATGCCATGACAACTCTCCACTGTTATTTTGCCAGCAAAGCTGTCAGTCATCAAGGAATATGCCTAGAGCTTTCCTGCCTTACCTCGCCGTGTCTCAGCAGACCCAGACAGCCATGGATGTGGCTGAGCAGGAATGGATGGTACTGCTAGTGAAGCCCTAGCTCAAATCCTCTGTTCTTTCACAGACATGTCTGCTCTGATTTCACTCAGGAAACGTGCTCAGGGGGAGAAGCCCTTGGCTGGTGCTAAAATAGTGGGCTGTACACACATCACGGCCCAGACCGCGGTGAGTTTGTTAAAAGAAAATAGAGGGACTTTTCATAAGGGGAAGAAAGAAACAGATTTTTTCCTCCCCCAACTAACCAACCTCCAGATGCTATTAGATGGGACCTCCCTGTGAAACTATAATAGGATTTGTTACCTTCTTTTTGAATAAGTAAACCCATTTTTAATGCTAAAAATAAACCTGACTTAGGAAGATCTAAAATAGGATTGTTTTAAAATGCTATTAAGGCTTTTAGGTTGGGTTCAGGACCATGCGCCTGTAATCCCAGGAAACCTGGAGGCTAAGACAGGGATTGCAAGTTTAAGACTAATTAGCCTTAACAACTTCATGAGGCTGTGTCTCAAAATAAAAAATAAAAAGGGCTGGGGTTGTAGTTCGTGGTAAAGCATCCCTAGATTCAATCCCCAGTACCCCCCCCAAAAAAAAAACAACAACTTAGGAACATGTCTTTTGAGTATAGTTAAATCTCGTGTGCCCTGCCACCCCTAGATAGACTACACCCTTTACTAATTCTCCAGTGTAACACTTCTGTTGCTACAGAGTTATGGTATTGTGTTCTTACTGGTTTGCTCTCTGTGTCTGGGTAGCCCTTCTTCCTCACCCTATCTTCCTGTACATGCATACAGGTGTTGATTGAGACTCTTTGTGCTCTGGGGGCTCAGTGCCGCTGGTCTGCTTGCAACATCTACTCAACTCAGAATGAAGTTGCTGCAGCACTGGCTGAGGCTGGTAAGTTCAGCTTTTTCACCAGCTTTGCTTCAAATTAATTATCTAAACACAACTTTTTATATCAAAATTGTCATTACACTGTCATATGTCTAAGGATTCTAAAATTTGGGCAGTAATAAAAACATCAGCAGCAAGAAAATGGATAATAAAGTCAAGGTTGATATCCATGGTGGAATATTATATAGTCATTAAAAATGACATAAAGGGGCTGGGGTTATGGCTCAGAGGTAGAGCACTCGCCTAGCATATATGAGACACTGGGTTCCATCCTCAGCACCACATTAAAAAAATAAAATAAAAAGATATTGTATCCACCTATAACTAAAAAATAAATATTTTTTAAAAATGATAGTAAGAATCTAAGGATATTGAGGAAATGCCCAATTCTAATGCTAAATGAATGAGGAAGATTATTAAACTGTATGAGCTCAGCCAATCTCTTTTCATCAGAAGTCTCATCAATTTTAAGAAATACAAGTAAGTAGTACTTTTCATATTCATAGTTCATTAGATTACTTGGTATTCAGTATTGCACTGAAGCTAGGCACAATGACCTAGTCCTGTAATCCCAGCATCTCAAGAAACTGAAGCAGAAGGGTTCCAGGTTTGAGGCCAACCTCACAACTTAGTGAGACACCATCTCAAAAATTAAGACTGTTTCAATCCCAAGTTACCGTTCCCCACAAAAAATTTTTGCTTATATGAACTACTGGTGAGCTTAAAAATAAACATTGAATAATTTTTATTGTTAAAATATTCAAAAGAAAATCATAAAGTTTCTTTGAGGATCTCTTTTCTTCCTAGGGTCTTCAGAATGTAACTATATAACACTTTCGTTTTTCTTGTTTATTCTTGTCTGTTAAGTGTTTATTGGAGAAATTTAGGAAGTTCAAAAAAAATTCATAATCCTTTTTTACAGATGTTTGACTAATCTTTCTTTTCTTTTTCTTTTTGTTTATGAAATAAATGTTAGTATGTATGCAGTTTTATAATCTAAATACAGCATTTTCAAAAGTAGTTTTGATATCACTAAACTTAACATCATGTATAATACTCTTTCATATGTTCATGTGATTTTACCTCATTACTTTTTTAATAGTGAGCATTTAGGTTTTTTCAAAATGTTTACTAATATAAATAATGTTCTAAGGAACAACTTTGTATTAATTTCCACTTCATTTTGTTGTCTTAGAGTTCTAAGTTTAAAGAAAATAACATTCTATGATTCTAAATATATTTTTAAATCTCTTATTAATTTTTTTAATTTCTGAACTAAAAGTACTATTTTGACTTTGACCTTTTACTCTATTTCCCTCTCCAGAATAGGTTCTCTTGCCTTTTTCTCTTCATATAAATCTCAGAATTTGATACTAGTATAGGTCACTCTCCAAAAGAAGAATTAGCTGATTTATGTCTGCCTCTGTAGGAGTTGCAGTGTTCGCTTGGAAGGGCGAGTCAGAAGATGACTTCTGGTGGTGTATTGACCGCTGTGTGAACATGGATGGGTGGCAGGCCAACATGGTAATAATGCATGTTTATCCCACACTTCTGACTATAGATTTATTTCCTTTTTTTCCCTCAAAAGCATGGTTCCCTAAACATGTTTTGGATGTTTGGTCTTATACACTGACTTTGTCACTAAAGTGTTTAGCTTGATACCTATTCACAATGGGTTTGAGAAGCACGAGGCCCTGGGTTCAATCCCCAGCACCAAAAAAAAAAGAAGAATGTGTCTGAGTACTGAATGGAAAGGTGGGGGAAGGGCAAGACTAGCTCAAACACATGGCTCAAACGTGGCAGAACGAAATTGAAGGAAGTGACATTGTCCCACTTTGTAGGATTCTGGTTCTTACCTTTCTGCCCCAGCTCTCCTTTTGTGTTCAAAGGGCTGTGTATTTCAAGACTCTGGACTAAAAATGAATCTGTGATTAGTCTAATACTCTTCACTGTAGCCTAGAACAAAGCTAAGGATCCTTTTAACCATTTTACACCAATAAATTGACTCTGTTTCCACTGTCTAAGCCTACTATATGGAGCTCTAAGACATGCTCTTCCAAAACATACAGGGCTCTCTTACTAGTGCAGAAAGTGGGCTCAAAGTTCCCCCTAGCTCTAGCAGCCTGAATGCCCATAGAAGTCTTCTGGCTGTTCTGTAGATCCTGGATGATGGGGGAGACTTAACCCACTGGGTTTATAAGAAGTATCCAAACGTGTTTAAGAAGATCCGAGGCATTGTGGAAGAGAGCGTGACTGGTGTTCACAGGTAACAGATTCTGGAGTAGCTGCCCCTTGTGTCCTTGCCTCAGCAAATTCTTCTGGTCTCTTGTTAGGCTTTAGGACTGTGTTTCAGACTTGAATTAACTAAATGGGATAAAACTGAATTTTCACTTTCAAAAAATCAAGGTGACCCTAGAAGGAAGATTTTTCCAGGTTCTAGTTCAAACGTTTTTCTCTCCCATTTACTCCATTGAGTAATTCTCAAAATAATGTTTGGGGAAAGGGAGTAGGGAATGAATGTATCTTGAAAAACTGTAATCAATATTGTATTGCAATTTTATATTTGAAATATGAAAATGAAAATCTGTAAAGCTACATCTTATATACACAGCAAAAAGTAAAACTGCCAAATATTCTCAACTTGTTGGAAATACCTAAAAGAAGTGTTTCTCTGTTGGGGGCACATTGTACATCCTTGCTCTCTCTCACTCTCACTCACTCTCGCTCTCTCGCTCTCTTTCTCTCTCATATACATACACACACAGGAAACCGTATCAGAATCATTATAATCTTTATTTATCAAAAATAGGCATGGAAAAATGTTGATTTAAGGATATAATGTCCCCTTTATGGAAGAGAAGTTAATTTATTCAACTGAAAGCTTTTAATTTAATTTTCCTTCCAAAACTAATGGGTGGAGAGAGAAGAAAATGAAATAAGTGGGGAGAAATGACAAGGAAATAATTATGTTTATTCATATTCTTGGGCAATAAATAAGACTGGGGAGGGTACCATGGAACTTGAACAGAATTAGGCAGATTTTGCCGTTTGTTATGTTTTACCAGCTAACTTGGTTTTTGTTTGTTTTTGTGGCCTCTTCTCCCTTTAGGCTATATCAGCTCTCCAAAGCTGGGAAGCTCTGTGTTCCTGCCATGAATGTCAACGATTCTGTTACTAAACAGAAGTTTGATAACTTGTACTGCTGCCGAGAGTCCATTTTGGATGGGTAGGTTGAAATATATAGATGTCACACTTAAAGGGGATAAATCTGGATTGGGTTGTAGTGTTAGTCTGATGTTATTGCAGTCTTGTCCCCTGGTCTTCCTTTGCCTTTAAGAGTTTGTTAGAGGGGCTCATTTCATATGAGCTCAGCCAACTTCCAATTGAAATTCTCCTGGGCATTGCCCCACACTTAACTTTGTGCAGAGGGACTGAGTTGAGCCCTTGTCTGTTTCCACAGCCTGAAGAGGACCACAGATGTGATGTTTGGTGGGAAACAAGTGGTGGTGTGTGGCTATGGTGAGGTAAATAGCTGGGCCTCAGTGTCTCTGTCTTTTCATAGACTTACTAGAAATAGCAAGTAAAGGAGAGTTGTGCTGTCAGTCCGGAGTCACTGATGCAGGGTTCAGATGTGTTTGATGTATATCAAAGCATTAACAAAAGTCCTGTATTCAGATTCGTGAATAGACATACAGAATGAGTTTTCAAATTTCACCAATTTGTCTTATGAAATTTCATTATCATCCCCCCATAATAATAATAACCTCTTATGAGATGGCCCCACAGGTGACTTGCAGTACAATGAAAGGTGAAATCTGAAGTGGCATATAATTGACAATCTGTATACTAGAATAGGTTGCAGGAGATTTTATTGTCTTCAGCAGCGACACATAGAAGTTCCTGAGCTGCTAGGCTGTCCTCCAAATAACACATTGCAAGCAAGAGTTATCAGAATTTTTTGTTTGTATTTTTGTTTTGTTTTTGTTTATCACAGTGGTAGGCCTCCTGCTAGGCAAATGTTTTACTGCTGAGCAGCATCTCCACCCAGCCCATATCAGGTTTTTCTGGAATACAAAAATAAGAGGTTTCAGGGCTAGGTATGTTGCTCGGTGGTAGAGTGCTTCCCCAGCATGCCAGAAGCCCTGAGTTCAATCTCCAACACCACAAAAAGAAAAAGAAAAAAAAATTAGAAGTTGCAGTTGCTCTTGCTTGGTCTTGTTTCCCTAATAGTAACAGTTATCCCAAGCCCCTCACCCTTGCTGTGACATGTCTGCTAATTATGTCTTTAACTGAGGTTCACAACATGATCTTGTCTGTTTCTGCTCTGCTTGAGGTTGGAGCCTACCTACAAGTGCTCACTAGATGATTGGTGATTTCAGGAAGGTTAATTCCTATCTCCCAAAGACCCTGCCTGCCCCATTGTCTCTGCCTTAATGTACCTGGCAACCTGGCTGTTCTTGTGTTCTGCAGGTTGGAAAGGGCTGCTGTGCTGCCCTCAAGGCCCTTGGTGCCATCGTCTACATCACAGAAATTGACCCCATCTGTGCTCTGCAGGCCTGGTAAGAACAGAGTGATGGTGATCCATTAGATTCATCTGGGTACATCACATTTCTTAGAGTTCATGATTGATTATATTAATCGTCTTTTGCAGAAATTTTCCAGGGGGAGGAGAAGACTAGGATTTCTCTGTTCCCTTCATTATAATCCTGGGGCTGTCCTAGAGCCTCTTGGCCTTTCCATTCCTGGATGTGGCTCTGAAGAGGCCAGTTTGTGTAGTTTAGCACAGCTTATCACCTGCCATCCCTGCAGAGGGGGATTTTGTGACCAGCTTCCCTCCCACTGCCTCCTTGATTTGCTCATAGTGTTTCTTCTTTTCTTCCAGCATGGATGGGTTCAGGGTGGTGAAGTTAAATGAAGTCATCCGGCAAGTTGATGTTGTAATAACTTGCACAGGTACGTATTAGTGCTTTAGTACTCATGGAGAAGTGTTCACTCCAAGGCTAAATCTTGAAAGTAACCTGACTGGCATTCAGAAACAGTCAGTGAGACCGGTGCTCAGTATGGTGTCTCAGAACTAGAGGAAGTTATCAGAACAGTAATTTGTGTTTTCCAGAGGAAGGAGCCTTTTTCCCCTGATGCCTTTCCATACCACTTGATTTTAAAACCAAATAATTATGTTGAAGGAGCTGCTGTACACTTTCCTCATAACACATACAAGCACTTTAATGCCAGCAAACCTCCTCTGTCTCCCTTGTTCTGACTGAAAACCAGTCAGTGCCTTTGTGGCCTAACATCTCTTCTCTCAGCCACCCATCTTTGCTTTCAGGAAATAAGAATGTAGTGACACGGGAACACTTGGACCGCATGAAAAATAGTTGCATTGTTTGCAACATGGGCCACTCCAACACAGAAATCGACGTGGTGAGGCTTCTCTCGGTTGTTGTTGGGGCTTTCTTCTCTGTTTTCTGTTGCAGCCACAATCAGCTGTGCCTTCTTCCTTTCAGACCAGCCTCCGAACTCCGGAACTGACATGGGAGCGAGTACGTTCTCAGGTGGACCATGTCATCTGGCCAGACGGCAAACGAGTCGTCCTCCTGGCAGAGGTACATACAGAAGACTGATAGACAAGTAGTCCTTTTAGATCTATAGGATGAAGGAGGTGGGGAAAAAATATTTGACCTGTGTTTCCCTGAATTCTGTCTTTGTTTGTTTCTCAAATGGTCTAGTCCATCAAAATAGAGGCACTCCAGGTACATCTAATTTAGCCTAAGTAACAATTTCTTGACCATAGCTAATTTTCAACCTTTCACACTCAGGTGGATTTGCAGAAAATAGGATAAAACCCAGAGTCCTGATCTGGAACTGTAATTATTCTTCTACCAGCTGAGTTGGGAGGGGTATAAAGTCCTTTCCTACATTTGCTTAACTTGTATAGCAAGGGGATCTGAAAGGGGCAATAGCTCATCCCAGGACTCTCTTACCTTTCCAGGGTCGTCTGCTCAATCTGAGCTGCTCCACAGTTCCCACCTTTGTTCTGTCCATCACAGCCACCACACAGGTATGTGGAAAATGCCCACTTTTCCTGCACTGAGACTTATGGAATCAGGGGAAGTTTGCTGTGCTCTGCCCTGTTCTCCCCCCACCCCCCACGTCATACATTGTGGTGACTTCAACTTTCTCAAGTATAGAAAAGAGTCATTAGGGGTTGGGGTTGTAGTTCGGTGGTAGAACACTTGCCTAGCATGTGTGAGGCACTGGGTTTGATCCTTACCACCACATAAAAGTAAATAAAATAAAGGTATTTTTAAAAAATTAAAAGAGTCATTAGTTTGTGTCTATATCGTCTGGTCAGTTGAGAATAGTGTTCCAGCTTAGTTGTATTTAGTGTGTTCTTTTGTCAAGTACTAAATGAAAACACCAACAAATCCTCTTATGACATGTATGGGCCTTTATTCCAGGCAGAGTCCTAGGTGCTATCATGATGGCAGATCATTATGGTGATCCTAAGGTTCTGTTAATCATAGTTTTATTTTTAAATCCCATTCTAAAAAGTGTTTTTGTTTTCTGGTCCTCTTTTCCCACCTTAGGCTTTGGCACTGATAGAACTCTATAATGCACCTGAGGGACGATACAAACAGGATGTATACTTGCTTCCTAAGAAAATGGGTGAGTGAAAAACAGTGAAACCGATACCGACCCCTAGATAGCTTCATGGTTTGGTAAAATGACTGTCATGAAGAGCACTAGATTTAGAGTCAAAAGTTGTGATTCCTCTCTAGTGCTTACTAGTTGTTTGACATCAGGACAGGTTCTAGTCCCCATGAGCCTCCATTTCTTGACCAGTAAAGTGAGACTAATAGTGATTATAGATTTGTAGAATTGCAGAATTGTAGTAAGAGCTCCAGCTAATGAGTATATCAGCAGTTAGCACATCAGTTTAAGGTCAATGCTCTTGTTCTCAAGTAGCCTTATGAGTTCAGTAAATGTCCCAGTGCAACTGAGTATAACCTAGAACAAAAATGAGAGACACAGAAACAGGTTTTAGGGTCCATTTTCAGTCTTGGTTTGAAAATCGCCTTCTATCCAACCTCCTGTCATTCCAGAGGACAACCTGTGCTTAGTTCATGTGACATAATACATCTCAAATCCTTTGCCTTTCTGCACAGTGGAGCTCACCTCCATCACTTAATGGCTAGCCCCAAATACATGGCTTAAAGCTAAAAAATTTCTTGCTCTGGTCCCCTCCAATAGCTTATCTCAGATTGGTTTTTCAAAAATTCAGGTTCATAAAAGTCAGAAAAGCTTTTCTATGGAAAGGTAGTAAATTATCTTAGAAATCCATGATCCTAAGATTTAAGGCCTTTATGGATCTTTTCCTAAATGAATGTTAATGACACAAGATTCTTTTGGAGTCTACTTTGATTTGTAATTTTGACTAGAACTTGATCCAGGAAGGTGGGAGTAGTATGGAATGTGTGGCTGCTGAGATGAAGCCAAATCTTTTACCAGAGAAGGATAGAAAGATAGAGGTTGACCCATTTTATCCTAGTAAGTGGTTTTCTAAATGCATTTTGGAGAGACCGAGAAGTACCCTGCCACAACGAAGCAAATGTTTCAAGATTCTTTCAAAGTTACTCTGGTGCTGTCCTCTTCCTCAAAAAGCTTCAAATGAAAGCAGAGAAGGGGTATGCCCTGAGAGACATATTTGACAAGAAAACTGCCCCCTGCCACTTTGCTCTTCCTAGATGAGTACGTTGCCAGCTTGCACCTGCCGTCATTTGATGCCCACCTGACAGAACTGACAGATGACCAAGCAAAATATCTGGGACTCAACAAAAATGGGCCATTCAAACCTAATTATTACAGGTAACTCAGGGGAAAGCAATGAAAAGCTCTTCTCCCTGATATTAAACCAACCAGCCCAGCCCAGTTTTCTCTAGTAAAGATGAGGTACCATACCTGATTTTGAAAAGTATAAGAACTCCGCTCCAAATTAACAAAGTTGGGGCTGGGGAATGTAGCTCAGTGGTAGAATACTTGTCTAGCATGCCTGAGGCCTTGGGGATTTTGGTTCCAAGCCCAGAACTAGGGGGTGGAGTGGCATGTAAAATAAACAGGGTGAGCAGAGAAAGTATGTGGAAAAACAGGGGCAGATGATGGCCTGGGTATTGTCTGTGGGGATACCCACCCTGCCCAGGGAGAGACTTGGGAAAAGTTCCATTTCATATTCTTCTTGAAACTCTCATATGGAGCCAGGCATGGTGGCACATGGCCCGCTATCCCAGCAACTCAAGAAGCTGAGGCAGGAGGATCGCAAGTTGAAGGCCAGCCTCGTCTACTTAGCGAGACCCTGTCTCAAAATAAAATTTAAAAAGGAGTAGGCATGTAGTTCAATGGTAAAATGCAAGGGAGGCCCTGATTTCAATCCCTAGTACCAGTGGAAGAAAGAAACTCTAAGATTTGAGGCCTTTATGGATCTTTTCTTAAATGAATGTTAATGACACAAGACTCTTTTGGAGTCCACTTTGATTTGTAATTTTGACTAGAACTTGATCTAGGAAGAACTTGATATATGGAAGACATGGATATTAACCAGTCAATCTCTTTCTTTACAGATACTAATGGACCATATTACCGATGACCAGTCCACATGAACCACACAACTCTAAAAGAAATATTTTTTAAAATAACTTTTATTTTCTTTTATTTCTTTCCTCTTGATTTTTTTTTCTATAATTTCATTCTTGTTTTCTCATGTCATTATCCAAGTTCTGCAGAACATACAAGGACTTGCTTGCTTCATGGCTCTTTAGATGAAACTGAGGTTCAAGGTTCCTCACCCTAGTCACTAAAGAAGGATTTTGCTCTCCCCACCCAGAAAGGTGATTCTTTCTTTACCGTTTCTGGGGACTTTAGTCTTAATTGGGTACTTTATTAATAGGAAATGCTAAGGTACCTTTTATGTGGATAATATCTGCAATGTCTAAATTGCCTTAAAAGAGCCCATTTCTTAGCTGCTGAAATCAGTGCTCTTTCACTTCCTCAGAGGAGCAGGGATGGTACCTACCAGCCAGGTAGGTTAGATGTAGGTGGTGCATGTTAATTTCCCTTAGAAATTCCAAACCCTATTTCCTGTGTAAAGGTGGGATGTCTGGTTCAAAGATGTGTGCTAGTGAATGTTGCTTGTTAAGATCCAGTAGGCCCCCTTGAATTTATAGTACAGCCCTTCCTCCATTCCCACCAGCCTCTCTCATTTTTCTAGTTCTTAAACTGCATTCTACCAAATTGAATTTTGTCCTCTAGCATTTCTTTCTTTCTTTCTTTTTTTAATAACACAGTTTTTAGTATTGACACTGAGGAACTACTTGGGTGGTTAGTTTTTACTAACTTCTTTTGAACCTTTGGAGCTAAGAGTGCAGAGTTGAGTCTAGAAAAAAGCTAATCTCAAACTCTGATGAGTCCCTCTGTTTCTAGCCCCTAGTTTATAGCATCAGTGAACTGGAGCCATAAGCAGATTTTCTCAGCTCTGCCCCATACAGCTTATGCTGAAGGCCAATTTCTTGAGCCATTACTCTGTATAAAGCACTGAGCTCTATCCTTAGGGTTTATCCTTTAAGAGCAAATTTCTGGTTAGCTGTGCTTCTGCAACCTAAAATAGTTAAAGGGAGTAGGTATGGATGGATGGAAGAATGATAAATTGGGCCAAGGTTAAAGAAATCTTACTCTATATAATTTGTCTGGAACTATAAGCCCTGCATAATGTTAGTTTCACAGAAGTGGTACCATTT
This sequence comes from Marmota marmota marmota, assembly GCF_001458135.2. Classification (NCBI taxonomy): domain Eukaryota; kingdom Metazoa; phylum Chordata; class Mammalia; order Rodentia; family Sciuridae; genus Marmota; species Marmota marmota. Next base: position 2,839,433 of record NW_026000081.1, read on the forward strand.
CTGTTTGACACCATGCCACAAAAAGTTTATGAGCTAAGATCTTAAAGGGCAGTTTGTAATCAGTGCATCCTGACTCATACTCTGAAAGAATCCCAGAGAGGCTCTCTCGGAGATCAAGAGAGATGTATTCCCATGCCATGCACCCTGCTTACCAGCATTTCTGCATGGTTAAATGGGCTTTATGCTCATAGGCTTTAAGCATATAATTATCCAGGATTTTAAATCCTTAACTTGTTCTAGCTTGTGATCCTTTAAAGTTGGATCATACATTAGTGCTAGATACTAGAAATTTCACTTCTCTGTTTCCATTGATCAGAGAAGCAGACATTAAAAACAGGAATATAAGAAAGTTTTTACCCTGCAGCTTCCTAGCAGGAGACAATTATCTTGCCAAAATTTTTCCCCCTTCTTTTCCCATTTCTCCCCCACCCAGTCCCTTCCTACTCCTTGCCAGTGTGACTGTGCTTTCTTCTCTGTAGATGCTAACAGTTGAAGCCCTTTTTCCTAGGGCTCGTAACCAGCCAATCAGAACACCATATCCATTAGGGGTCATAACCTGGCCAACAGTGTATCCATTGGGTCAGCTCTGCTGGAGGGAGGCGGCCCAGGTCCTGCTGCCCTCTGGTTGGCCCTCTGATCCTATAGCTATTATGTGTCCATAGGAATAATAGGTAAGGGCTCCGTCTCTGTCAAGCCATGTGACAAAGGACACTGTGGAAAATGTCTGGCATCAGAGGGAGCGTGTGGAGAGCAACTTGGGAGGAAAAAGTTCATTTTGTATTGAATGATTTTTAATGAATGCAATATTAATCCTTGCAGATGAGCAATAATCATTAAAGTCAATTAAAATGATTATTAGTAGTCTGTGTTATTCTTGGTTAAACAGCAAAACTGTTTTCTAGAATGGAACAACTCATTTTTTTGTACCAGGGATTGAACTCAGGGGCACCTGACCACTGAGCCACGTCCCCAGCCCTATTTTGTATTTTGTTTAGAGACAAGGTCTTGCTGAATTGCTTAGCACCTCGCTTTTGCTGAGGCTGGCTTTGAATTTGCAATCCTCCTGCCTCAGCTTCCCAAGCCGCTGGGATTACAGTCATTCACCACCGTGCCCACTCTATTATATCTTAAGATATATCTAGCAGGAGACAATTATCTTGCCAAAATTTTTTCCTCTTCCTTTTCCATTTCTCCCCCACCCAGTCCCTTCCTACTCCTTGCCAGTGCGACCATGCTTTTCTTCTCTGTAGATGCTAACAGTTGAAGCCCTTTTTCCTAGGGCTCGTAACCAGCCAATCAGAACACCATATCCATTAGGGGTCATAACCTGGCCAACAGTGTATCCATTGGGTTGGCTCTGCTGGAGGGAGGTGGCCCAGGTCCTGCTATAGTTTAGATGGTGAATGTCCCCTAAAGGTCCATATATTAAAGGTTAGTTCCCTAGGGTGACAATATTGGGAGGTGTGGTATAGACTTTGGGGTATAGTAGGTGGGTCACTGGAGGTGTGCCCGAGAAGGAGATTATGGAACCTTGGCTCCTTTCTCCTTTTTGCTCCCTGGCTGATGAGATGAGCAGTTTTGCTATACCATGCATTCCCACCATGATGTGCTTATTGCCTGACCAAAGGCCCAAAGCAGGCCAATTGATCATGGACTGAAACCTCCTCCAAAACTGAGCCAAAATAAACCTTTTCTCTGCGTAAGTTAATCATCTCAGGTATTTTATTATAGTGATGGGAAACTTACTAATACCTTAGTTTTATATGCCTGCTCTATCCCAAGCATCAGGCCTAGGCACTTTTTCTCTTTAAAGAAACAAATTGCTATGTAAACTTCAGAGATCCTCATTCGCATAGTCACCTTCTGAGACCTTATACCTTAATCTTTTTCTATAAAGGATGCCCCCAAAGTATAAGCTTCAACCTCCTCCCAAACCTATTTAAATCTCTGAAGTTGCATTGATGCCTCTTGATACAACAAAGTATGTGTCTTAGTTTGTTCCTGCTGCCACTTAAAAAAAAAAAAAAATCAAACTCAGTATTCTATAAAGTAACCAAAATTTCATTTTTGCACTGCTCTGGAGATGGAAGTCCAAAGTTAAGACAACAGTAGATTTGGTGTCTGGAGCAGTCTGCTCTTTGCTTCTAAGATAGCACCTCTTTTTACATCTTCATAGAGTAGAAGGCCAAACAAAGCCTAGTGAGTTCCCTCTAATTCTATTATAAAGACAGAAGTTCATCCCATTGGTAAAGGCTCTTTTCTTCTAATTTAATCACTTAAAGTCTCCACCTCTTAGTACTATAATTGGTGATTAAGTTTCAATTGATGAATTTAGGGGAATACATTGAGGCCATAGCATTCTACCTGAGCTCCCAATATGTATGTCCTTATATATGAAAAAAAAAAATTGTTAGATCCCAGCTCCTTTAGTCTTAGCTCGCAGCACCAACTCAGAAGTCTAAAGCCCAGGATCTCATTTAAATCAGACATGGATCATGCTCAAGGTTAGATTCATCCTGAGATCAATTTCTGTCCAACTGTAAATCTGAAATTAAACAAGTTAATGGATTTCCAAAACACAATGATCAACAGGTATAGGATAGACATTTTTGTTCTGTAAAGGGAAAATCGGGAAGAAACAGGGAGTTACAGATGAAACCCAACAAAGTAAACATTAAATTTTAAGGCCCCAGAATGATCGTTGACTGCATGTTCCACCTTCCAGATACATTGAGATGGAAGTTTGTCCCTCAAAGCTTTGAGGAGGGGGTGGTGCAACATGGTGTATCCCTTCCTGAGTGCTCCTGGCAGTGGGTACTAAATAAACCTTTACCTGCCAAATAACTTAGGAATTAAGGAAACTCAGAGAGAAATTCATACAGTTTTAAAAGAATGTAAAATAAGACCAGTACTCCCTGCTAATGGGTTATGAAACTCAGGGTAGGAGCAGGAATCTGCAACTATAGCCCTCACAGGAGCCGCATGTGGCCCACTACCTGTTTCTGTATGGCTCACAGGCTAAGAATGTTCTTTTACAAATTTTTAATGATTAGGAAAAATCATGACTGATAGTTTGTGACACATGAAAACTACATGAATTTCCAATTTTATTGCCCATAAATGGAGGGTTTTTTTTTTTTTTAAAGAGAATTTTTTAATGTTTATTTTCGGCGGACACAACATCTTTGTATGTGGTGCTGAGGATCGAACCCAGGCCACACACATGCCAGGCGAGCACGCTACCACTTGAGCCACATCCCCAGCCCCTAAAAATGGAGGTTTTGTACACAGCCACACTCATTCATTTATGTAATGTCTGGCTAATTTTATGCCACAATGGAATTGAATAGTTGCGACCAAATGCCCCACAAAACCTGAAGTATTTACTATCTGGCCTTTAACAGAAAAGGTTTGCTGATCCCAGGCACAAAGGTTGTGTTAGAAAGGAAAAGATGCGTTGGAAGGCATTTAATTTGCATTCTATTAGGCAGGAAGAAGGAGTTTCTAGATCAGAGTAGAAACTGACAGAATGAAAGCATTAGAAGGAATGGTTATTTGTTATATTTTGGAATCTTAAATGTCCCAAAAGCTCATGTATTGGTCCTTGGTCTTTGGCTGATGTGCTATTGGGAGGTGGTGGAAATTAGGAGATGGGGCCAAGTTGGAAGAAGTTAGGTCATTATGGGTGTGCCCCTTCCCTTCGAGGCTTCCTGGACACTATAAAGTAAGCTGCCTTTTCTGCCACATACTCCTGCCACCATATTTCCTTGCCATAGGCCCAGAGACAATAAAGGCAAGCAACCTTTTAAACCATGAGCCGAAATAAACCTTTCCTCCTTTTAAGTTGTTTATCTCAGGCATTTTGTCACAGCAGCAGAAAGCTGACTAACATAATATTAAGTTAAAAATATTCTGATCTGAATAGTAGATGCTAAATCTACCTGTAACCCGGCCAAGATTTACTCTGAGATTAAAGGATCACAGAGAACAACATAAAAATTTCTCAGGAAGGTAAATTTTTATTTCAACTTAGAATGTGTAGAGAGTAATTAATTTAAACTTGCAATTTACATTACAGTTAATAGTTTGGAATGGAATGCAAATTAAATGCCTTCCAACACATCTTTTTCTTTCTTTTTACATACAGGATTGGAAATTTATTATAAAGAATAGGAAATTTTTAAAATAGTCTTGGGGCTGGGGTTGTGGCTCAGCAGTAGAGCACTCGCCTAGCACATGCGAGGCACTGGGTTCAATCCTCAGCACCACATAACAATAAATAAAATAAAGGCATTGTGTCCAACTGCAACTAAAAAAATATTTAAAATAAATAAAAATAGTCTTGCTTGTGTTTTGTTTGCTATTTAAGTGCTCTAAAAGGAAAATTGAACATATTAAGTGTATAAATGCATTTGAAAACGTTTAAAAAACTTCAAGTTCATAAATAGCCTATTCACAGTCCCTTTTAAAGTGATTAACATTTGCTAGGAATATAAATACAGTAAGATCTATATAAGCAGAACTTTTAAAAGCTTAAGCAATGTTTTTACTTCTTTTATAAATTTAATGTTAATTTTTTTAACTAAAGTAATATCTCTGCATCCCTAGTGCACCTTTTTAAGTGCCCTTTAAAAAGAATTGTTCTGAACTGTGAGGTATCCAGACATTTCTCCCCTGACCTGATGTCTTGTGGTGTGGTTTCCCCACTGCAACCACTAGAGGGCAAGTTTTCTCATGATCTGTTACTAAACCCTTTAATACAAGATCTGGATGCATGGAACACTCGTTAATGTGGTGGTGATGATTATACAGTGAAATACCACAACCCGTTACCTGAAACCTCAGTGTTGAGAATTTTCAGGTGTTAGAAAATATCTGAATATAAAGAAAATTATCTATTATCTATGGGGTGGAGCAGCATTCTTTACATGATTAAACATGTTGATGGTTTTGCATTTATGAATATTTACAGAATAAGAGACAATAAAAACTATTGATAGTTTCCCATCAGTTCAAATCAGGATTTGTTGTCAAATTAACTTGTGTCAATGTTATGGAGGAAAAACTTGATTTTTACAAATTTTTTGAATTTTGAAGTTGTGAGTAAAGGATTGTAGCTCTGGAATAATAATAGTAACACATATTTAGTGTTTGCTGTATATCTGGCCCCATGCTAAATACTTAACACAATTAACAGACCTGATGCTCACACCAACCTATGAGATAGGTACTATTATTACCCCCATTTTACAGATGGGGAATTTGAGGCAGTAAGAAGTAGCTTGCCCAAGGCTATCCAACCAGTAAGTTGAAAGAACTGGAATTACCCTAAGACTGGCTCAGTGATCCATGCTTGACACTAGGCAATATGGCCTCTAGAAAACAGCACAAAACCAGGGTTCTAGTGATGCCCAAAGTAGGCTATGCATGAGTCACACACATGTGGAGCTTGTTAAAAATAAAAGATAAGTAAAAGGGCTGAGGTGTAGCTCAGTAGTAGGGCACTTGCCTAACATGTGTAAGACCCTGGGTTTGATCCCCAGCACCACAAAAAAATAAAATTCCTGGAGCCTATCTCAGACCTACTGAAACACACTCAGGACCATGAGGAAACAAGGACTGAGGGAGTCAGTATCTTTCCAGGACAGTCAGTATACTTGAGCTAGGATTTAGCCCCCATCTTTCTGGCTCCCGTGGCCTTTCTCCTGAGTCATTCTTGAGGGTCCCAAAGGGTGGTACTCGCCCCTTGGTTCTCATTTCCCAGCAAAGATTTTCTAAGCAGAAGAAACTTGGCTGTGGGCAAAGTCCCCAAACAGTAACTGCTATGCCTTTTCTGAATGCAAACCCAGACAACCTTGGGGAACCTGCCCTCTTCCACTGCACCAAGTTCTGCTTCTCCAAGCCAAGGCCAAACTGATCAAATATAACACACTTGGGGCCCCAAAGACTCCTCCAAGAGCATCTGGGCCCTGAAACTCTACAATCGATTATTTTTTTAATTACAAAACTTCTCACATATTCATTACCAATTCCACTACTTCAGTGCGTGGGGGGCAGAGGACCAAATGAAGGGCTCATTCTTTTTGATGACTCTCTTGCCTTTGTTTTTCGATCTGAGTAAATGATTGTTGAAGGGTCATCTAGAGGTGTTTCCTGCTCAGGGGAGGGGGTAATGACCTGGGCTGGGTGCCACGCTCTAGGAGACTTTTCAAAGGCCAGTAGTGCTTACTGCATGCTATCATTCCAATTTGTCAACAGAAAGGATAGGTCTGTGTCATTCTTTTGAAAGCCTGCTTTATCTTCATCTAATGGAAAGATGTGGTAAAGAGGGATTTGTCTTTTTCACATACAATGGGGAATAAACCTGTACTTGTAGATTTTTCCCACCTGTGCTGTGGGTTTGCTAATATCTAGTAAACAAGCTCATAACCTTTTTAATTTTTCTCTCAAATCTAAATGAATTATATGAAAATATCACTAAATATGTGAAAATGAAGATGCTGCAATCCCTACTATTTTACCTTTAAAATATTATTTGAATCTGTTCCATCAACTTCCTTTCCCCAGGTCATGCCTTCAAATGAAACCACAGCCCTGGTCAACAGCTTGATAAACTTGGGCTCCTCTGACCCATGGACCCATAGATGTGGCTCAATGGTAAAGCAGCCCTGGGATCAATCCCCAATACCAAAATACAAAACAAAACAAAAAACCTGTTGGCATGATTTTCTCTTTAACAATCTTGAGCTTGAGGTACCCAGCAAGTCAATCCCAAATTCTTGACCTACAGAAGTTAAGATGATAACTGTTGTTGTTTTAAGCCTCTAGGGTAATTTGTTACATCAAAACAGAAGTTAATACACAGTGTATGCTGGATACTTGGTGTGTAGCTGGTTCCCCTCCAGGACCTGCATGTTCTCCCACTCGCTGCTGCTAGTACTTGGCAGCTACATCCTTCTCCAATTACTACCTCTGGGAAAGGAGCTACCTTGCCCAAAGATAGGCTCCTTCCCCAGGGACAACCTGCCATCCAAGGACTAGGGCATATAGAAGTGTGAAGACCTGGCCCCGCCTCCAGCATGGGCAACTCTGAAGGGTCATCTTGGCTCTAGAGCCTGTTGCAACTGTGTCACACTTCAACACAACAGAGGTCAGAGGTCAGTGAGCTAAAGGACAGTGGTAGGAGATGAGGCCAAAGATTCAGGCAGAACCCTGTTGGGCCCATTTAGAGCTAAGTGAGGTGGGCAACTGTGGTGGGTTGGGATCAAGTGCCTGGATAGAAAGAAAAAAAAAACAGACTCGGTTTCTCCTACTGTTCTCTTACAACATGCTCTGACACCAGATGTGTGTGAGCCCACCCACTTCAGTAAGCAATGCTGCAATACAGAGACTCTAGCTCAGTGTCCACTCGTTAATTTAATTCTGATGCTATCTTCCAGGAGATAGCATTAGATCCCACAGGTTGAGGGCTCAGTCCCATGAGATTGCCTCCTACTTCCAATACCATGCAAAAGGCCTAAGTTATTTCACCTGTGCTTCTGGCCAACCAGTAGTGTTCCCCCTCTTTGAGTTGGACCAATTTTCTAGAGTAACCATGCCCTCTCCAGACATTCTGTCCTCCAGGAATCTCCACGTGTTCACATCTCCAAAAGCTCAGGAACTCTGTCCTTTGGGCTTTTATGGAGGCTTCTTTACATAATCTTGATTAATTAAATCATACTGTTAGAGATCATCTCTACCTTTAATCCTTTCCCCTACCTGGAGGTTAGTGAGTGGAACTGAAAATCTCACCCCTCTCTGCCTCAAAGGACTTGGTGACTTGTCCCAACCCTGAAGCTACCTAGGGGCTGCCAGCCAACAGTCAATTCATTTGCTTATAAAAAGGAACTAATGCTTTAAAGATTCTAAGATTTTAGGAGTTTTCTGCCAGGAAACAGGACAAATACTAAATATGTATTTCATTGTGGTGATTTAAATTGACACCTGGTTTCAAAGCTAACTCAGGCTGCTGGGAGATCCATTATAGGGCAGCAGGAGAGGAAGTTGTAAAGACTAGAGTGGTAATGGTCATGAAGAGGTCAGCTCTGGGGCATTTCTGTGAGAGTCTTGGTGGATTAGATATGAAGGATGAAGAAAGAAATTAAGGATATATACTATGCTTTGGCTTGAGAAAAATAAGTGCTTGGTAATACCATTTATTGAAACATGGAAGAGCTAAAGAGCAAGTTTGGGGCAAGAGAGAAACCAGAGTTAGTAACATGCTAAGTTTGAAATGCCTTTTAGACATGTCAGCAAGAGGCTAAATGAGCCATTGGATGTACTTGTGGGTCCTTTTTTTTTTTTTTTTTTGATTACTTCATATTATATGTAAGAAAGTTGGGGGGGCTATAAATTAATTTGATCTGGGACTGAGTTAAACTGACTGCAATACAGACGGAAAGACAGCATTAATTGTTATTGTCCTATTAATTAGCTAACTAAAATAATATTGATCTTTCCACTAGCTACTAATGGAAAGAACTCTTCATGACACCACAATTAGAATACAAGACGATATAGATCCATCTTGCTCCATGGGTCATGACTTTAATTGAGCATACTATCAATGTCTTGGCCAGGGCTAAGATGCAAATTGCCAGATATAGGCTCACTCTGCCTTCCAGCATTCACTTAGACATAAATGGCTACGAAACATTATCACTCAGTACCCCTGACTCATGCCAGTTTCCTTCTGCAGAGCCCAACTGGAACAACCACTGTGTTGCAGCTGTTGCAATGCTACAGTGGCTCAGAGAGGAAATTTCACTTCCTTCAGTCTCTTGAGCAATGACTACTGGTAGCAGAGGCAGAGTTTCGTGCCTTAGGATTCCCTTCTTGGTAACAATAATATGCTCCTCATTTAAAACAATACCTCATATAAATTCTCTCATGTATCTGTAACGTCAAAAGACAGGTGGGATTATCCTCATTTTATAAATAAGGAAAGAAGGGGGGAAAAGAGAGAGAAATGCTTGAAGACACTTCTGCAACTTCCACTGTACTGGGTTGGGCTTTTCTGAAAGTTTCCTCACAAATCAAGAAAGTGAGCTCTCCAGCTGTGCCTGGCTCCTTCCCATTTGGGATTCTTTGTCCTATTTGGATTACTCCGTTTTCTGTTGCTAAAAACAAAATACCACCGGATGAGTTATAAAGAAAAGAGGTTTTGTTTTTTTGTTTTTTGACTCTTGGTTCTGGTCCAAGGTAAAGTGACTGCTTGTGGTGATGGCCTTCTTGGTGGCAGGGTCCTGAGGTGGTTCAGGGCATCACATGGCAAAAGACAGAGCATGAGTGCATATCCTGATCTCTCTCTCTTCTTATAAAGTCACCAATATTCAATCAACCTGATGACTTTATCTAATCCTAATTTCTTCCCAAAGGCCCTACCTCTAAGCACCACAGTCAGATTAAGTTTCCACCCTTTTCATTCCTCACGATGGGAATTAAACTCCAACATGGATTTCAAAGGGGACAAACTATATTCAAAGCAAAACATATTCAAACCACAGTACCACAAGATTTCAAATGGAGAACAGTTCAAGGAGTTTTAGCCAGGGTAAAATGAGGACTCTCTGGGATTCAAATGTGGTGCCAATTTAAGTAGCTCTCTTATTTAGAATTCTCAAACTTGTCACAGCTTGGAGACATTATACTTTATTTAGGAAAGCTCCATACAAATTCAGATGATTCTTGTAAAAAAGGCTTGACTTGCCAACATGGTGGCACATGCCTGTAATCCCAGTGATTTGGGAGGCTGAGGCACAAGGATTGCAAATTCAAGGCCAGCCTCAGAAAATTAACAAAACCCAGTCTCCAAATACAATAAAAAGGGCTGGAGATGTGGCTCAGTGCTAAAGTGTTTCTGGATTCAGTCCCAGTACAAAAATAACCCAAAGGCTTGTTACCTCTCTATATTGAGTTTGTACAAGCCAGAAAAACTGGAAACAACCCACATATGCATCAATGAATAACTGCATAAATAATAGAATATGATTTATGAACTATTGGTACCATGGAACACGATGGATTAATTTCAAAATAACTGTTTATGTGAAACGAAAGACAAAAAGAACATATATTGTATGATTCCACTTATGCAAATTTGAAGTATCTTACAAATATCTGATTAACTAGATCTTACTTTCTTCAACATCTCTTCTCACTTAATCTTTCTATAGATTTTTAACTCCAGAATATCTCTTTGATTTGTGCCTTTGCTTACGTTGTCCTAAATGCTAGTGTGCTCATACCCGACCCTAGTTTGAATTCCCCCTCATAAATTGATACTTTTGCTCATTCTCTGAGTGGTCTCTATGTCCTTTGTGAAACTCATTCACCACTCTCCTTTTCTTCCCACTTCCACTGAGCTGGGTTTCCCTTAATATGGTCCCATACTACTCTATGCTTATCTTAGTTTTGCACTTATAAAATTGTATGGAATATAGTTCTTAATGAATCCATCTCAATCACTATAATTTCTTTTCCACTACAATTAGAGAAGTGATACAGATATATGTATGAAGGCAAATTTGAAAAAAATGCGAACTAAACGGTAGTGATGGAAAGCTTCTTGGTGGTTAGTGGAAGGGGAGAGGGCCACTGTGACAGGCAGGAGAGAGGGTGATGAAGGGCAGGGACACTTCTGGGGCTAATGGAAATGTTCATCTCTTGATGGTGGTGATTACTCTATGGGTGTTTGCACATGTCAAGATAAGCCAAGTTGTGTACTTTAGAGGTGCAATTTCCTGTATGCAAATTATACCTCAATAAAGGTCGCACATTATGACAATTTGAAAAAGTCAGAAAAGGAAAAAGAAGGAAATGAAAATAGGCCATTTCCACTATCCAGAAATAAAGCCTGCTAAGATGTGTTGTATTTCTTTTCAGACTCTTGCACGCCCCCTTCCCAGCACATGCTGAGAACCAATTATACATTCAATTACTAATGCCACTTGATTTCCAGTGGAGTTATGCCCTGATAGGTCCATCAAAAGCTGAAAATATGGGAAGTCAGAAATGCATTTAATACACCTTACCTACCCAACATCATAGCTGAGCAACACACTGTACAGTAGCAGTTTCTCTCCCTGGTGATTGTGAGGCTGACTGGGAGCTGTGGTTGGGTCCATGGCCCAGCATCCCAAGAAACTATTGTAGTGCATATTGGTAGACCAAGAAAAGATCAAAATTCAATATACAAAGGACAGTGTCTTCTGAATGAATATTGCTTTTGCATCACTGTAAGTTTAAATATTAAATCAAACCATCATAACTTATGGACCCATCTGTATTTTATAGACATTTTCACATTCTACTCAAAAAGTCAACTTAAACACGAACATTAATAGCTTCTCTGTGTTCTAGAATTTATTTTTAGAAGTGGAATCACTGAACAGAAACCTTAGCATTTTGAATGTCACTGAAACAGTGTAGGATATTTAAGGGTTTAAAATGTTTTACCCCAGTTCATAAAGCTTGTGGTAGTTCAGTCTTAGAACTTGACTAAGCTGTGGTCATTAAAACTAGATCTGGGGCTGGAGTTGTAGCTCAGTGGTAGAGCCTTTGCCTAGCATATGTGACTCATTGGGTTTGATCCTCAGTACCATATAAAAATAAATAAATAAAATAAAGGTATTGTGTCCGTCTACAACTAAAACAAAAAAAAATTAATAAAAACCTAGATCTGGTCATTTTTGTATTGGATTGCATGGGGTTTACTGCTTTCATCTAAGAAGTCTCTTGACATTGGTCATCCTCCTGAGAATCTCATAGTTTGGAAGAAATGTTAATTTATAGTGTGTATTACTGGATATAAGAAGGCACAGTAGCAGAGGACAGAAAGACAAGAGGAAAGAGCAACCCAGGGGCTTTAGATTTATCCATTAATCTAAAGAAAGACTTTTTAAGCACCTAGTGTGTGGGACTCTAGGGGAAATTACACAAGAGTTGTTTCACAGGGGCTTTCTGAGAATTGAGCCTGGGTTGTGGAGCAGCCAACATGAAGCACTGGAGAGACAAAGATGGATAAAATGTCTAAGTATTTCAGAACATAGTAAAAGGTAACAGTAACAGGTAATAACTTAGTACTTCTAAAATTCTAATGGGCATCTCAGCTCAAGATGTCTGATGGTTTTCCATTGAACTTAGAATGATATTCAAACTACTTTCCATTCCCTTCAAGGCCTTACATGTTTCTGGCCCCAGAATTGCATGGCTCTTCTGAACTACTATTCTTCCAAGCTCACTCCGTTCCCCATTCTAACCTCAGGGCCTGTGCATATATCTGGTGACGGTCCAGATTCAATGTTCCCACCTTGAATCTTTGTAGAGCTCTCCTTTTCTTGTAAAACTCCCACAAAAGCTCACCCTCAGGTCTGCCTTCCCTGGGCAGCCTACCTAATACATAGTCACATAGGCACACTGCTACCTGCCGCCTTCTAATTCCTTACACTTCTTTTTTACTTCTTCTGATGAAGTCTCTCTCTTTTTTTGAAATTATTTTTATTAGTGCATTATAATTATTCCTAATTGTAGGCCAGGCTCAACCTTGGCTTCCCTTTTGGTCCTTGTTGAATCCAGTTTGAGCAACCTGCTAAATGTATAGAGAAAATCCTGCACCCTTGGCATCTGACCACTGTTGATTTACTAGCACCCAGGCCTGCCCTCAGCAATAATCTTATCAAGTCAATTTAGCCAGAACCCCTTGTCCTTGATGTTTTGCCGTCGTAATTTTCTATCCACCAGCCTTCAGCCCACTCCATTATAAATGCCCACTTATCTTTGTTGGAATAGGAGTTGGGTCCAATCTACCTTTCTCACCACCAGACTCAGTTGCAGTGGTTCCTATACTGGTTGCCATGACCCCCCCTTCCCCGGCCCCAAATAAAGTCTGCCTTATCATCTTTTTTTTTTAAAGGCAGCTTTTAAAAAAAGGCACCTTATTGCCTTTCTCCACATTTATGGGGAGGCTGCCAGCTCCTTGCCAAGGGATCCTTCTTTCTACCCCGGAGGGTGTAAGCCACTGGAGAAAATAAGTCAGAAATAATTAGTGAAGAACAAAAGACACAGAGTCAGAAAAAATAGTTTTAAAGCAGAGCCCCTGATAGATCCAGCCCACACAGGAGCTGGACAATTAAAAATGTCTCTTGTGGTTTATTTAAGGGGGTACATCAAAGGCAGGGATAAGGTTTCAGGGGTGGAGTCTTGCTTCTTGATGTCTTGCAGTCAGCAGGTTGATTGGCATCTTGGCAGGTCACACCCATTCCTAAGAGGTTGTGCTACTATAGCAGGTCACCCCATCTCCGGTGCTGTGTGGGGCCAGACAGAGCTGAGTAGAAATTCACATGTATTTGGGTGATCACCTTTTCACTAGGCTGCAATGCTGATGTAGTCCACGCATAGCCCATGGATGGCTCTCCACACACATTAATTTTTATTGGTCCACCTTATTGCCTTAACAGCATTATGAGTAATTTTTTCTTTAACAGTTATGGTATAGTGGCTCAGATAGGATCAGATTCATTATTGGACCCTTGGGCCCCTCACTCAGGACCCCAAGTGTGCACCACTGAAGTTTTTTGTTTTCATTCCTGATTGACTGGCCCTGGATTCAATGGTGAGTCAGACTGGTCAACCATTGACCACCCCTCCCAACAAATCTTCACTGAAGCTAATAAGGAGAGGTTTTGATTCTTAAGATTCTGAGTATACTTTCTGAAGCTGGGATGGATGAATGTCAGGCTTCTTTTTTTTTCAGAGGTATACCGCCTAGGCTGGAGGGTCTTCCTGGCTCTCTTTCCTAATTTGTGTTCATTCCTGACTCCCTGAGGTCAACTTTTTTAGTTATTGATGGACACAATATCTTTATTTTTATTTATTTATTTTTATGTGGTGCTGAGTATTGAACCCAGGGCCTTACACATGTGAGGCAAACGCTCTATCACTGAGCTACAACCCCACCCCTGGAAGTCCTTCTTACTAGCTCTCTTGTGATGCCTCCATGTTCTCTTTATTTATCCTACACTGTCCACGGGAACTCATCAGTTCACTGAACAACCTTCTCAGATCCCTACTTCTTCGTCCCCTCTGTCCATCCCTGCCAGACCTTTTTTCCTTCCCACTCTAGTCCTCCAGTCACTTGAGCTTGAGACCCACCTGCTCTTAAGAGACTCTGGGATCCCAAAGTGGCCGAACAAGTAAAACAACTAATGGGAAACAGACTGAATGGAAAGCCACTGAGATGGGCTTTGGAGACCTTCAGACAGCTTCTGGATGACTCCTCAGTCCACTCCTCTCCTAATTAAGTCCAAAGTCTCGATGAGACGGACTTTTTTAAAATTTTGGTACCAGGTATTGAACTCGGGGACACTCAACCATGGAGCCACATCCCCAGCCCTGTTTTGTGTGTGTGTGTGTGTGTGTGTGTGTGTAATTGTAAATGGACAGCATGCCCTTATTTTATTTGTGTCTTTTTTTATGTGGTGCTTAGGGTGGAACCCAGTGCCTCCCACGTCCAAGGAAAGCGCTCTGCCACTGAGCTACAGCCGCAGCCCCTTTAGAGATAGGGTCTCACTGAGTTGCTAACCACCTTGCTTCTGCTGAGGGTGACTTTGAACTTGCAACCCTCCTGCCTTGGCCTTCCAAGCATGCACCACCCAGCCCGGCTAGGACTGTAAGACTTCTATTTGCATCTGTCTATATGTTTATGTATGTCTATTTACACGTGGTACATCTATGTGATTTTCTCCCACCTCCAGGTGATACTGCCAAAAGCAGCCTGAAAGAGGGCTCTATGTAACTGGTTAAAGAAAAATAAGCTCTTACATAAATCAATCATAAAACTCTCAGAAAAACAGGAACTGACCCAAATGCTTTTTCATTTCATATAATTTGAGCAATCTTTGGTAAATGAATGTATTGTTGGTTTAGTAAAAAAAATAAAGAGAATGAGTTTCCCCTCAGAATTGTCAGCATTATATATAATGCAGACATATAACTTAGATTCTATCTAGTTTTACTAAGTCAAATACACTCATGTTATTTCTGTTACACAATTCAAGCATAATTGTTGAGAATGAGTGAATTAAATAAATGTGAGATAAAAGCTTATAAGCAAACTTTTCAACAATGATTATGCTTTATGTCTATTTAAAAGTATTTTCAAAATTGCAATGGTGCACACCTGTAATCCCAGCACCTGGGAGCCTGAGGCAGGAGGATTGTGAATTCAAAGCTAGTCTCAGCAAAAGTAAGATTAAGCAACTCAGTGAGAACTTGTCTCTAAATGAAAAAGAAAATAGGGGGACTGGGGTTGTGGCTCAGTTGTAGAGCGCTTGCCTAGCACATGTGAGGCACTGGGTTCAAACCTCAACACCACATTAAAAAAATAAATAAAAATAATAATAAATAAAATAAAGGCATTGCTTCCATCTACAACAACAACAAAAAAAATAAAATAAAAAATAAAAAAATAGGGCTGGCAATGTGGCTCAGTGGTCGAGTACCCCTTAGTTCAATCCCTGGTACCAAAAAAAGCATTTTATCAGCCCAACTCAAATCTCTTAGTAACTGAAAGCCTTAAAGTTATGCTAAATTAAATGATAAATATTTATTGAATAACTAGATCATTTCTAAGTAAGACAAAGTATTGAAACATTATTGCTGAACATACATTTGTCTACTTTTGGCTTCTTATTACACAGGAACTCAAAATACTTAGGTCTGTTAAACATTTCTGTGTCACGTTAAAAATTGTACTAGAAGAAAGCTCACACTAAGAGAAATTATTAAAGGGTTGTGGCTCAGCGGTATAGCGCTCGCCTAGCATGTTCGAGGCCCTGGGTTCAATCCTAAGTATCACATAAAAATAAATAAATAAAATAAAGGTATTGTGTCCAATTACAACTAAAAAATAAATATTAAAAAAAGAAATTATTAAATGGTATATTCATAAGTTTTCTACAGAATGCTTGTGTGACAGTTCACAATTGCTTACTTTCCAGTTTTGATTAGAAATTTAAAAACTAAAGAATAGAAATTCTAATTTATATATATATATATATATAATTAAAATGACTAGAAATAACAAAAGAAACAACTTTGTACACAAAGTATGCACAGAAAATAACATGTATTTTTGGTAAGAACAGTTATAAGGTATCTTTGCTAAGGGAAAAAAAAGTAATTCTGTAGTTTAAAAAAAAATGACAGGTTGTTTCAGAGTCAGAAAGTAAGATGAAGGATGAAAACTAAAATGATATAGAAAGTTGGGGAGGGAGAAAAAGGGAGAAAGAATTCTGTGTGGTCAAGCTGTCTAAAATTGAATGAATTTATTATAAGGGCTTTACAATGATTCTTAATATCAAAAATACATTGGTATAAAACTAGAATTTGGTCTTGTCTATGTTAAAATTACAGTTTTCTTGCAGTATTGGTCTGATATTGAGAAGAGCTGGAAAAGGTTTTTCTTTATCTTTTAAGGAATCTGACTAGAAAAGCAAGATTATATATTTCATCAACTTAAGTTTCTGGGCCTATTGCTATGACCCATTTTTTAATAAAGTCTGCCTTACCCCATCTTTTTTTTTATTTTTTAATTGTCAGTGGACCTTTATTTTATTTATTTGCAGTGCTGAGAATCAAACCCAGTGCTTCACACATGCTAGGCAAGCGATCTACCACTGAGTCACAACCCCAGCTTCCTGCCTTACCATCTTTAACAAGTGTCATGAATATTTTTTCTTTAATATTTCTCAGTATTTTTGACTCAGGGTCTCACTAAATTGCTTAGGTCTTCACTAAGTTGCTAAGGCTGGCTTTAAGCTTGCAATCCTCTTACCTCAGCCTGCTGAACCACTGGGATTACAGAACAGGCATGAGCCACTGCACCTGGGCTTCACATTTTTAAATTAATTTAATATATCTTTTTTGTTGTTGTTGTTTTGGTATCAGAGATTGAACCCAGGGAGGCTTAACCACTGAGCCACATCATCAGCCTATTTTATGTTATTTTAACACCAAATCTCCCTAAATTGCTGAGGGCCTCACTAAACTGGTGAGTCTGGCCTTGAATTTGTGCCGCCCTCCTGCCTCAGTCTCCCAGTAATTGGGATGACAGGTGTGCACCATTACACCTGGCTTAATGTATGTTTTTAATTGACACATAATTGCACATATTAATGAAGTAGAGTGTGGCATTTCAATACAAGTATACATTGTGTAATGATCATATCGGTGTAACTGGCATATTTAGCATCTCAAAGATTTATCTCACCGCCGCCCCACCCCCACCCCCGACATTAAGTCCAGTGGTCCTTTACCACTGAGCTGCAATCTCTAGCCCTTTTTATTTTCAGCAAGGTATGCAAAATTGCACGGGCTGACCTTTAATTTAAGATCATCCTGCCTCAATTTTCCAAACCTCTGAGATTACAAGCCTGGGCCAGCCTGCTCCACTATTATTTCCTTACCCATTTTGAAATAGTCATTAATTGTCAACCGTGGTTATCCTACTGTACATGAGTAGTTATTATTCACCTACACCCCTGTACCCAGTAACCATAGTCTCTGTTCCTTCTTCTCTTATTATTTCCCTAATATATATAATTGTTTACTGTCCGGCCCACCAAGCACTGTAAAGTACCATCAGTGTAGAAACTTGACTAGTGTCCCATTCTATCCCACTTGCCGGAGCACAGGAGACAATTATTAAATGCTTACTGAATGCATGATTAGCAGAATGATTAGTTTTTTGTCAAAACTGTATTTATGGGGCTGGGGTTGTGGCTCAGTGGTAGAGCACTCGCCTTGCACATGTGAGACCCTGGGTTCGATCCTCAGCACCACATAAAAATAAATAAGTGAAATAAAGGTATTGTGTCCAACTACAAGTAAAAAATATTTTTTAAAAAAATGTATTTATTCATTGTTTGCATTATCTCCCCCATGTGAATGTAAACTCCATGAAGGCTGGGATCCTATCCTTTTGTTCACTACTGTATTTCCCATGTCTTCTACAAGGATATGACCCTGATAAGTGCAAAGTGATATTAGACGGGCAACTAGATTTAAGGAACTAAAGGAGTTGTTATATATAAAATGGCATCTAAATGGAATTGGAAGGAGGGGAAAACTGAATATAACAAAAAAGGGAGCGCTTTCTGGCAGTGGGAATCTCGGGAAGTGTGTAGAAGCCAAGATGGCTTACAGAGCTTGCCGCCACACTCAATATGGCAACCAGAGAAATTTCCTGGAGGAACTAACGCGAGAATTGCATGACTGCAACTATCCGTGAATTGAGCTGGGGGTGTGGAGCAGCCAAGATGGAGCCGGCAGCCGGTGTTCCTGGCCCGCTGATTGTGAACAACAAGCAGCCCCAGCCACCGCCACCTCCGCCGCCCGCAACCGCGCAGCCTCCACCAGGGGCACCGCGGGCCGGCGGGGGCCTCCTGCCCGGGGGCAAAACCCGAGAGTTCAATCGCAACCAGCGCAAAGACTCGGAGGTCAGGAGCTTGGCGGGGGAGAGGCCAGCACTGAGTGGGCGGCGGCGGGGTCCCGGGCCGTTTCAGGGCCAAGCTGGTCTTGCCAGAGGGCTTGGAGGGTCGGGTCGGGTCGGGGAGTTGTCACTTTATAGCGAAAGGAGTTTCAAGAGAGGCTGCAGCTCCAGGAGATGGAGGCGTGAAGGCGGGACCCCAGCCGCGATCTCCTCCACTGTGACTGAAGCCACTGATCGCCCCGCTTGCTTGCCTGGGGCCAGGGGCGTGGGCGGGGCCTCTGGTCCAGTCCCGTCCTAGGGTGAAGAGCCGCGGGTCTGCTGGTGCCCTGGAGGTCGGCAGCCGCGCCCCCAACCCCTAATTATCTTGGGCCTCTGTTCCTGGGCGTGCGGTGGATCGCGCGTATTGGCAGGAAAGAGACCATAAACAAGGGTTTAGAAATCACTTAGAAGCCGAACAGGGCCCATTATCAATACTAGAGCTGTGTGGACAGCGGTTGCGAGAGTAGCAGGGGAAATAATCCCGCGTCCCTCCGATTTAACTAATGCAGGCTAAGGAAACTGGCAGACGGTGCCTAGTGTTTGATGTTACCAGTGCGACTGATGCTGAGCCGTTGAAGATCAGAAATACACATTTTAAAACATACTTTAGGGCGCAGAATTCCCTCCTCTTCTAAGTGAGCCCTGCCTCCTCTTATTGAGACACCGTAGTCTGGAGCAGACTATTCACCTCGCCCTAAGTTAAAATTCCTCCCACTTCTTCCCTTTGCAGAATTCGTGAATGAAGACACACTTTGCAGAGTTTTAGGGCTTCTTAATCAGCCTGTTCCCAGAGTACTTACTATGTGGTCCTCTTCACCTGAGTCAGCTCCTAGGCTGATCAACAGTCTGGCGTTATTTAATGAGAGGGAGTTCCTCATTGTCCAAGCATGATGTTCCAGCTCATACCAAAGAATGAAGATACTGTCTTTAGACCTATACAATCAGTTTCTCTCAATCATCTGTTTTTTTGTTGTAAGCCCACTCCTCTAGTAAAATGTGAAAAATGGGCAAGCCCCAAATAGCGGAACCTTGAGTTTTAAGTAAATAATTGAAGAAGCAAAGAAGCCAACCATTTATGAGTCTTTCCATGATGGGATGATGGGACATCAATGGTGTCTATTCAGCAGTTTTTCAAGTGTGGAGGATTAGGAAATTGGTGAGGGTGAATCCATCTTCTGATCATTAAGGGATTTTTTTGTTGTTGTTTTGTTTTAGGGAGTTAACACCCCAGTCCTTTTTATGTTTTATTTTGAGACAGTGTCTTGCTAAGTTGCTGAAGTTCTTGCTAAGTTGTTGAAGCTGGCCTCAAACTTCTGATCCTCCTGCCTTACTCTCCAGAGTAGCTGGGATTACAGGCATGTGCCACCCCACTAGCAGGAGTTATCTGTGTGTGTATGTGGAGCTGGGGATCAAACCCAGGGCCTAGTGATTACTGCTAAGCTACACCTACAACCCTCATTTTAAAAAATAGTTTTACATTTTCATAAGTGGCCATGAATGGTCAGATAAAAATATTCTTTATTGCAATTTATTTATTTAGTGGTGTAGGGGATTGAATTCAGGGCCTTGTGTATGCTAGGTAATTGTTCTGTCACTGACCTGCACTCCTAACCTCTATGATGCATTTTAATTTCTCTTTCTACCCTTTAATATCCACATAGATTCAACACATGGAAGGCCAGTCAAACAGACAGGGAGACCTATCTATTAAATTCATGACTTAGAGTTACTTATAATACACTCTTTCTCTTGTCAGTATTTTGGGAGCCTAATCATATCTGGAGGACAAGGAGGCTAACATTTGATGACCATTTATTTCGTGCCTCATAATTTAAAAAGAATATTTTTAGTTGTAGATGGACATAATAACTTTATTAGTAGTAGTAGTATTAGTAGTAGTATTTTTAATTTGGTGCTGAGGATCAAACCCAGTGCCTCACACATGCTAGGCAAGCACTATACAACTGAGCCACAACCCCAGCTCTTGTGCTACATAATTTTAATCAGTCTGTAAAAACATTCAAAGTAGATTTTTATCATCCCCATTTCATAATGAAGAAACTGATGCTCAGTAACTTGTGAAAGTGTACACTATTGTCTATGAAAAAGAAGTAGAGGGACTGAGGTTGTGGCTCAGTGGTAGAGAGCTTGCCTTGCACATGTGAGGCACTGGTTCGATCCTCAGCATCACATAAAATAAATAAGTAAAGCAAAGGTACTGTGTCTATTCAACTAAAAAAAAATTTAAAAAAAAAGAAGTAGAGTTCTTGCTTGTAAGTGGTCTTTGTCTTCCCAAGTAAATTTTTAAACTTTTTATTTAATTTTTAAACTATTATTTGTTTTTGTGGTAGTGGGGATTGAACACAGGGCTTCCATATTGCCAGGCAAGCACTCTACCACTGAGCAACATCCCTGCCCTTTTATTTTATTTTAATATAGGTATCACTAAGTTGCCCAGATTGGCCTAGAATTTGTGATCCTCCTGCCTCAGCCTCCTGAGTAGATGGGATTAACATGTGTGCACCACTGCACCCAACTTCTTTCTTTTCCTTTTTTCTGTGGTGCTGGGGATTGAACCCAGGGCCTGTATACACTAAACAGTTGCTCTACCACTGAGTGGACACCCCCCAGCCCCTGGAGTAAATCTTAATTAAACCTAAGAATTTTACCTGTCTCTTCCTCACTTCATTTTTCTTCCCAGTACAGAGCATCCAAGATGGCATGTTATTAGTGATCACCTGTCTCTAGCATTAAAAAATTGTTTTTGGCATATTGTCTCCTCTGTGTGGGAGGGAAACCAATGTGTTCCATTTTTGCCTTCCCTGTCACTTGTCACAGAAATCTGAGACATGGGCAGGAAAGCTGAGGGTTTCAGTACTCATTTTGTCCAGAACTGTTGATAACCTACTAGCCAGAAAGAAGTGAGGCTTCTGGATTTTTTACCACTATATGGAGTGATCATTCCCTGCACAAAGTAGAAGCTTTATGTTTGTTCATTGAACATGTATGTATTTGAATGTAAACCATGCATTCTCTCATTCGTTCCGGCCAGGTACCTTGCTAGACAACTGTGGAATGATTTGGTGAATAAAATGGACAAAATTGCTATTCTCATGGAAAGGCAGACACTAAACAAATACATCAGTATATAATTATAAATTTTGATAAGTGCTCTGAAAACAAAGTATTAGTTGTTCTGAGAAGGTTTAACAGTGAGAATTGGGCTATCCCAGAGATAAAAAATAGTATGATAAACATAAAAAAAGTAGAGGCAATGATATCCTATAATATAGCAGTGTCTCTTGAAGCATATTTGTTTTTCCTTTGGAAACCACTCAGGATAGTCTTTCACGGAAAGCTCCCTCCTTTTATCAACAGGGTTATTCTGAGTCTCCAGACCTGGAGTTTGAATATGCTGACACAGACAAATGGGCTGCGGAGCTCTCAGGTAAAGCATTTTTTACCTGAAAAAATGCTTCGTGTTATTTGAGGGTAGTTTTTTCTTATTTGGTCTGTAAGAAAATTAAGAATGAATATTATTTTGGAGTTCATTGTTTTACCTAGTTAGATCTCTCAATGGCATGTATAAAACAAGTATTAATTATTAGATTCAAGCCCTGCATATCTCATAACTTTGAATTGCCCTTTACTTTTATGAAGCATCTATTTGTTGTCAGCCCAGTCCCAGTGTGGGACCGTGATGCTCCTTGAACACATACCCTCGCCCTGACAGTGTTCTCTTAAAGCAATGGGTCATGAGGGATGCTGGTAAATGTGCTTGCATCTGTGCACATCTGTTGCTGCCATTGTTGCTCTTGTGCAAGGTGATCAGTGTGAGTTGTTTTTTCAGCCCCCATAATATAGATTCTACTCAGAATGTAGCACTTGGGAGACCTGTGTTTAGGGTGATGGTTAGCTGCTGGCATGGTGGGATAGATACACATCAGACTGAAGTGCTCAGATTTATACTTCACTGACTTTCTGGTTTTAAGCTATGAGGCAGGTCACCATTCTGTCCATTGTGTACTTCAGACGACTAAGTCATAGAGAATATAGCCCAAGAGTCCCTGTGATTAAGGAACAGAGCTGGGATTGGAAACAAATGCCTTACCCACCCTGCTTCATGTGAGACTTGGTATGGAATGTAGTCGTGGAGCAGCTGATGATGAGATTTGTTCTTGACAGAGCTTTACAGCTACACAGAAGGGCCAGAATTCCTGATGAATCGGAAGTGCTTTGAGGAAGACTTCCGGATCCATGGTGAGACTTTTTGATTCCCTTCACCTTGCATCAGGAGAGCTGTAGGGTTTATCTTAGTCATATGAATGACCTTAAATCATCCTAGATGTAACATTTAGAGTGGGCCTTATGCACACTTTCTGAGAAATTCAAATTCATAGAGTAGCATTGTGACCATATTCCTTACATAGGGAGTATATTGGTCCTGTAGTGATACCAATCCTGAGGAATAACACTGAATTCATTCCATTGTGAGGATTTTTCTGGGCTGAGATATAACTGATCTCTTGCCCTGCAGTGACAGACAAGAAGTGGACCGAGTTGGACACCAACCAGCACCATACCCATGCCATGAGGCTCCTGGATGGCTTGGAAGTCACTGCCCGGGAGAAGAGACTCAAGGTGGCTCGAGCAATTCTCTATGTTGCCCAAGGTACTGTGTGGGCTTCCTCAGGGACCCCTGGTACCTCTGCCAGTGATGTAGCTCAGTCAAATGTGTGGAGTTGCTTGGCAAACTTTGCCCTGTGTTTTCAGGAACTTTTGGGGAGTGCGGCTCAGAAGCTGAGGTGCAGTTCTGGATGCGCTACAACATCTTTCTGCTCCTGGAGGTGGGCACGTTCAATGCCTTGGTGGAGCTCCTCAACATGGAAATAGAGTGAGCACCTCTGCTTGCAGGGCTTGAGTAGGGAAAGCAAGGAAGGGGAAGGGGGACAGAACTGGCAGACTGACTGACTTTGAGAAGGGTAAATGGGCTACCTGGGGCTGAGGGTCTGGTTCCAGGCTGTTTTGACTAGCAGGGGTTGAATAATGAGGAAGTTGTTCAACCACACCTTAAAGACTAATAAAGATTAATGACAGGTTCCTGCAGCTTCCTAACACTGGAGCTTCCTGCCCAGGCCTAATGCACCAGTCAGACAGCTTCTCATTTTGAACTCCTTTTTGAACCCTGTATTTTCCTTGGACTTTTCCTTTTGGTAGGAGGTCAGATACAAGTCTGACATGTGGGCTCAAGCCTACTTTAGCCTGTCCCTTGTCCACTGAGTAGGTCAACTGCTGTTCATTTAAGGGTAATGCCTTCAGTAATAATAATTAAGAACACTGAATGCTACACGTCCCAGGCATTGTTCAGGATGTCACATGTACTGATTCATGTTAATGACATGGCTACTATTATCACCCCCATGTTATAAATGAAGAAACTGAGGTACAGAGAAGTTGGATACCTTGGCTAAATGTACATAGTAAGTATTAGAGTCAGGATTCAAACCTTGGCTGTCTGGTCCAGGGCCTAAGTTCCTAACCATTGTTCTGTCACCTCTTATGCAGTCTAAGCACACACCATAACATTTGGTTCCCCCATGAGACAGTTCATTCTTGTGGGGCATCACTTATCACTGCTTTGCTGGCAAAAGTGCTGATTCTTGTATCTCTCCTGCAGCAACAGTGCTGCGTGCAGCAGTGCGGTGAGGAAGCCTGCCATCTCCCTGGCTGACAGCACAGACCTGAGGTGAAGCAAGCAGCAAACCTGGGCACCTTGAGCTTTAGCCAGAGAATGAGCTCAGAGCAGAGTGTGGGAGGGTATCTTTGGGTTTCCTGACTGTGGGTGCATTCCTTCTGCACATACTAATCTGCAGGTGTGATGGGCTCAGTGTGAGTAGTTAGTCCTGCTGAAGGCTTTACCTATGACGGAGGTCTAGAAAATAGAGGAAATCCATGGTCAAGATACTTAAGAGCCACAGTTAAGTCCAGCCCACACTACTAAGACTTTTTGTGGAGTATTTTACATTTGAATGAAACGTAATGTTGCTCCCTGGCCTCCCACCTTCTCATGTGCACAGCTTGATTCCTATCTACACTCATTAGTTCTAGCCACTTCACAATGTTTCATGGCTTCACAGGAAGTAATAGCAACTGCTAAGGAATGAGATCACCTTTCTACATTTGAGGGTTGAAATCTGTCTCTTTTGGTGAATTTGGAAACTTTTCAGACTGGATATTTGTGGTGTTCCCCATGTATTAAGGTCCCTTGGTATCACCTCCTGATTTCCACTCCATCATTGTAAACTCTTCTTGTTCTTGCTGTGCTCCTGTCCTGCTTTGACCCCCATAACTCACTCACACCTCCTTGGTTTTCCCATTCCAGGAAGCTTAGGTCAGTAAGTTCTTTTGGCCTTTTTTTCATACTCATTTATTCCCCCCAATCACTTGGTAAGCACCTGCTTTGAGTAAGCACTTTTTTAGATATGAAATACAAGGCAGAGTAAGATCTGGTCCTAGCCAGAGCAATGAAACTCTGAAGGAAGCATGAGGAGGGAAATCCTTTAGCATTCTTTTGCTTGGTGGAAGACACAGCTTGTCACTTTTCTTAGTTTTCTTTGCATTACAGCCTTCCTCCACCAGCTAGCCTTTGTACACAGATATTTTTGTGTTAGCTGGGATGTGAGGAAGCCAAGGGTGCCCCTTTGTCCCCTGTCCTACTCCGTTATGAGCTGGCTCTTGTGCTCAGGGTTCTGCTCAACATCATGTACTTGATTGTGGAGAATGTTCACCAGGAGTATGAGGGCGACAAGGCTGAGTGGAGGACAATGCGACAGACCTTCAGAGGCGAGCTGGGTAAGGCCCTGGGGATCCTCTTAGAGGCCCTGCCTGGGAGCTGAGACTAGAGGGCTTTGGGAGGGTTTTGTTGCTGCCTGTGGTTCTGATGCCCTTGGGTTACCTCCAGGCTCCCCGCTGTACAACAATGAGCCATTTGCCATCATGCTGTTTGGGATGGTGACCAAATTTTGCAGTGGCCATGCTCCCCACTTTCCCATGAAGAAAGTTCTCTTGCTACTCTGGAAGACAGTATTGGTGAGCACCTTCTTAGGGGGAACTCTCAGGTGCTGGGGATGGGACAGGAGGGATACCTTGTACAGTCAGCCATTCATTTCACATCCAAGGATTCAGCCAA
Organism: Marmota marmota marmota; assembly: GCF_001458135.2. Lineage (NCBI taxonomy): Eukaryota > Metazoa > Chordata > Mammalia > Rodentia > Sciuridae > Marmota > Marmota marmota. The sequence goes on from NW_026000081.1 coordinate 2,865,190, forward strand.
CTCGGATCCAGAATATTTAGGGGGAAATGTATTTGTATTGAATATGTAAACTTTTTTCTTATCATTCCCTGAAATATACAGTATAACAACAGTTTATGTAGCATTTACTTTGTGTTAAATATTATAAGTGATCTAGACGTGATTTAAAGTATGCAGGAGGATGTGCCTAAGTTATATGCAAGTATTACACCATTTTATATAAGGGACTTAAGCATTTGCAGATTTTGGTAACCACCTGGGGGAGGGGTTTGGGAAGGGGTCCTGGAACCAGTCCCCCATGGATAATTAGAAATGACTACATTTGCTTTTGAATGCTGAATTATGTGAAAATGTAACCCCATTGGTGTTAAATTATAAAAAGCTCCTAAAAGGAGGTGACAAAAGAAATGTCTTTTGGCCCCCAACAGCCAAAACAGCTTTTGAGTCAAAATAGATTGGCTTCCTGACCCCTTGATGCTATTTTCTCAGTCATAGAATAGCTTCACCCCAGACATGGCACCTCTCAGAAATCACCTCCCACACCTGGAGTTTGGAAAGTGATTTGAGGCCATTAAAGCTGGTATAGTTGGGGGGTCTTTCTATCAGATGTCACTTAAGAGAAGCCAGGATGAGCCCTGAGCTAGCCTCTGTTTTCCTCAGGGTCTGGTATGAAACTGCCTAGCTGGGGAGAGCATGGGGCAGGGGCTGTCTTGCGGGTATTGTCAGCAACCACCTTGGCCAATCAGGAGCCCTTTCCTCCAGGAGGATGCTTCTCTCTCGAAGGCCTGTCCCTTTCTGCAGCCAGGGATTAGGGAGCTTCAGGCCCCTTAGAAGTCATCTACATGTTTTATCTTGGCCACACATCCTGCTGGTTCCTCACAAAGCCTCACTGAAGCCAAAGAAAAGCTGAGTTGCTCAGGGACAATGATACTAAGTAGCTTAAAATGTAGTTTGGGCTTTTAGGGAGATGTTTAGATGTTTTTGTCCTCCCGCCCTCTTAATTTGAACAACCAACAGTATGTTTCTAGTTGGACTTTGACAACTGGCACACACAACTTTTAAAGCAAGCATCTGCTAGCTTTTCTAGAAACTGAAAGGGATGGGGTTTCCAGTCTGCTGCTTTTTAGAACTGAAGAATATGTCACATGTAGAGAGTTAAGTGTGTGCACTAGGTTCCATCAACTGGTATTTTACTCTTTGCTGTTTTTTTCTCCTCTCCCTTGCCAGAGTCACTGGATTCTCCTTTAGGGGGTAGCTTTAGTTCCTTGTTCAGAGGATGTGTGGGTGTCTGTAAAGACAGGTCATCATGATGTCACCTGTGCTTTTTGAGTCTGACACCATGATCAGGGACCAACCTGATGGACATTATGACCCTGGCTTTGCATCCCTGTCTGATGCAGTGCACACTGGGTGGCTTTGAGGAGCTGCAGAGCATGAAGGCTGAGAAGCGTACCCTCCTGGGACTACCTCCTTTGCCTGAGGACAGCATCAAAGTGATCCGCAACATGAGAGCTGCCTCCCCACCAGCATCTGCGTCAGACCTGATTGAGCAGCAGCAGAAACGGGGCCGTCGGGAGCACAAGGTAAGGTAACAGAAAGTCCTGGGACTCTGAGGGCTCTAGAGATGCACACAGGCAACAGCATTGTCCTTGGAGGAGTAGGTGCTGAGAATCTGCTCTGATCAACAAATGCCTCCACAACAGGGATGTTATCTTCATCCCAGACCCAGTGTACAGTGGTACTCAGGACATGGCAGTTTTGAGGGGTTAGAGCAAAAAATGATTTGTCATTTGGTTCCAGTTTTGACTACTTCTCTGGGTTCTCCACTGTTCTCAACTCTCTGCCTGACACCTTTCTGTGTTCTAGCCACACTCCCTGCATTTCCTTTTTCCATCTTGTCAGTTGGCTCTGGATTCCTCACCTCCCTTCCCTTTGTTTTTAGGCTCTGATAAAACAGGACAATTTAGATGCCTTCAATGAGCGTGATCCTTACAAGGCTGATGACTCTCGAGAAGAAGAAGAGGAGAATGACGATGACAACAGTCTGGAGGGGGAGACATTCCCCCTTGAGCGTGATGAGGTGATGCCTCCCCCACTACAACACCCCCAGACTGACAGGCTTACCTGCCCAAAGGGGCTTCCATGGGCTCCCAAGGTCAGGTGAGTCTCAGACTTCCAGAACATACTTGGCTTCTGAAGCCAGAGCCCTCACACCCTGAGGCCAGCATCTGGCCTGAGTCCCTATGCATGGTCCTTTGTTGGGCTAGGCTGAAATTGGCTTTGGGACAAGGCTCTCTTAAAGTACCTTGTGTTGTCTTCGGGACTTCTAAGGTTGGCCTTGGTCTCTCACAAAGTGGCCCTTATATGGCTTCCAAGTTAGTAATCTGAGTTAGCATTTGGTCAGACTTGCTAGTGAAGAAGAATAAGGAAAAAAGTAAAAATTATTTGGGCAAATCGATTCCTGCCTATCCTGAAGTTGTATGTATTTGTTCATTTGTTTTTTTCAGTGCTGGGGATAGAACTTGGGGGCCTTGTACATGCTAGACAGAAAAATAATAGATTCAGGAAGGGTTTCCTCAGAACCATAATTAAGATATTTGAGATATATGGGGGTGAATTGACAAATGGGAGGATACCTGGAGATACAAAAATGGTATCTTTTTTGATGGGAAGTAATTTAAGAAATAGAGGAGCATATGAAAAGATATAAAAATCACTTTATTAATCCAGATAAAACTTCAGTTTTCAGTATTCTGTGAGGTGAATGCAGAATAGGTCATCATAAAATGCAAGTGTGCATTGTTTGAGACAGGAAACTGACCCACATGAAAAGTCAGTGGTTTATATGTCTGTGTTTAAGAATGTTAAATATTTAAGAAAGCCTATTGAAAGATTTAGTACTGTCTGAATAAAAGTATGCTTTGAAGTTTGATGTATCTATCATCTTAATTTTATGAGTAAAATAGTTGCACATATTTGTAGCTTGTTAACTCAACAAAACTATCAAGAACAACAAAATAGCTGAAGAATTTCTGATTTTTCATCCTTTTTGAAAAGGAAAAATAATTGAGAGACTTTTCCTTCTCCTGGTTCACAGTTTCTGGATATTCTATTTCTATTAACTGAGACACCTTAAAGTAGTGTTTGTTAAAACCTTTCTTGTTTCCTTTGGCAGAGAGAAGGACATTGAGATGTTCCTCGAGTCCAGCCGCAGCAAATTCATAGGTTACACTCTAGGCAGGTAAGTGCAATCTGAGTTTCTTTCAAAGTTCATTCTCCTGGCCTTTGGTGTGTGGGGACCGGGATGAATTGATGTCAAGGCTTATCACAGGCCTTCTTTGTTCTCCAGCGACACCAACACAGTGGTGGGGCTGCCCAGGCCAATCCACGAAAGCATCAAGACTCTGAAACAGGTAAGTGGCTCTGGGTGAGCCTTTGGTCTGTTTGATCCCCAGTGAGTAAAGTGAGCCCAGCCTGAGGGAACAGCTTTTCAGGACTGTTGTCTGCCTGCCAACAAGAGCCAGAGCAGGGCAGCCTGGGAAGCAGCTCTTCATAGGTTTGATGGCTTGAAGCTAGGTTTTTGTTTGGCACTAAGCCATTCATTAGAGAGTATTTTACCTGCCGGTCATTGGGGTTTTAAGGGGTCTAGCAAAACCCTTTTTCTTGCCCACATTTTCAGGTAGAGGAGTAGGCAGATAGAGGAATAGGCAGATGAAAATTGCAGAGCCAGCTTTTTCTGCTCATGGAGCAATTGAGGAATGAGGCTTAAGAAAACCATATTTAGTTTCCAAATATCATACTTTCAGAATTAGGCAGGCTCATATACCCAGACCCAGGCTGGGATTGGTGGAGGAGTAGGAAGGGGACAAGCTGTCAGTTCTCAGCAGGCAGGCCAGCAAATTCTCAAAAGGATGGAGAAAGGGATAAGGCTAAGACTGTCCTGTTTCTGTCCCATAGTCCCCAATCACAGAGGAGAGCAATGGGTAAGAAGAAGGGGCAGGGAAAGACCAGAGTGTTAAACCTTCCACATGGGAGGTGACATCCAGTGTGGGGAAGAGCTGTCTCCCCTAGTGTGCTCCCCTATATCTAGAGTGTTAACTGTATATTTTGGAAACATTTTTGAAATTTGTAGCAACAAGTGGTGTCTGTGCAGCTAAGCTTTGTTTTTCTTTTTTAATATTTTTAGTTGAAGATAGATACGATGCCTTTATTTATTTATCTTTACATGGTGCTGGTGATTGAACCCAATGCCTCACACATGCTAGGCAAATCCTCTACACCGAGATACAACCCCAGCCTCTGCAGCTAAGCTTTTTTAGTATATACTTGTTTTTGCTTTTAATAGCTTTTTTTAATATCACTGTAGCTACCTAGAAGCCCTTTTCCCTCTTTTGTTTTTTTTTTTTTTTTTTCTCTAATCTACTGTGGGCTTTTTATCCTGGTTCTCACCTACAGAAATATTTTGGGTTTGAAATTTTAGTTGGGGGTCTTTGTGGTAACTTCGCCCTCTTCTAGAAGACCATGTGTGAAGAAAAATGTATGCGTCTTTGCCAAGGGGTAGGGAGTGTGGTCAGAGCTCGAGGGCTGTTTTCCCCAGTGCCCCCTCTCCTGTCTCTACCCAGCACAAGTACACATCGATTGCAGAGGTCCAGGCGCAGATGGAGGAGGAGTACCTTCGCTCTCCTCTCTCAGGGGTGAGTTGCAGCCTTCTGCCCACAGGGTCCCCAGATGTCCGTAGGTCCTGTGTTGGGACTCAGCCCTGTGCCTGGTGCATGTCTAACATAAGGGTATTGAGTGCAAGCTCTGAGCCAGGCACCTGATTCTGAGTACCAGCTCCACCAGTCAGTGGGTGGCAACTTGTGCATGTGCCTATCTCTCTCTCTGCTTTGTTTCCCTACCTGTAAATGGGAATACTATTGCCTTCTCCACAGGGTTATAATAAGGATTAAGTTAGTTATTATTAAGTGAAGCATCTAGTGTACTGCCTGTGTGCATTTTGCTGTCATTATCACCAATGTCATTCTTTACGTTGATAACTTTTTTTTTTTTTTTTAATATTTTCTTAGTTGTCAATGGGCTTTATTTTATTTATTTGTATGTGGTGCTGAGAATCGAACCCAGTGCCTCACACATGCCAGGCAAGCGCTCTACCACTGAGCCACAACCCCAGTCCCTACGTTGATAACTTAAGAATTCTCCAGCCAGCTAGCAAGCTGGCTCAGGAGATTGTAGCCTGGACTGGAGTTTTGTGTTTGTACTCTTTGTGTTAAAAGGGAGAAGAGGAAGTTGAACAAGTCCCTGCAGAAACCCTCTACCAAGGATTGCTCCCCAGTCTGCCTCAGTATATGGTGAGTGCTGTGTGTGCAGGATCCCTCTCAGTAGCCACCAGTAGGTACCTGCAGTGGGATCCCTTTCCCACCTCACTGGCCAGCCTTTCTTGAGGCTCCTGCCACCTGAGGACCTATAGGAACACTGCTTCTTTGGACTTTGTCCTGATCTTGGGCTCTCACATGTGTCTGAGCAGTCTGTTCTTCCCAGATTGCTCTCCTGAAGATTCTGCTGGCCGCAGCTCCCACCTCAAAAGCCAAAACAGACTCAATCAACATCCTAGCAGATGTCCTACCTGAAGAAATGCCGTGAGTGTCATTCCTGTGAATGGAGCAGGTTGGGGGCAGAGGGCAAAAGGCAAATAGTTTTTAGGTTGGTTTCTGTTTTGGTCCTGACTTCCCTGCAGGTTAACTTGAGGGTATTTCTGACTCACTACTGACTTCAGTAGTTTCACTAGTTGGGGAGATGATTTTAGACCCATTGGCCTGGATTTTAGTGTAGACTCTGCTACTGAGTGAACTCCTGGGTGAATTGGAAAAGTCATTCCTCTTTTGTAAGTGGATAGAGTAGCTTATGACATTTTCCAGAGCTCTACCTCCAAAGCCATGTAATTGGGATACCTGGAATGGTAGGGTCAGTTTCTGGGTAGTTTGCCAGTCATAGCTGTCTGTTCCTGTATGGAGTCTCCCATTGGCCAGTGAACTGGCAGAATCCTGGAAAATGTCTCATGAAATAGAGTGAAGCCCTAAGGGTTCCTCCTCCCTGGGCTGACCTCTTCTCTTTGTGAGTACAAACCAAGCTTGTGTTCCACATTAAGAAGGAGGGGGGCCCTCACCTAATCATCTTGTCTACCTGCCAGTGCTGCCAAGTTCTTAGCTCACCTTTCTGGTGGCTGTGGCCCTGATGTCTGGCAGTAATGGTCAGGTGAGGGAGGAGGCAGGATTGGCAAATACAAAAGGGAGAATCACATAACACTAGGCCATCTTGATAGTCTTAGGAAAAAAAGATTCCAGAGTTAAATATTGTATTTTTTCTTACTCAGATTTACAATGAAAAGTCCTGAATTAAGAAACTGATTTAACTTGGTGCTTCCTAAATTTATCTGACTTAAAAACTTTATTTACTTTATTCCACATTTTTTTTTACTTTTTTTTTTTGAGCGAGAGAGAATTTTTTAATATTTACTTTTTCAGTTTTCAGCGGACACAATATCTTTATTTTTTATTTTATGTGGTGCTGAGGATTGAACCCAGCGCCCTGCACATGCCAGGCAAGCGCATTACCGCTTGAGCCACATCCCCAGCCCTACTTTTTTTTTCAATGCTACAGAACACACTTTGGGGAATTCAGGTGAATATAGCAGCTAAAGTTTAGGGGTGATCTTGAAAAGGGGAAATCTATGTTGGAAAAAACAGCAGAGAAATAGACTAAGAATGTATTTGGGGGCATCACAGAGAAAAAATAAACTGTGCAGAGTTAGATTGCTTGGGAGGTGGTTGAAGCAGTAGATCTGACTTCTGAGATGACCATGGGGACCTTTGCCCAGAGGACTCAGTAATCCATCTCCTCTGTGTGCACTTAGAAAGAGGTGCAGTGCATGCCGGCAACTCATGTGCACACCTGTGTTTTCAGCACCACAGTGTTGCAAAGCATGAAGCTGGGAGTGGATGTGAATCGCCACAAAGAGGTCATCGTTAAGGCCATTTCTGCTTTGCTTCTGCTGCTGCTGAAGCACTTTAAGTTGAACCACATCTATCAGGTACGTGCAGGACCTTCCTTCCTGTCTGCTGGGCAGAAGCCTCAAGCAATATTGCTTCTCCAGCTTGAAAAAGTGGGGTGTTGGCCTTTGGACCCACTTGACCTCTACATGAATGTTTGAAGACACTGACCTCTAATCTAGACTTTGTATGACTAGAGGAAAGAGGGTAACGTATTGAGGGACATGCTTTTTTGTCTTTTTGTTTTGTTTTTTTCTATTGGTTTCAGTTTGAATACATGGCCCAGCACTTGGTGTTTGCCAACTGTATCCCTTTGATCCTAAAATTCTTCAATCAAAACATCATGTCCTACATCACTGCCAAGAACAGGTGATGGGGACCAGGGACCAGGAAGGAGTGGGTATGGCCAGATGGCAAGGCTCCTAGCTGTTCTCTCCCACTGAGTCCATTCAGCTAATATTTTTCCAGTACCTCTGAGCCAGAACTCTGCCAGACACCAGGCATAATGATGAATAAGATAGGGCTCCTGCCTGAAGAAAAGTCAGTGTGCCAAATCTGAGTCTAACTAATCTAGTGACAGATGACTTCAGTATGTGTATGAGCTGGGGGCTCTCACCTGGGCTCCAGTGGTACCTTCATTATCCCTTTAGCACTGTTTTGTTTTTTTAAGAGACCATCTGGGCCATCCTTCTTTTGAATATATGAACTGTATAGCCCTGCCTGCTAACTCTTACACACACAAATGCACTCACACTACCTAGTACTACCTGCACTTGAGAGTGCCTGCTTATCAATAGGAGACACCATAGGATAATTGCCAGCCAGGACACCATCTTGAGTGGGACTTAGCATAAATTATTTGCTTTGAGCTGTATCTCCCCTCCAGCCCCCCAGATTTATTGCTATGGGAAAGGCTGCACTAGAGTCTCTATCCCTTATAAGATTACAAATCAGTGTCCACCCACCGGAGGCCCTTTCAAGTTCCCTTATAGTAGATATGTCCTCGTCTTACAGTGAGGGAAATTGGGGTGGGACAAACAAGGTAGATCTCTCCTTCTGCTTTAACAAGCAAGGAGAAGAGCCAGGAACCATCTCAGTCATAGATGTTCCACCAGATCCAGGCCTGGTTCATGGTGGATGTGTGGGTTCTCTTGCCTCTGCAGCATTTCTGTCCTGGATTACCCTCACTGTGTGGTGAACGAGCTGCCAGAGCTGACTGCAGAGAGTCTGGTGAGTGGCTGGGCTCTCCCTAGCTTCCCCTTTGGCAAAGTTTGCCATCCCAACCCAGGGATAGAGGACCTTCCACCAGAGGTCACATCTGAGTGCCTGGCTTTTAAAGCACTAGAAGTGCACAGAGGGTGGAGGGAGGGACCTTCCAGAGTGGAAGGACTTGAATATATGGGATAATCAGTCAGGGAGCCGATCTTCAGGGGTAGCTGGCCCAGAGCTTGTCTAGGAGAATTGCTTCCTTCAGCATCTATACTAGACTCTGAAACCAGAGCCCCCAGTTTTATGGCCCATGTTTCCTGCAGAAGAAGTCTAGTAAGCTCACTACCCCCTTAATTCCCTGCCAACGTTTAGAGTGGTGTTCCCCTTGGGCTTCTTTGAGAGGAGGTAGTTGCTGGTAGAGGCATGGGCACCTAGTCTTTTGTGTCAAGTTTGTTGAGGACCTTTTGGAAACTGCTGAGAACCCTGCAGCTATGAGGGTTGTGATTGTTCCTGGGTTTAACCTATAGGAAGCAGGTGACAACAACCAGTTTTGCTGGAGGAATCTCTTTTCTTGTATCAATCTGCTTCGGATCTTGAACAAGCTGACAAAATGGAAGCATTCGAGGACAATGGTGAGTCAGTATGGTTGGCACATCTGAAATTGGGAATTCACAGAAGAGTGCCACACCTGTACCTTCCCCTCCCCTCTGGGAGCAAGGGATTTGAGGACAGGGCATGCTGCTGCAGCCCTGTCCTTCTCACTTAGCTTTGCTGCTGTAGCCATGTCCTCGCATATTAAAGGCTGGTCCCTGATTTCTTCTTGACAAGTTGAACCAGAATAGGCTTCATTGTGCACTGTAAAAAAAACCCACACTCAAAGAAAAGCTCTTTTTCCATCCTCTTAATCTTGATGGGTAACATGACCAGGATTTGGGGTCTTCCTTAACCCTGGGTCTCAGCATACCTTTGGAATGGGGAGGTCCATGAATTCTCTGAAATTATATGTAGGTACACATGGGGATGTTCTGGTAGGACTCCATAGCTTTCTTTAGATTCCGAAGTGACCCATAATTAGGGTGACCATCCTGATTTGTCTGGAACTTTCCCAGTTTAGCACTCAATGTCTCATTTACCAGCAAACTCCTCAGTTCAAGGGAAACTGAGATGGTTCATCACTCTTGTCTATATAACCCTGGAAGCAGCAAATGGTGGTGCTTGCATTTCTTCTGTCCTCAACTAGACTGCCCACTGTGCCCTACCCAGATGCTGGTGGTGTTCAAGTCAGCACCCATCTTGAAGCGGGCTCTGAAGGTGAAACAAGCCATGATGCAGCTGTATGTGCTGAAGTTGCTCAAGGTACAAACCAAGTACTTGGGGCGGCAGTGGCGCAAGAGCAACATGAAGACAATGTCTGCCATCTACCAGAAGGTGCGGCATCGGCTGAACGACGACTGGGCATATGGCAATGGTGAGATCACACATGAAGCAGAATTGGAATAAGGTGTGGGGAAAGGTAACATAGCTCATTCCCTGCCCAGGGTACCTCAGAAACCTTTCTCTACCGAGCTTCCTAGAAAGGAACAGACGAGAACAGGAAGCCCAGCTCCTGCTTTTTTGGCATCAGGATGGGAGCTCTGGGGAAGACTTGGAAAGCAACCCAAGTTAGGCATCTGTAGTCATCCTTTGTTTCTCTCTCTCTCTCCCCTTCAAGCCATTCCATGTCTAGAAATTGTCACTAAGGTTCTACCCCTTTATCATCCCCACTGCACCTGGACAACTAAACTCTTACAGCTTCTGACTGGCTCTCTGATCAGTTTCTTCCCCTCTATCTGCACTTCAGACTTAGTCCTAGTGATCTTTTCAACACACAGATTCTGTTCTCTCTCCTCCTGAGTAAAATCCTTTGTTAGCTTCCTATTTCCCTTAGAATTAGAGTTGAACTCTGAAGCAAAGCAGGTGAGATTCACTCATCTTCCTTCCCTCTCCCCCTCCCTAATCTGATCCTCCTTTTCAACTTCATTACCTCCATCACACCCAGGGCTGTCAGTCCAGACTCCATCACACCCAGGGTTCCGAGTATAAGGAGTCCTTCAGGTATCCACCAGGGATTGGTTCTAAGACCACCTGTGGATATCAAAATCCAGATTCTCAAGTCCCTTCAGTTACAGGTTCAGCATCAATAGATATGGATGGAATCTGACTGTACTTGCTTCTGAAATATTAGCCATGTCATTTCCCACTTCTGACCCTCTGTATGTACTGTTCCATCTACTCAGTCCCCCCATGTACCCTTACTCTTCTGTGTCTGCTTGTTACCATGATACAGTTCCTGGCATGTAGCACTGTAGCTATATGACTGTCAGTATGCCAGTCAATTTGTGTGGGCCCAGGGTGGCACCCAGTACCTGGTCAGGGAGTTGAGAGAGGATGAGAGGGAATCTCCAGGTTCCTGCCTCTAACCCCAGAGAGCCAGGGAGAACCTCATCTTCAGAGAAGTGTGTTTCACACGTGGCTCTCCCTCTCTGGGTTTACATAATCTCTGTAATAAAAGCCTTTCTCAGATCTGGCTTTTCTCCTTAGACCTAACTCTCCTTTATATCTAGGAAAGAATTCTTATTCATCTTCCTGGGAATGGGCTTCAAGGTGTCACGGTTCTAGTTAACAATCACCCCACTCAACTCTGGCCAGCCTAGCCTCTGAGCCTCAAGGAATCCATGAAGAACTGCTGTAGGGCTGGGCTCCTAATCATGCTTTTTTGCTTTGTCCCAGATCTTGATGCTCGGCCTTGGGACTTCCAGGCAGAGGAGTGTGCCCTACGTGCCAATATTGAACGTTTTAATGCCCGGCGCTACGACCGAGCCCACAGCAACCCTGACTTCCTGCCAGTGGACAACTGCCTGCAGAGTGTTTTGGGCCAGCGGGTGGACCTTCCTGAGGACTTCCAGATGAACTATGACCTCTGGTTAGAAAGGGAGGTCTTCTCTAAGCCCATTTCCTGGGAAGAGCTGCTGCAGTGAGAAAACAAAGGGTGATCACACACCTGAGAGATTGTCCTGGTCATTGCTGCAGTGCTCCCATCCACCTCCAGGTGGCAGCACAGCCCCACTGTGTCCTCAGCAGCGCTGGGCCTGTGGTTGGCCTCTGTTCTCCCAGCATCCTACTCCTGAGCAGTCATCTCTGCTTGGGATCCACTCTTCTTTTCCTCCCCTCAACTCCCACCCTGCTCTCTTGGACATGGTTGGTTGCAACTCATTTTGAGGTCAGTCCAAGGCTGGCAAAAGCTGGGAAGGGGTGGGTACCCCTTGTCATCACATCTGAGTTCGAGAGTCATGCTGACTCTTCATAAGACTGCAGCCTTGGCATGTCAGCTTTCCAAGGAAAAGGGTTTAATATTAGGGCCAAGAGCAGAAAGTTGACATCTTGGTTGTGCTCTGGAGGTTTCTGATGTCATTCCAGCCGCTGCCTCAGTTTCATCCAGGGGCAACAGCAGAGGCTACTATAGCTGCTGCACACCTTATTTTTTGGATGGGACTGAGGTAGAGAGAGAGGCTTCCCTTAACCAGAGGTGCCTGTTTCCTTCTGGGTTTGCAAGGGCCTGTAAATATCTCTATAAATCTGTGTGTATTCTCTTGTGTCATGTTGGGATTTTTAATGTATTTGTGTATTCTGTTTACATTAAAAGGAAACAAAAACAATCCCCATGGCCTTGTCTGCAGAAAATGTGGCCTCTAAAAATCTCCAGATCTCAAAAGTAGCTTTTTCTGCCAGCATTGATAGGTCACCCATTTGTCCTCTGTCAGGATTTCTGCCTTTCTCATTCATTTCTGCCTTTCTCATTCTCATTTCTGCCTTTCTACAAATGTCCAAAATGTCATCTCCCCACATCAGTCTTGGATGGCTCCAACCCAGCTCCAGGGCTCCAGGTTATGGAGTTATGAGTGTTCCTGCACCCTGGGTTTGTTATGGTTTCGGTGGGAGCCCCAGGTTTCTTAGAATAACCCTCCCTGAGCTGGCCTCAACCAAACCAGTTTCAATGCTTGGTCATAGTGGAGGTCAGCTGCTCAGACCCTCACTGGGGCACATGATTGAGATTGAGAGGAAATTTAGGTGCTCAGAACCCAGGAAACAGACCATCAGGAGCCAGCTTCACAGGGGAGTTTTCCATGGCTGAGGGAGAAGCAAGGAAAACCTTAAGGCAGGTAGGCATCAGTTTGAGGCCTCCTGGAACCTACATTTGCTCTCAGATCCCTAATCAAGTCTGGCTCTCTCTCTCTCTCCACTTTCGGCCTCTACCTCAGTGGATATTACCATTTTCATTACTGGTGAAAGGACTGTTTCCTTTTCAAAATTGCTAGAAGGTTCTTTATCTTACTTCTAAGCAGTATGTATGAGGCCTTAAATCTTCAAAGGGGTCTTGACTGATAAAGTCCCCTTTGTTGGTGCATAGGTTTGGTGCTTGCTGAAACTCGGGATTGGCCATGCTGTGCAGCATAATTAGGAGCACCAAACAGAAGCCATCAGTGCACTCAAGGGTCACAAAACCTTTGGGATGGGAAGTCTCTATGACTGAATGGCACTTTTTCCCAAAGGAACTTGCACAGGACAAAGGAGTTTGACACTGTTCTTGGGTGTGTGATGGATTTTTTTTTTTTTTGGCCAGGACTGATAGGAAGTATGTATCTTGAGATTTCCATGTGGTAAAGATAGCGTCTTCACATTCTTACAGCATGCAACCAGGTCACTGAAATTGCGTGGCCTGAAGCTTTGGTCCCCTTCTCTGTTGACTTCCCAATCTCTCCTCTAACCTGCAGAAAAAAACACAGGACTGTCAAACCTGAGCAAGTGAATCCCTTCATCTGTTGGCCCAGACACTGGCCCAGGGAGGGCAAGGGGCTTTTCACAGCTGCAGAGTTTGCTAGTGGTAGGTTGAACCCAGGTCCTTGTGCAGAAATATCTTTTGGAGCCACCCAGTCATTATATCACATCAGGATGATGAGATAGGTGGGGTACACAAAGCCCTTGATAAATGCTTAACATAGAATATTGTTTATTGCTAAGCCAGTTGTGGTCCAGAGCTCCTTATCCACACAGGGTCACATTACTTGAGGCTTATATCCCTTTGTAGATTTGAACTGTCCCTCATTAATCATAAGAGTACCACTTAATGGAAGCCAAACAAGTGCCAGACACGATATCGTACATTTTTCTACTTTAGTTTTCAGCAAATGCTGAGTATTTACTATGCCAGCTACTGTTATAAACACTTTATGTAGAATATCCATTTCTCACAATAAGCCTGAAAGGGAAATACCATTGCAATCCCTGTTTTGCATATGAGAGGACCATGGCCCAGAGAGGGTAAAGAACTTGCCCAAGATCTTATAAGGGCTAGAGCTAGAACTTACACCCAGGCCCTTGCAATATACGTGTTCCACTTTATACTAATCATCCCCAGCATATTCCACCAGTGTGCCCATTTGTTCACCTCAGTCAGTACTTAGTATTTGCTCTATCCTGGTCCCTGGCACAGAAGAGTCATGGCAGATGTCCCTGGCTTTAGGTCCTAACTAGGTCACCCAGCCTTGGACTTGGTCTACCTTCTAGTTTACCGTGATGCCCTCAAGGTAACTTGGGGGTTGCTGCTACCTTTTTTTCCCCCCTCTTTATCTTCTGAACCCTAACTTCTTTCTCTCATTCCCAGAGGCCTTCTGTGTCAGCCCCCCCTGCCATACCTACTGGGCTTATCTCCTTCAAGGCTGGCTTCCTGTCATCTAATGAACTGACCATTCAGTTGCAGTGGCTGCTGTATTCATTCGGCACTTGTTGCAGTCAGCCTCAGGCAGTTGCTGTAAAATAAGGGGTTTGCTCCCTTTGGGATTGAGATAGTCCTGACTTTCAATCCAGCCTCTGACATTTACTTGCTGAGAGGCTTGAAGCTAATCAAGCTCTATGCTTCAGTTAGCTCAACTGTGAAACTGGGTTTCATAATAGCCCCGAGGTGAGGGCTGAATAAGAATGGGTAATGGAACCACATACCTGGCTGGCAAGGGACAACAATAATTGGTAGCAGTTGTTAGCATGACTAATGGCCCTTGCATGACTAACCTATGAATTTGCATCCATTTCCTATGTTCCTTAGAAAATAAATCCCCTTCCAGGACCAGAACCAAATGTTGAAGAGCAGAACCACATCTTAGGCCTACACTCTATCCTAGTTCGCTGCTCTGAATGGAAGAAGAGCCAGCCACAGCTGGCAACCCTACTGTCATACCTTGAAGTCCTGCTCTGGACTAGGCTTTGTGCCTGGGTACCCTGGATGTTCAGGTGAATAGGACACTGCAGACGCTTCCTTCTCTTATGGGACAGGTAGACATCTGAAGGTCCCTGTGGTCGTAGCCAGTATCCTCCCACTTGAGGAGAGACTGGGCTTCAGTCTGAATGGGAATGGAGTGGGTCTGGCCTTAGGCCTCAGGATCAAAGGCTCTGGGCACAGATGCCCAGAGGGGGAGGCTGGGGCAGGGGTAAGGTGTGTGCTCCCTTTGCTGGTGCAGGGAAATGTCTGCCTACTTCTGGCCATTCTGGGGCTTTGTTCCTATCTGTGGCTATAGAGAGTTTGCACTTTGGGGTTGTAATTCAGGTTGATGTGGAAGGGGCTGGGGGAAGTGGGGGGAAGATTGAATGCCTCTTGAATTTCCCAGTGCCCTATTGAAGCAGGAAGCCTGGACTGATGAGCTCCATGGCTAGAACCCTCTAGTCCTGACTTGGTCCATGCCAGGACCAAGATTGAAAGTCTGAATCTTGAGGTGGGCCTCACTGGGGCCGAGAAGAGCTTCAGCAAAGGGAGGTTGAGCCCAGCAGCTCTTCTAACATTGGGATTCCTGGTGGGGTCACTTCCCCTTCCTTGTCCTAGGAGTGAGTGGAGCCCCAGCCTGGCCTTGGGAAAATGCAGGGCCTACACTAAGGTCTCAGGTCACCTGTGGAGTGAGACTGGGGGCAGGGGCTTCTGGAGGACCTGGGGCTGTGTCTGAGGGGTGTGGGGGAGGAGGGGGGCACAGCTAATGGGAAGCAGGTGGAGGGGCTGCCCCTGACCCAGCCAGGGGACAGGCGGCTGAGATGGCCCAGTCAGTGGGAGGACCCGTCAGCTCACAGATAATCCCATGGAACAGGCTCCGGGATACCCATTCATATTCATTATGTGTGAAGTGGGCGGTTGTAAAGTTAGCTTTCTCTTCATTTAGCTGTCACTGGACAGAAAAATATGAGCTGTGGGCAGATGCCCCTGGATGGGAGCCAGTAGCTGGTCTATGGCCTCCCTGTGCCCTTCCCC
The DNA here is from genome assembly GCF_001458135.2 of Marmota marmota marmota. NCBI lineage: Eukaryota > Metazoa > Chordata > Mammalia > Rodentia > Sciuridae > Marmota > Marmota marmota. The sequence goes on from NW_026000081.1 coordinate 2,880,751, forward strand.
AGCAGGTCTCCCCCCCAACATGGGCCCTCTCCGGCCTTTGCCTCTGGCCTCTCCCTGCCTCTATACCACTCTTGCTGCCTGTATCTCAGGCTTGACTTTCCTTCTCCTGTCTTGTTTCCACTTCAGCTTCCTTTGCTTAAGTTTCACAGATTCCTTCTTCCTCCCTCCCTCCATCTTTCTAAGTTGAGAAAGAAGGAATCATGTTTTTCTCAATCCTTGTCTCTGGCACATAGTTACAAGCACAGAGTAGAACCTCAACAATTGTTTTAGAACAAACCAACTTCTTTACAGTTCTCGTTTTTGTGGAGCAAAAGCTCCAGACCTTTGCTGACCACTCTGTGGGTGAAGAAACTTCTAGTGCAGTGGTGTGGGCCCTGGAGTCAGAGGTGGAGGCTCAAGCCTCAGTTCTACCACTGACCAGTGGGTGAAGGTCTAGGAGGCTCATGGAGGTAGCTGGGGGACCTCTCCCTCCTGTCCTGACTCCACCCTTTCTGATCAGCCCCTCCTACTGTTGGTATCTGGACAGAGGAAAGAATTCACCAGTAGCTAGGGAGAAGAGGGAAGACATTGGCTCTGGCTCCTCTGGGGATGTGTGGCTTCATCACAGTGACTTTCTTGGCTGGGAAATCTGATCTCATGGGGAGACTTGCTCCCTGTTTGGGAATAGGCACAGCACTCATGTGTCTGCGTGCTTGGGTTTCTCTGTGCCTGAAAGATGAGGCGTGAGGTGGGGGTCGCTGGGCTGTGTCTGAGGTGGAATTCTTCTGAGCAATGTGGTTGTGTTTACTGGGAGGGTAGGAGGGCCAGGCTTGCTTTTTTCCTGCCTTTCAGGCTTCAGAGATAAGGCAGAAAGTGGGGATAAAGGATAGAATGGGTAATACTCGGAAACCACAAGAAAGAGTTCTGGCTTTTGTCTCCGCCCCACAGCTCAGGCGTGCTTCTGGGGCATCTGGGAGAGGCAGTTGCCCCACCCCCAGCACTCTGGGGTCCCAGACCCCAGGAGCTCAGAGCCTTTGGTGGGCACCCTGTTCTTTCATTCTCCCCTCCATTGTCAGTTCCAGCACAAACTCAGCTTTTTGCTTCTTTCCAATGCCCAAATTTCCTGCCTCCCAGCACCCACTGAAGCCACAAGAGACCCTGTGCGGGTAGCAGGGCCTAGCATGCCATTCATCATTCCTGAGGGCTCTGCAGCAGGCCCACATTCCCCTGGGCTCCGGAATCCTTGGTGGCCCATCAGGATCCTAGACACGAACCAGTCCAAAAGCAAGTGAGTGCCAAGCCCTGAGGATACACAGTCCCCTCATATAAAAACACCACCATTTTTATCACAATGCCGGGCAACACTTGTTTTGTTTACAAAAGTATCTTTACAAAAATGGGGGTTAGAATCCCAGGGGCTCCAAGACTATAGAAATCTGTTTGAATCTGACCTACATCTAACACGGCTTCCAAGGCCTAGCCTGCTCTGGTCCCATGGAAGCGAATCCAAATATTTGGTGGTTTCTGGAGGAATTTCTGCCCTTTGGAGGAGATGACTGCATAGCATGTTGGGAGATCGGGCACAGGGCAGGAGTAAGGGATGGCTGGAGCAGAGGAGACCACACCATTCATGCTGTCCTCCAAGCCACACACTGGGTGCATGCCCCTCGGTGGTGGGAGAAGTGAGGCCAACCCTCGACTCTGGTTTCCCCTTTGTCATAAACCAAACTCTTTGGTTTCCCCTGTGTAACAAAGAGTTCCTCCCAGTTCAATTTTCTTCTCCCCTTTTCCTGGGCTCCCTGAATGAAGAGTTGGGCCTTTTTAGCTGGAAAGGCAACAGCTGGACTTGGGCAGTCTCGAGTAGGCAGGGTAATGTCCCTCCCTCCAGTCCAGTTTGAATGAAAGGACTTTTGTAACAGGAAGGATCCTGTCTGCTTAGAAACCCCTTTCTCCTAAATAGTCCTAAAGGAAAGACCCTATTGCATGTTTCCTGCCAGGGCTGAGGGTCCCTGCTGCTCTCCAAGGCCCCTGGAGGCAGACGTGTGTGCTCTCTGCTGTCCAGGCAGGGTGGGCCCAGAGCAGCTCAGAACATAAATGGGGGTGGGCAGCTCAGTTACATATCAATGCCACCCATCACGTGGTCCAGTTCAGCAGGCTGGGCGGCTCCTTGGGCTTCACCCTGAGTGAGACGAGACTTGGAGACTTGTAGTCGCCATCCGGAGAGGGCTCAAAGCTGTGGCCCCCCAGGGCAGGAGGAAAGCTGTGGATGGAGTAGATGCCAGGGTGGGCTGCAGGGGAGGCTGGCACCCCCATGAAGCCAGCCACATTCCCATGGGAGTGGGAGTATGGGGACATGCATGGGGAGGGAATGCCCTCCGGAGAGACAAGGCAAGGGCCTCCTGGGCTCCCGGGCCCTGGACTGGGCCACAGGGAGCTCTGCAGCTGAAAAGAGAGGGAAAAGGAAGGCCATGAGCCAGCAGCCCTGGGGAGCTGCCTGCCTTCCCTAGTCATTCTCCCTTTGTCTTGAGGCCCCAGAATCTTCATAAGAATCATCCATTTGGCCTAGAGCTGTCACCTCTAACCACCACCCCCACTGGCATCCAGAGGCCCACCACTGCTTCTCCAAACAAAACTTCCTTCTATGATTCCTTGTGCTCTTCAGGTGTCACTCAGGGGGCAAGAGCTGATTTGCAGAGGAAATTAAGGGGTTTGCTCAAGTCACACAGGGCCCTGATGCTATTCCAGGTCTCTGTGGGCCAGAGCTCATGTTCTCTCTGGTGACCCCACCAGGGCCTGACTTGAGGGGGGTTAGGGTCTCACCTGGGGGTGACTGTCAGTGCGGGGCAGCACAGAGATGTCATAGGCAGCTGTGAAGGGGTTCCGCCCCTCCTGCATCTTCCCATAACGCTCACGCTTCCGCCACTTGGCTCTGCGATTCTGGAACCAGACCTGGGGATAGGTTGGGGAGGATTGAGGGAGTGCTATAGCAACCCTGAGGAGCCTGCTGGGGAGAGAGCTGATGTTTGTGTCCTGTAGAGTGGAAGCTGGCTCTAGGCTGGAGGATCTGGAACTGTGGAACTGTGGGGGCTTGTGAGTCCACACTGTCTTCAGGGCCAGGGCCAAGCCCAGAGAGGTTTACTGGCCCCATAGGCCCTCAGCTAACATTCCCCATGCTGAATTACTCTTTAGTTCTCCAGCCAGGCTGTGTCTGGTCAGGGCATATGGGGGGTTTGTGGACCTCAGAGTCCCAGGGCACTTCCTAGTGTTCCAGTGCATGGGTTTTGGAGTTCTAGTCTCCCTGCCTATTTTCCTTTTCCATCTACCCACCTGGCAGCATCCAAGGAATCATAAAGACATTCTTGTTCAGGTCATGGTCTTGTTTAAACTCTCAGTGGCTTGCTAGAGAGTTTGGCTCAGAACCTAGCTCTTTAACAAGACCCTTTAGGACTGGCCCCTGCCCACTCCACAGCCTCTAGTCCTGCCAGGCAAGAGCACTGAGTTCTTCTTACTTGTCTCCTTATTGGCCATAGCCCTCCTTCAAGACACTCAGACACTTGCTCCTTGCCAATTTGGCTAAGGTTTTGCCTACCTGGGTTACCTGCCTCCCCAGTACATATTCAGGCTAGGCACCTCTGTCTGCCCTTTCTCATCATGCTCTCCACATTCTGTGACCATAATCTTGGGAATCTCTCTCCCATTAATTTGTGAGCTCTCGGTAGGGGTGGCATATCTGTGTTGTGCACATCTATGTTTGAGATAAATTTGTTGTTGAGCCCCTATACTGTTGCATGTATTATTGTATGTATTTTTTACTTCTGTAATTTAACAGATATTTATGTGTCAAAGCTTGGGTTAGATGTTGATAATATCAAAACAAAACCAAACAAATAACTCTGTGTGTATGTCTGTGTGTGTGTGTGTGTGCGTGCGTGCATGCATGCACATGCATGTGCGCATTTTAAGTAACACAACTATCTGGGCTGGGATGAAAAATTCCCCAATCCTCATACTCCCCACCCTCCTCTCCATGGTCATTCTTCCTCATGAAGGCAGGCAGGGCCCTGATAGTTAAGAGACTGTCCATAGCTCTAATCCCCTCACTCCCAGGTTGCAGAGATTCCCAGAACAGGCCTGGCCCAGGTCAGAAAAGGCCAGTTGCCTGCCCATCTGCCTGGATTTCCTTTGTCTACTCTTGCTCCTCTGCAGGCGAATAAAGAAGGCTGGAGCCAGCCAATCTGTTGACTTTACTGGGAATTACTTCCCTTTCACCACCCATTTTCTCCTGAAATCTCCACTGTGGACCTCCACCTGTACTCTGGATCTGCCCTATGCATTGTCCAGATGTGGTCTTATTATTATTCCTCCCCATGGGATGGGATTTATGGGTGAGTGTCATGCTTCTCTCAGAGAAACATCTCTACTGGAGACCTTTGATTGTTGGGGAAGCTTCTGGACTGGGTCTGGGAGCCTTGTGGCTCCCCCTGCACCCTTCCAGGGTTGAAAGGCCTATAAGGGAGTGAGTGCGGTATGTGTCATTCCTCCAAGCACCTCCATAGGGAACAGCTATTCAGAGCCCACCCCAAAAGCCTGCTTACATGCTCCAGAGATCCCTGTTCTGGATTTCCATAGCTTGTGTAATCTGAATTTGTTTTGAATGCGGGGACACTTTTCTTGATGAATCCATGCCCTGGAGAGCCTGAGGAGATGGTCCTGAAAGTCTGTGTTAGGTATCATCTGGGAGGAACAAGTAAGCAGAAGAACCCAGCAGAGAAGGAGAAACAGCCTAAGCCCCTGTTTTCCTGTGTTGGATCCAGCTTTGAGGTCTTCTCTGCTTAATGGCAGTTGGCCTCTATAGACTAGTCTGCCACACCCCATATATCCGAAGTTGGCCCCCAGACCAGCACCTTTAAAGAATCTCTGGAAGGGCCTCTGCAAGGCATGATAAGCATGAGCTTTGTCCCTGCCAAGTGCCACCTGGTGAGGGAGGCAGACTCTTCCACTGGAGCAGTCACCTCAACTTTCCCTAGAATCCCACCCTACCTCCTGCTTGGCATGGGGGAGACTGCTATGAGTAAATGGGTGCAAACAACAACTTCCTTCTGGGCCAGATTTGTGCTGTACCTTCTCTTCCCTCTTTCTCAGCATCTACCCACCCTCTCCACAGGCTGGGCTCCCTGTTAAGGGAAGCAGACCACAGCCCCATCCTGGAAGCCCTGGACCTGGTGTCCATGGGGAGAGTTTGTTGGGGTATGGAAGGATTCCCAGCTAGGGTCTCCTAGGAAGGGTCTGGAAGCTGGCTGAGGCTAAAGGTGACTGGCTCATAATGACCCTGACACCCCTATCAGGGATATTCCTGTTCTGGGCAGCCACCTTGGGAGTCCTGATATGTGTTCGGCTTCTAAAATGCTGCTCCATCTGTGATCCTCAAGGTTAAGTTGCTGCTAACATTCCCTTTTCCTGAAGTGGGATACTGAGAGTGAGATTCAATCACATGCCCCCAAATCACCTGAGCAGCTAGTAAATGGTAGAGTTAGGACTCCCACACAGCTTTTTCAGCTCCAAAAGGCCATTATCCCTTTACCCACATGTAAACCTTGACTTAGGCTGGAAGAACCTGTGACTGTAGGGAAGCTGGGCATGGAGGGTGAGCCCCAGTAGGCCAGACTCAGGCTGGCCTGGGTGGAACAGTTCTGTGAGGTGCTATTGCTGCCTTTCCCAGCCCTTCCACTGTCTGGCCCATGGTCCAAGTGGCCAAGGCAGCCAGGGAACCCAATGTCCATGGTGCCCTCACCTGAACCCGAGCCTCGGTCAGGTCTGTGCGCAGAGCCAGCTGCTCCCGGGCGTACACATCAGGGTAGTGGGTTTTCTGGAAGACCTTCTCCAACTCCTCCAGCTGGAATGTGCTGAAGGTTGTGCGGTTACGGCGCTTCTTGCTCTTGTTCTTGGCTAACTCCATGGAGTCAGGGAGTCCCGGGGAAAGAGGGACACGAAGACTGGCCAGGCAGGGACCTGGGGAGCCTTGCAAGTTAGCGGGCCCGTCTCTGGGGCCCCCTCGGCAGTCCAAGGGCAGCTGAGGGAAGCTGGCGGCTTTGGAAGCTGTCTCCTCAGCTGCAATGGAAACACAGAAAGGAGGATGGAAAGAGAACCGGGGGTTTTGTGGGTGGAATGGAGGGAGGGGAAGAACACTGACGCTCCAGTCTCCGCCTCCCCCTGCCTTTCCCTTCCCTGCCCTTCCTCCCAGCAGCCACCCTCCATGGGAGCCTGGCATTCAGAGGCCTGCCTGCTGAGCCTCCAGCTGGGGAGGGGGCCCTAGGGAACCATGTGCTCTGTGGTCTGGGCGGATCTGCTGGGGCCAGAGGGGGGGGTTCATTTCGGGGAAGTGCTCTGTGGTGGTGTATCCCACAGGGTGTGGAGGTGCCAGGATTGGCGCCATAGCCGGGACTGCCACCCTGGCAGGGCCAAGAATGGAGGCGGGGGTGAGGACAGGGTGGTTGACATCTCCCATTCCTGCCAGGAAGGTCTCCCTTGTTCCTGACTCTGCAGGTCTTGGTTCCCACACCCTTATGCTCACGTGTCAGCTTCCAGGATCAGATGGCAGTGCGTGGAGATGCTTAGACCACCTTTAATTGGGCTGTCTGGGTCTCATTCTCTGAACCCCAAGTCTCAGGTCAACATTAAATCCCCCAGCTCTGCTATGTGAAGGACAAGATGGGACGACAAAGAAGCTTCCAAGGAAGTCGCCTCTTTCCCCTAAAGTTGTCTGGACAAGGACTTAAGCTCCAACAATGGAGAGATGGAGGCCAGATAGGCTATACTTGGAGAAGGGGAGGTGGGGGACCAGTGTTGAAATGGGGCACAGGCCCCTTTCTCTGTCTGTCTCGTCATGCCTACTCCTCCCTCCTCAGGAGTTTCTGACTGCTCCCTATTTGCCTGTGATTAACAAACAGGGAGGCTCGATTGCAGACTGGGCACAGTTCCCAGCAGCCCCACTCTGATGTGCTAACCCTCACTCAGGAAACTTGTCAGAGCCCCACCATGACTGACCGACAGGGCATGGTGAAAAATAGGTCACCCTGATCGCCCCCGCCCTCTCCCTCTGGTAAGGACCCCCAGCAGTGTCCCCATGAAATCCCTCCTCGACAGTCCACTGGGATGACAACCACGACGCCACAAAGACGCTCCACTGACTCATACCACTCCTTCCCTGGCCCAGGCCCATCTCCAGTGGGGGCCTGGCTCTCAGGAGGCCCAGTTAGCTGGCACCAAAATGTAAGTTTCTTCCTGAGGATTGGTGATGGGGTCATGGCTGCAGTTATGTGGGGATATAACCAGAGACAGGCTTCTCAGGATCTGGGTCAAAGGAGTCCCCTATCTGCAAGGTGGGGCACAAGTTCTGGAAGGTCATCAGTGAATTCTCATGACCACCCAGGCTCTGTAATAAGCTCCCCATATATGTCCTGGAGGCCTGGGACAGTCAGACAGTGCTTGGCCTCTGATTATGCCCAGACTGCAGCGATAGCTCAGACACCAGTAGTCCTTCACAACTCAGGTGTAACCCAGGGGAAGAAATGTTCCACTCTTGGAAAACATAGTTTGGCTCTAGGGGTGGTTTCATTTGGTAGAAGTTTAGGAAGGAGAAGTCACAGAAGTTGAATCTAATAATTGAAAATGGTCAGGGAAAGCAGGGAGACTAGAAAGGGGACACCCCTCATATGGTAGTTCCTCAAAATGACCTGAAAGGGAAGAGTCTTGGCTTCTTGGGTTCTCAGGGAGGCTATGTTTGACTCTAGGCAGGAAAGGAGTGACAGTAGGTCAGAGTAGGAGTTCCAAGAGGACTGGTAACACTGTGGAGAGCGCTGCAAAGCCCTGGGGTTTGCTCATCTATCTCTTGCACCCTTGGCTGTCTATCTAATAGGACCTGCCCAGAGAAAATGATCAGATTTGGGGTCCTGGGACTTGCTTTCCTGATCTTGAGCTACCCAGCTATTATGGTCAAGGGATGAAAGTGCAGGAGGATTTTTTTAGAACAGCTACTCCAAGAAAGAGCCCAAGCCAGCTGGCCTTTCACACACCTCCCATTCCTGCCCAGTCTATAGCCCTCTCCAAGGACCAACGAACTACTCTCTTCTCATTGCCATTACTCTGAAACCTCCTTGATCTGCTGAGAGGATTCCAGGGAGAGCAAGTATCTCCCTTCTTTGGGACACAGGGTGGTTTCTCAGAGAACACTGAGCAGCCTCCTGAGGAGCAAGGTCCAGGAGAGAACACATTAAAAGAGGATAAATGGCCAGGCACATGCCTGTAATTCCAGCTATTGGGGAGGCCTAGGAAGGAGAATTGCAAGTCTGAGGCCAGTCTGGGTGACTGAGGGAGACCTTGTCTCTATTAATAAATAAGGCTGGGGATGTAGTTCAGTATTAGAGCACCCTGGGTTCAATCCCCAGTATAGAAAGAAAGAAAGAGAGAGAGAAATAGAAAGAAATGGAAGGCAGCAGTCATGAAAAGGCCACCCAGGAATGAAAGCCAGCAATTTGAGTCTAAACTTTTCAGGGAAGCCTGCTCTGTTAAGGGGACATATCTGAGGTGTGTATAGGAGACACTGCACCCGGGCCAGACAGTGGATGGCAGAGAAAGAGAGTACTCATGTTGGATGGACACTGGGAGCCTGAGGCTCAATACCCACAGTGTCCTCTGCCTCCACAACCTCAGAACCACACACACAATTTGTCCAGAGTGAAAGCCAGGAGCCAGGATAAACTGGGGAACATACAACCAAAGTTCTCTGTCCCTGACCCTGGACCTGGACCTCACACCTGCCACACACCACAGCCCACTAGGTGCTCCCTTCAAGCCCCTGGGCTGCACAGAAACTGCACCTCTCTAGGCTGCCTACTGATAGCCCTGGTCCGGTGGGATGACATCGGCGGCAGCAGGGCAGCAGCGGCAGGACCAAATACCTCTTGCTGAACTTTTGCTCTGTAGTCTGCTGTTTCCTGCCGCCCCGCTGGGGTCTAAGCGATTCAGAAGTTATTCTGACACCTGGGTAACTCTGGCGAATACTGGAGTGGACATAAACACAGGACCCCTGAAGGGGCTTTGGTACTCTCCCTTGGCTTAGAAGCCTCAGCCTGGGACCAAGGATTTGGGACGTTCCTTCACCTCCAAGACCGGCCTCTGAGACTCAGCCTAGGTGGGGTGGATTTTGGGGGCAAAAGTCCAGCAGGAGTCTTTGCCTGAGGGCGAGTTCCGAGGTCAGGAAACCATGCCTGGGGACAGATTAGCGAGGAACAAGAAGAAACTGCTGATCACTTTCCCAGTCCTCAGAACATCCAGGAGCTGAAGGCACTAGGGTGATACCGCTAGGACATAGCCAGGGTCCAGAGCAGAGCTGGGAGTTCTCTGAAAAGGGCAGCCTGAGACCGTCAGGGCGAGGGTGCAAGGCGAGGGCTCTGCTCGGAGCGCAAGGCTCCCAAGAGCGCAAATGTGTGGCCTCTGCAAAGATCGCACCGCAGATGGGGCACAGCTGCTGCGCTTACTGGTCTGAACTGGAAACGCTCCGAGCCCAGTATTTTAAAAGCAGGGAAAAAAGGCAGTATCCCCCTTCGCCCATCAGTTCGCACCAAGTAGGCTGCGTGGCCTGAGTCCCTTTGGCTATCCCCTCCCAGCAACCGCGCCAAGGTCCTCTCTGCTGCTGCGCCGCCAGAGAGCTTGACAAAGCAAGACTCCTGGGTAGGTGAGCAGCGGCCAGGGTCTCCTTCCAGGCTCCTCTCTCACCGCCGCGCCTTCTTTTCGTTTGGCCTGTCGTCCGCTCATCTTGAATTGTTAGTTTTCTATCCCACTTGTTCCCATTTTGTTAGGCTCTATGCTTTCTGGATGTCTCGTTTTCTTTCGTTTTATCTGTTCTCCCTCTCTCCGTCTTTTCCCTCTTTCTCGTTTACCCGCTTGGTTCGATCTTCCGCTTGGTTCGATCTTCCGCTTGGTTCGATCTTCCGCTTGCTTCTTTTTTCGTTCGTTCGTTCGTTCATTTATTCCTTTCGGTTCTTCTGCCCAGTTCGCCGTCGACCGTTTCTCTCTCCTCGCCGCCCTCTTCCGTTGTTTTGTTCAGTTCTCCCCTCCTCCTCCTTTTTAGTTGTTTACACTATGGGGCTTTCTTTCTCCGCAATTCGTTCGTTGTCAACGCATCCTTGCCGTCGGATGATCCCAGGTTGCTGGGTTCCTCCCAGCCGTTTATTCCGCCCTAGCGTTCCCCGCAGTGAGCTCAGCTCCGGGGCTGTCCAGGCACCCGGACGGTCTCGGCAGGATGCAGCGCAAACAGCGCAACGCGGGCGAGAGAGTGGTTCCTGCTGGATGCGGGCGCGCTGAGCCAGGCCGGGTACCTGTCCCTGGCGGTGCTCTCGACACTGCGCGGCCGCCGCCGTCTGGCAGGGATCAGAGGAGCCAGACCAACTGCTTCTCATTAAGTCCCAACTGTGGTTTTTATCAGTAGAACCTCTTTCAAAGTGCACAGACACGAAGCTCCGCGGACTCGCTCATTTCCTCCACTGACCCCCACACACCTCCCCGCCCTCCCCTACACACTCCTACCGCCCAGGCTGGACTAAGGCCCGAATTGTCCAGCCACTCGGTAGAGGGCCTAGAAGCGCCAGCAAGGCAGGGCGGTTGCGGGATGGGCGGATCTCTGAGGATCCAGCTCTGGGCCTCAGCTGCGGGATGTGGCAGCAAAGTGAGGTGGGCGTGAGCGCAGAGTCCCGCAGGTCAGCGGGTGTAGTGGGCAGCGGCCGGGCGGCGGACCAGTTCTGACACGTTCCTGGATGGTGGTCCGGCCCAGTGGGCCTTAGCCCAGGAGCCCGAGGAGCCCAGGGTTTAGGCCCTCCCAGGGCTGTTCCCGACGGCCCAACGGTGAGGAGGATCCTGCGCGGGGACGCCAAGGTGAGAAGAAGACCATCACCGTGCAAAACGATGGGGAGGCCAGGTTAGTCTGAGAAATAAAGGACTTAATTATTCTGTCTTGAGATGGTACCCGCACTGTGGGACCAGCTATGGCCACTCCACCGAACGCCGAATTCATAGGCAGCGCCCTTCCTGCTGAGGCTGGGCCGGGGGGAGAAAAGGCCAGCAAGGTCAGGCCACAAATCCTCCGCTGAGACCCGCTTGGCCACTCCAGGTCGAGGCCCAGCCTCTGCGTCCTCAACGGGAGCCAGACACAAAAGCCAGCGTCGGGGCTCAGGGTGGTTCCCGGACCCTCGGCCCAGCCCTCGCTTCTGGGTCGGTGGCAGTTCCAGCACAACTCCGGCCAAATATAATCTTTCCTTCCTGCCATCGGGCCCGACTCGGCCCCGGGCTGTCGCCGCTCCACTCTCCTTGACCTTCTGCCTCCCATTCCCGCCGCCGGGGCCACCGGGGACCTTGCCTCCCACACTGCACTGGCCTTTGCCTAGCCCGGACCAGGGGCAATCTGGCTTCCGAGGGAGCCGTGGCCAAAGGCGAAAGGGGCAAAAAGTTGAGAAATAAGCAAGCAGGAAGGAGAAGCGGGGAGGCCCAGGCGGGCCAGGGTAGGGAAGGAGAGAGGGTCGGGCTGCGCGCTACCCGCGGCGCCGCGCGTTACCTTCCGCTGGGCCCTCGTAGAAGTGGCCGCCGTTGGGCGCCGGGGCCGGGCCCTTGGCTCCTGCAGGTACTTGGCGGGCCGG
>NW_026000081.1:2892439-2926230 GCF_001458135.2 Marmota marmota marmota
CGAGGGGGGTACAGAGGAGGGGGCCGCTCCTCTGACTTAATGCTGGAACTATCCACGTCACGTGCGGCACCGCGCGGTTTAACCCCTCGGAGCCCGGGAACCCCCCTGATTCACCCCAAGCCCAGTGTCCCAAGCAGTTGGAGGAGAGGAGAAGGAAGGCTGCTTCCTTTCGAGGTCAGAAACCTTTTTGTCTACCTCTCTGGGTGAGTCCCTCGCTCAGAGCTGCACCCTTGGTCCTGATATCCCCCCTATCGGGCTCTTGTTCGCGAAGGGATGGGGGACTGTAGGGGCAGACCCCGATCCCAATAAACTCCCTTAGACCTAGTCTCCTGCATGCTTGGGAGGAGAGAGAGCCTGGTGCAGGGGTGAGCTGCCCCTTACCTAGCTCTTTTTAAACTGGGAGCTGGATAAAGGTCCCTCCCAGAGCAGCACATATCCCTTAGGGACCTCTTAGGGACAGGAGTCATTGGGGTCATTGTGTGGAAAGAGCTGTAAATTGCAAGTGGGGCCTGGGGAGCGTGGGCCTGCATACTGTCACTAATCAGCTGTGCAGCTGTGAACCAGTCTCCATGTCCACGTCTGACTGTAGAAATGGACAGAATAAGTCCCATAATCTTTCTAAATATTCCTGGTGAGTTTCAGAGCAGAGGGCTGGAGAAGACAGAGAGGCTCCCAGGTGCAGCTCAGGATTGAACAGGGTCTGGCAGAGGCAGCTTTTGGAGCAGGTGGAGGAACTGAAGAACTGCTGTTCCCCTCAGCAATAGGCAGAGTGAGTGACTGTTTCAGAGTGTCTGGGAACTCACTGGAGAAAGGCTATCACCAGCTCAGACCCCAGGGCTCTGACATCTAGGCCTGTCATCATGGAGGGGTCAGGGTAGAAACCCATCTCCTGAGATTTGGGGTATCTCCAGTCAAAATGAAACATTGGATTAGGGCAGTAACTTGGCATTTTTCCTTCTCTAACGGTCCCTCCCACCGAGGTGCACTTTGCCACTGAACCACACCCCAACTCTTATTTTATTTTATTTTATTTTTTTGAGACAAGGTCTCACTAAGTTGCCCAGGAAACTGGAGGAAACTTGAACATGTGATCCTCCTGCCTCAGCCTCCTGAGTCACTGGGCTTGAGGTATATACTACCATGCTCCAACAGAGTTTAGCATTTCTGAAAAGAGAAATGACCTCTACCCTATCTAAGATTTGGGAAGAAATACCAAAAGGCCTTAGGACCTGTATCACTGCCCATGGATTGAGGAACCCTAGGTCTGGGTTAAATCATTTATATTTTCAGTGCCCTAGAGACTAGCGAGAGAGGGGTGGGGAGTTAGACATCATTTGTATTTCATTTGAATTCTCAATTTTTAAAGGAATCCAAGAGGCCTGGTGTGAACACCTCCCTCTTCCGTTGGAGGCTTAGAGGGGGTTTCTTGGCTGTCCTCAGCCAGAGTTGGGCTGTAAATCAAGGCCAAACAGGAACCAGAAGCCTTGCATCTCACAAGGAGTCATTAAGCAATTATTAAACATACCATAACTTCTCTGAAGCCTTATTGGTTTAAACACCACATTGGAGGCATTATGGCCGTTAGGGCCCCTAATCACAGACTGCAGACTGGGCAGAGAAATGGGAGCACCTGGGGCTAGTATTTCCCAGCCTACAGGAAGGCTGAGCTCAAAGTTAGTTTTTCCTCTAGCCTTACCAGGGGGATCCATTCTCCAGAGTCCAGTGGACCCTAGCTTTGGCAACCAACTTTCATTCATAATAAATAAGGTTTTTCAATAATTGTTAATTGGATGTTACTGACTTTCGGAGGAGAATGTGTAATTCACGACACCTATTCAATAAAGCTATCAAGCAGCTAATTAGGAGGATGCAAGTATGAGATGGAAAGATGTCACCAACACATCAAAACAAGTCAGTCTGGATTAAATAGCATATTTTTCCTCAAATGATAATCTTTCTGAATCTTCTTCAATCATAAAAATGGGCCATACGTGTGGACATGAGGTATTTGAGAAGCACTCATGTTTTGATGTCCTGTGTTAAGAGATGATGACAATGATGATTTAACCAGAGCCAGATATCTGGATTCCATCACTGAATTGGTGGAAAGTCCTGACTCCAGACTGAATGGTCCTGAGGCTGCAGCTGAGCAGAGAGATTCAGCTCTGCTTTCCCAGGGACCCACACCCCTTTCCAAGCCTAGAAGTTCTTCCCGGCATACCCTCACTCTTGGGACAGAAGTAATTTCCACTTGGAGGTGTGACCAATTTAAATAAGGAGACAGAATGACCCAGATTATGTTTAAGTCTGGTGAGTTTGTGGAGTTGCCCCTCCTGTGAGGGTTCTCCCAGGATCATGCAATGGAGACTCTCCAGCTCTCCTTTTCAACATGGGTGCAAACTTGTATCTTCATCTGTCTCTGGTCTGGGGGAATTTGATGGAACAGGTGCATAGAAAACACAAAAGTAGAACCTCCAAGTTATCAAACTTTCCTCCTTAGGCAGGTTGGGAGATCATGGGGTATGCAGAGATTCTTATTTTATAAGTACGTATACTTAAATGTAGTACTTATACTGTGTCAGAAATTATTTCATGTACTCTGCATACAGTTGACTTATTTAACCTTCACAACAACCCCACAAAGTAGGCACAAATATTATCCTTGTTTTGCAGAGAAAGAACCTGAGGTCACAGTAGAGAGCCATATATTCAGGGTGGACAAAGCCAGTTTTTTTCTCTGCAAAACAAGGATAATATTTGTGCCTACTTTGTGGGGTTGTTGTGNAGTAGGCACAAATATTATCCTGTTTTGCAGAGAAAGAACCTGAGGTCACAGTAGAGAGCCATATATTCAGGGTGGATCAAAGGCCATGATTTTTTTTTTTTGCTTTTGGGGGGCGGGGGGGGGAGGGAGTGCCAGGAATTGAACTTAGGGGCACTCGAACACTGAGGCACATTCCCAGCTCTATATCATATTTTATTTAGAGACAGGGTCTCACTGAGTTGCTTAGCATCTCACTTTTGCTGAGGCTGGCTTTAAACTCGTGATCCTCTTGCCTCAGCCTCCTAAGCCACTGGGATTACAGGTGAGTGCCACTGTACCCAGCCAAAGCCAGTTTTTACCCTCAACTCCATGGTCCCCCCACTCTGCATGACTCTCTCAAGCCCTCCTGCAGCCAACATAACAAAGTTAGAATCATTCATTGTGCACCCTTGTTATCCCAATGGGAAGGCTGGACTTCTCAAAAGGGAGGTTGAGGCCTGAATAGCTGCAGACAGAATTGGTTTGAGTCAAGTTGCCCTGAGTGGTTTTGCAACCAACTCAGATGTGGAGCAGAGTTTTAAGAAAATTTATGAGTTTACCATTCATGCTATTTAATAACCAGTTCAATTGTAGCATTTGTCACTGCTGTTATCCATAGGGTAATAGATGAGCTGATAGTTGATCCAGATAATTCTAGGTCCAGTAATAAGAAAAACTTATTTTTTTTTCATCTGCTGGGAAACACTACTTTTTAGATGGAAATAATACTTATTGACTGATGTATAATTCCTTCACTTAATAGGTGGACCTGCTGGTGACAGGCATTTGGTACCAGAATACAGCAGAGAGCAAGACAGATGTGATCCCTGCCTGCATGGTGCTTACACTTTCTGAAATGCAAATGTCTCATTTACATTGAAGCAAACTGTCGCTTGGAAGTGGATTAGGATGGAATCTGTCTTGAGAGTAGAGTTCCTGGCCCCTGGCTCAAGTATAAGGTCAGTTCTTTAATTAAGGATCATAAGTTCCAGCTACTTCTTTCCCTTTCATTTTCTACTTCCCTCAGAGTTCACCACATGAAGGACAATGCCCTCCTTCTTCTCCCAGTGGATATCCAGGGAGGCTGGAATACTGGGAGAAATGTAAGCTCAGGTCTGAGATTTGCTTCACATAGGCAGAACTTCTAGACAGGAAAAACTCAGTTGCTTTTTTTTTTTTTTTTCTTTTTCTCCAAAGGAAAGACAGTCAGCATTACCCTTATCCTGTTTAGACACCAAAATCCTAAATTGATCCCTATGAAAATTCTGGGTTTGGGAGCCCAAGTAGATTGTTTCTCATTAGTGACATTCTTCCTGGAAGGTCAAGCTAAGGAATGGTAAATAAACCTTCAGATCCGGTATTTCCTCCTCATCCATGATATTTTTAAAAGAGGTTTGTGCTGTGGATACCTAGGATCCTTGCCTGGGATTCTAACAATCCAGGCTGAAGTCTGTGCTTTGGGGTGAAATTGCTGGGAGGTTGGAGAGCTAATTTTCCTCTTTGTTGGTTTGCTGTATTTCAGTGGGAAAGCCACTTAGCCTGCCTGTGCCTCAGTTTCTCCACTAAGAAACTAGGAGGAATGATTCTGTAGTGTGGTTTACTAGACTGAATGAGTGAGTGTTTATACAGATGTTTCTTGAGCCTGAATCCTCACTTGGTTGGGATGGAATGGGAGGAGGGGAGCAGAGAGGTGGAGCTATGTCTGTGATGTGGCAGTGTCCAGAGGGCCTGATTGTCCTATTATCTGACTTACTGCCTTTGAGTAAAGGTAAATGGATTCTGTGGCAAATGCCTGCATGGATCATGGAGTCATTTTGTGGAGGAGTTTTTGATGAACTTATTCTCGGTGTAAAATAGAAAGGGCAGGTTTAGACTTCTGGGCAGTTGAACACTTTGGTTAATTAATTTGATGAATTTATGTGCTCATTGAGCCATTGTTGAATACCTGCCATGTGCCAGACAGCAGGACTGCGTGGAGGACAGAGCCAGAGATAGGACCGCTTACTCTCAGGGCTTTTCCAGACTGGCAGGAGAGAGACACAAAGCAATAGGCATTTACACTATAGAGCACAGTTGTGCTGAGGTGAGAGAGGGCACAGAGGGCCATGCAGGCCACAAGAAGGATGTCTATCCTAGCCATAGGGACAGCTGGTCACGGGGGTACTCCAAGGTTGAATCCAGAAAGTTGAATGGGAGTTACCCAGGGAAAGAGGGCATCCTGGAGAGAACATCCCACAAATGAGAGAGAGGAAGCTAAGTTGGGGGAAATAAGATTTGTTGAATATTGCTGATCCTGGGGAAGAAGAGTTTGGGTTGGGATAAGAGGAAGAGAGAAAAGATAGGGGCATTATACAGGAATCTAGAGACACTCCAGGAGTAGCAAGAATGGCTCCAGAAGCATCAGTCCAGTTCCTAGTGTCTGGTGAACACAGCCCTAAGCAGTGTGTTCAGTAAGTGGGTGTTAGGGAGGAGAAAGCCCCAGGTCCTGGGAAGTGCCCCTACTTCAAGGGTGGGGAACCCAGGACCTTTACCCAGCAGGCAGACATTGAGACAATGACAACAAGGAGGAGAACAGAAAATACAATCACTCATTGTCTGGGAGCCCTGAGGTAGGGAGTTGAGTGGAGGGGACAGACTGTGTGACTGGTTGGGTGAGGCAGTCTGTGAGCCTTTTGGAGCCACATTTTGCCTTTTACAGAGAGTGCTGGCCAGGGCACCCCTTGAACTCATTTCAGCAGGAAATCCATTGGTTCCAGAGTGCAGATTCCAGATTTGTTATTTTATAGGGCTAATAAGTATGTAATTATCAGATTTGGGGCCCTTCAAAAGAAATGCAAACATATACCACTGAACACCCTGAGAAATGTGAATGGACTCACCCCAGAGTTCTAGAAGGAGCTCCTCATCATGTCATAGACATACCCACTCCACACCACGGTCTGTTCCTGAGCAGAGGATAACAGAGGGGAGGTTGGACCTGAACTTTACAAGGAACCAGGAGGAGGGGCAGAGGATAGATGGGCCTCTGCACATCCCCCTCTGGATTCTCCAGGGAAGGAGGGGTAGTGGGTGGGTAATATTAATAACATTCACTATTACAGAATACCTGCCCTGTGCCAGGCAAACACCATCTTGTTTAATCTTTACAATGTTATAAAGTTGGTGTTAACATTCCCATCTCACATATGGAGAAACTGATGTGTATTAGTTATCAAATGCTACATAACAAGTCACCCCCAAACCTAGCGACTTAATATAACAGTCAGTGATTGTGGGTCAGGGAGGGATTCAGCAGCAGTTTGGGCTGAGTGGGTCTGGCTTGAGGTCTCTCAGGACCTCAGCTCAGATGTTGGCCTGGAGCTACAGTATTCTGAAGGCTTAAATGGGGCTAGGGGACTTGTTTCCAAGTGGCTTGTGCACATGGCTAGCAAGTTGGTGTTGGTTGTTGGAAGGAGGCCTCCATTACATTCCATGTGAGTCTCTCCCCATGGGTTATTGAATGTCCTCACAACCAGGTAGCTGGCTTCCCCCACAGTGAATGGCCTAAGAGACATGAGTGGAAGCTTTAATGTGGGTTATGAGCTGGCCTGGGAACTTACACACTGCCGCTTTGGGCCAGAGTCTACTGGTCACACAGATTTGTCCTAATTTAATATAGGCAAGGGTTTCACAAGACAAGGCTCCTTGGAGTTCATTTTAAAGGCTGGCTACTGTAGACTGGTTCAGAAAATGGCCCATATCCCACCACTGTGCATGCTGCAGGGATTCACACCCAAGTTGCTACCTCCTCGGGTAAGGCTCTAGTGGCAAATGTGAGCCAGAGCAGCGGCTGTACTGATGGGTTCAGAGGACCTGAAGGGGCCTAATGGGGTGCCTGGCAAGCAAGTGTCAAAGCCCAATAGGCAATGACAGTCACACTGCCTCTCCTGAGGAAGACTGGGGAGACCCCAGAATGGGGACAAGGTGTGCCTTGGTTTTCTTTACCATGGGTGCTTAGCCATCATAGCAGGCAAACTCTGAGGGGCTCCCTCAGTATTGGCAGCTGATGTCAAGGCGCCATGGTTTTTTAGTGCGCGTGAGTGGCGGGAGGAAGCAGCCTCATCCCTTCTCTGTACTTTGCAGAGGTGTGAAACTGTGTTTGAATTCCCTAAGTGCAGTGCTGTCAGCTGAGCTCAGGACACCCAGGTAGGTGCATGGTAGCTTTACACCATCTGATGCCTGAGTCATCCCAGATAGACCAGGGCTCTCCTTTCCTTCCACAGGATTTAATGGGGCTGAGATCCTGCTTAGCAGAACAAGGGGCTAAACGTGCTCCCTGAGTCAGAGTCTGGATGGATCTTTCTTATTAGATTTGCTTTTATTCTAGGGAAACAAGATTCAGCTCTACGAACAATTACCTACAAATACAAGATGCTTGGTAAAATGTGAGCTGCCTGCCCTTGCTGAGAAATGGGAGGAGGCTGGTGTCCTGCTGGGTTATTGCCAGGAGAAGGTGGAAACCCCACCCCCCACCCCACCCCACGGTTATAAGACATCAGCACCAATCCCTGAACTGTGACCAAGGCAAAGCTGCCCCACTCCCAGGATCCTCAGAGGTCTTGGAATTGCAGCCCGAGAAAACACAAAGAGCCATAGAAATGCAGGCAGACTGGGATTAGAGCAGTTGCTGGCCTCATGTGAAATGAACAAGGCATGGGCACACAGGAAGGTGCTTGCAGAGGGTTCTGTGAGGTGTGGTAGAGACGACAATTTGACAGACTGGGCAGGCTAAGAATGTAGCAGGTGTGAAAAATGGAGCCTGCCTTCCTTTAAGCAGTGGGGAGGCATTGAGGAGTATTGAAAAGCGCTAGGAGCAGGACCCGGCTCCATCTAAGGGCTCCTATTACTACTGTTGTTGCTATTTAGCAGGAGGACAAGAGGTGTGCTTTGGGGAAATAATGTTGGTAGCTTGGCCAGAATAACAATTATGATGATACCTAACATTTACTGAGCACTTTCTATGGACCAACCCCTTTAAGTACATTATCTTATTTAATTCTAACCTCCTTCGAACAGAGATATTATTATCTGTATTTTACAGATGAGAAAATGAAGAACAGAGAAAGTAACTTGCCCAAGGTAGCCTTAAGGCATGGGAGAAGGGGACCTACTCAGGAGGTAGGAGATGGACATGAGGGGACAAAGGCCTGCATTGGTGTGTGGCTGAGGGAATGGAGAGGGATGGCTGGGGGAAGAGGAGTTAGTAAGAAGAAATGACCAGACATATTGCCTGATGGGGATGAGGTGGGGGAGATGGTGTGGGATCAGCAGCCCAGAGAGTGAGTGCCACAGAGGCCTGCTCTCTGGCATTATTTGGAGGGATTGTTGGCTCTCTGGAAACAGGAGACCAGAATGTTTCTTCAGGGGACATTTTGAACCTCTGAGCCAGATTTTCATGTAGGAAGTCGTCCTTAAGCCCCCAGCGTACATTGGCATCTGCAAAGCCCTGGACTACTCTCTGGACTTCGGGGATCTCTGTAAGTGGGTAGGGTGAGAGAAGAGGGCTTGGGAATCCTGTGACCAGTGCCATTCAGGTGATTGTGCTGGGTGTGCTAGGTGCTGAGTGATATTGGAGCTGGCTGCAGTCTCTCTCATCCCTCAGAGAGTGTGGGATACTCAAGACTCTGCTGAAAGGCCTAAGGTGGGGGCAGAGGTAGAAGGCCCAGCCCCTGGGGTTGGCATGATTCCTACAAAGCAAGCAGAATGCTGGGGGCAGTAGACAAAGGGAAGGCCAGGCCTGTGGCTGTTTTGGGTGTCCCTGTGGTACTTATGAAATACCCAGTCCCTTTATAGTGGTGCAAAGGGCCTGAGCCTGCCCTGCAGGGGAGGAGGCCTTCTCCAAAAAGGCCCCAAAGTTTTGAACTGAAATGACAGTGATGATTTTAGAAGCAGCTCCTGCCTTTGGCTGGGCACTGTGCCAGGAGGTTTGGGATGGGGGTGTAGAGGGAAGCCAGCCTGCCGTGGAACGTGGAGCTCTGCTGGTGGGATGTGAACATAACACACGCATGTGTGGAGTACGGGTCTGTATCTCTCTAGGAGAAGTCTCAGAACCCTGCCCCTGCATCAGGGGCCCCTTGTAGTGAGAGGTAGGCAAGCCCTGGATTTCACAGGGTCCTCACAGGGGAGAGTATCTATAACCACAAACGGACCCTGGGACATCTGGGCGAAAGCAGATCTGTAGGCACATTCACACCAGATCTATTGGACAAAGAGACAGGATATTTTGCTGTTTGATAAACTTCATAAAACAGTGGAGCTGAGTGAATTTGCTGCTGCCTGAATGGAAGTATCCTAAGAACCCATGCCAAGAAGATAAATAAGACTGTGGCTCCAGGAGAGGAGCTGAAACAAATGTGCAGTGAGAGGTACATCAAAGTAAAACTAGTTCTCCTGACTGGGGGCTCCGTGTGTGGCGAAGTGTGTGTGCATAAGAGCATGTGTGCACACATGTGCGTGCGCGTGTGTGTATGTGTGTGTGTTGGGGCAAGTGTTTGGCAGACACTAGGCCACATTGAGGAGCCCAGAGATGTACCTCTGAAGGCAACCATCTACAAAACAGGCTTAGCTAGGATTAGGCCCAGCTCTGCCTGGCACAAAAGAAAACCAGCATTTGCCACTGTTGGAAGATTCAGGTCCTATAATCAGCCAGCTGAGGGGGAATTCAAACTGGAATATCTGCACTCAGAGATCACTGGGGCAGGGTGACCAGCTCCTGTTGTCCAGCTGAAAGAATTATTCTACATTGATGACAGGGGTTCAAGCTTGGGTGTAAAACACCAAAACTCTCTTATTTGACTTCAAACACTCCAGAGGGTGCTGGGGAGACAAGAGGAGCTTAGGAGAGAGCAGAAGATTAGATAAGGATGGGCACTTAGACCTCATCTAGCCCAGAGTCTTTCAAAGTATGATCCTCAGGCCAGCCGCAGCCGCATCCGGGAACTTATTATAAAGACAGATTGTTGGGCCCCACCCTTGATTTCCTAAATCAGAAACCCTTGGGGTGGGGCCCAGTGGGGCCCACCCATCTTTGTTTTGTCAAGTTTTTTCTTGATGATTCTCATGCACTCTAAAGTTTTGAGAACCACTGCTATTCTGCTGTATTCTTTAGAAATGAGGGATCAGAAGCCTTGGAGAGAGGACTTTTGTCAAGAGCACACAACAAATGAGGACACAGCCCTTTCCTCCTCATACATATGGACTCACCTATTTATTTTGCAAATTATGTGAGGGGGGATTTTAATCTTTTTTTTCCCCCTTAGAGGCAATTGTTATTTTTATATTTTTCATTTGTTAATAAGCTGTTTAGATCTGTAGTGTTGCTGGGGCCCAAGATGTGGAATTATTTGCTATAAAGTTCAGGCTCTGGGAAGTAGACTTGGAGGCTTCAAGGTTCCTTTCCACTTCAGCCCCAACCGCAGACAGACAGGCCAAGTTCCCCCAGCTGGCCCCTCAGTCACAGGCACCATCCTATCCTCCCTTTCTTTTTTTTTTTTTTATTGGTTGTTCAAAACATTACAAAGCTCATGACATAGAATACAACAGTCACTAATATGCCATTTTGTAAAAATGTGAATGTGTAACCAATGTGATTCTGCAATTTGTATTTGGGGTAAAAATGGGAGTTCATAACCTATCCTCCCTTTCTGTCCTGGATACTTTTCAGTTACTGCACCATGGCTGCCTGGTCTTGCTTGCTTTGTGCGGATGTTTTGGTCAGTAATCCCTCCCTCAATTTGCTGGGCCAAGTGAGGGTGGACATGTCGGAATTAGTTTCACCCACTGGTCTTCACTGTCTTCCTGAGAAAACCTGCCTCTCCTTCCGGCTCTCACCGTGGACCCAGCATGTTTCCAATATCGCATCAGTGTTTCCCCAACAGAGTAACTCTTTAATGGGGCAGATTTGTTCTCTGTACGGGAAACATGTGGTCCCTCCTCAGGCGCTGTGAGGGTGAGTTGCCCTCCGCTTTGGCCATCTGGTCACCTCTTGGGACTCTCCTCGCTGAGCTCAGAAGGGCAGTGTCCTAGATCGGGTGATGTGAGGAGAAGTGAGGGGCCCTCTGAGATTTTTGGGTGAGTAACTCCTCTAAAAGACCAGAACCATGATACATAGCATGTTTATATCCACCCAAATTCCCAGGAAAGTTACATGAAAATTCCCTTTAGTCTAATTTCTAAGCAAACAGGGAAGGAACCAGTTTGTTTTGTTCAGTGTAAACTGCACCTTATTGAAGGCTTTTAAATGTGGGTGGGAAGAGAGAAATCCTTTCCTTTCCTCCTCCAAAGGCCTATTAGGGGATGGAAGAAAGAAGCCCAGAGTTGCCAGGGTGAGCCTTCCCTGGCCCCAAACCTTCCTTCGCCCTCCTGGGAATTTGATTTTTCTTTTCTTGAGCCCTGAACTATCTGAAGTCATCCTTCCTTAACTCAGGGAGCTGTGATGACCACTTGGGATGATTTGTTAGGTCCATCAACATCCTTCTTGCCTTCCCTGCACAGTCAGGGCATCTATAACCTGTAGTTAAATCATTAATGTCAATTAAAGTTTATTTCACTTTGAGCATTTCACAAAGCCCTAGAGTTTCCCTGGAGCATTGCAAAACCAAGTTTGGACATCGCAGATGAGTAGAACGTTGGCCAGTGGAGGAAAGACAAAGGAGAAGCAGAAAGAGGGAGAGACAGCTTTCAGGTTTTTTTTTTTTTTCCCCCTTTCTGTGTTTCCCAGACAGAGCTCCAGGGCTCTGGCTGGTTTAACAGTAATCAATCAATTGTTGATTTCACTCTCATGTACAGAGAACAGGGACAGTGAGATCGAGACAAGGCAAGACAGAAAGAAACAAGGAGAAAGTCTCTGGGCCTTCCCAACCAGCCAAGGGCAGTATCACCCCAGGAAGACACTGTTTCTGAACCCCTTTCCCCCTTTCTACCAACACAGTAGGGTATTTGAGGGAAACCCCTCTAAGAGTTCGAAGTCTGATATTTTGATTCTGGCCCCTGAAAACTTGCCTCCTGCCCGCAAGATTTATTTTATTAAGTGGTCCACACCTGAAAGTAATTGAGTCTCGGCGTGGGTGCGGGGGCTGCAGAGGGAGGGAGGGCCGAAGCGCGGCGGCGGCAGCGGCAGCGGCAGCGGCTCCCAGCTCCTCTCCGGCTCCGCGCCCAGAGCCTCCAGGCGCCCGGGTCTCTCTCGGCGCCGCAACCTTGCATCGGCCTCCCGCGCCAACTTTGCAGAGAGAGGCCGGGCGCGTGCGGGGGAAAGGAGAGGTATGTGGGGCTCCAGGAGTTGAATGTGGATGTGGGAAAGGGGCTGTGACCAGCGTCGATCCCGCACCCTCGCGCCGCGGTGCGGTAGGATCCCTGTGCCCGGGTCCTTCCCGCGCGCCCTCGCCAGCCCAGAGGGATGGTTCGTCGCGCGGGCTCAGGAGTGCCTCTCTAAAATGGGAATGAGAGAGAGAGATTGAAATAGATAAAAAGCATTCAAAGTTCAATGTCAACTTCAAGTCTCTATAAAATCAGATCAAAGGGAACAGGCGCTTGGTTTTTTCTCCCCCGGACCTCCAGGAGCCTCGGGGCGCCCTGGGAGTCGAGCCCGCGGCGCGCTCTTCTCTCCAGCCGGGGCTGGGGACTCAGCACCGCAGCCTGGGGCCTGCGTCGGACCGGGCGCACGGGAGCGGAACCCGCGCAGTACTGGTGAACTTGGGGCTTGGTAGGTGGCTCGCAGCCGACAGGGTGCCATCGCATGACCAGGCCGGCCAGGACCTCAGCTGGTGATGAAACGTGAGAGCCGGGAGCGTAGCATGCGGGGCCCGCGACAAACTAACGGTCTCACCCGCAGCCCCCGACAGACCGGTGGGTGCCGGCTGTATTGATCCCACGGCTGCCACTCTCGGCGGGCACTTGTCCATGCCACAAGCAGTGGTGAACCGTCCGACAGTCCGGCAGGCAGCGAAGTGCAGCAGCCTGTCTGTGGTCCGCACCGGGTGGTGGCCTGGGTTCCTCTGCCTTCCTAGGGCTCTTGCCGCGCGCGGGCTGTGCGTGTGCTTTCGTTTTCTCTTCTCCTTTCTCAATTCTAATTTTCGATAAATATGTGTGTGTGTTTCCCTTTGTCTTTCCGAGGCGCTTCTTTTAGAATGAATGACAAAATAGAGATTTCCTCCTAAACGCCAAGTGATTGCGAGCCAATATAGTTAGCACTTTTTGTAAAATTACAAACCTTCAGTCTAACAAAGTCTTCATGGTTTTGGCCACGAGAAATGTGCAGCGAGATAAGCCTTCCCATCGAAAAATAAATATGAAGAGTTTTATTAGTAGCAAAATTATAGTTTCTTTCTCTCACTCCACATAAAAAAGAATTGTAAATTGTGGACATTCTCTGCCTGTATCAGTTTTATGTACTGTAGCATTCCACCCCGACTGACATAAATTTCCATGTCTGCAGAGCCTGCTCCTAGGTAAAACCACATGTCTATTTTGTGTGCCCGAGCAAGCTGGTACTTTATATTGCTGCCATGAACAGCTCTTGATGATGGTCACTGGGAGAAGGATCCCTAGATGGGCATGTGTGGAGGGGTCATTTTTATTTGGACATCTGGGAGAGTTACATTGGTAAATAAACCAGCCAAAGAGAACCCTCACCTCCTACATAGTCTGAAGTCACAGGAAATTCACAAGCAGGAAAAGGACAAAAAAAAAAAAAAAAAAAAAAAAAAAAAAAATTAAAGAGAGGCCAAGGGAAAAAAGGTTAGAGAGAAAGAGAATTTTAGAGACAGAATGCTGAAAGATACAAAAAGATGGACATTCACGCACACTAAAGATTCTGGGAGGGAAAGAGTCTGAGAGAAAAAGGAGAGAGATGTAACAGAGAAAGAAATAAAAAGAGATGGAAGAAGAGGCATGTAAAGATGGAGAAAGAATAGGCACAAAAAGATGCAGAAGAGAAGCATCAAAAGGATGAAGACAAAGGGCACATGCCCAAAAGCGATGGTGTGGGGTGGGGAGGAGATAGAAGCCTTGCAAGTTGGGAGCCTCCCCAGGGCCAGGCATCTCCCCAAGGCCTGGCTTCTCAGGTTTCCCCAAGTAAGGGAAATCCAGGCAAGTCTGTTTGCACCATACCCGGATCTGATGATGCTGTTGATTTGGTTTTTAAACAGTGGGTTTGCAGTCTTCTGGGCTGGGGCAGGGGTCTGCTAGCCATCCTTAAACCTGCAGAATGGATTGAATTTCGGCCACTTTGATGGTCCTGTAATCGTCTCCCAGTTTTCCAATTTCCAGAACCCCCCAAGCCAAGGGCGGGGTGGGGGTGGTTGAAAGGGGACTTTAAAGACGCCTTTGATAATGTCTCACGGTTACATATTTCCATAACAGTTTTCTTTACCAGATCTTTATGTTTGATGCAGCCCCAGATGTTCTGGGGGGCGGGGGAGAAAAAGGGAACCAGTCTCCTCTGACCCAGCATGCCAGGCACTGGAAACAGGCATGGGGAGGCAGACTTGTGTGCTGCAGGACTGTACCTTTCTCTAGTGTTTTTCTGCTCTTGCTGTCCCTACCAACAGCTCTTCCTTAGCCATACTTTCTGACCCTTTCTCAGGGACAGGGACCTATCCTCTGCATGCATCACTGGGCCCTAGATGCCCTTTCCCCACCAAAACTCTTCTATTCTCAATCCCCTTCTGTGCTCTCTTGGGGATAATTTGTGAAGTCAATAAACTTAATGTCATAAGAGGTCAAACTAGTTCCAGGTACTCATCCTGGAAAATATGAACAGGACCTTCTGGAGACAGTGTCCTTAGAAGCATCAGGAGACCTTTCCTTCTTCCTCCAACACTCATTCATTGAATGTTACCATGGGAAGGCATGCTGAGGTCAAGCATGTCATGCCCTTACCCTGGATGAGTGCACTGTCTACACGTTTGGGGAAGTGAGGCAGGTATGCAAGCAACTTAGGGAAAAGGCTGAATAAATGTGAAGATGGAGGAGAGTTGCATCAGAAAGTGGTTACAGGTTCAAAGAAAGCACTGGGCAAGCTTCATGGTGACAAGTCCCTGGTGACATTGGTGATCAATCCCTTCCCTCTTTGGGCAGAGGAAGAAGGAGCTTGTTTTGGGTACTGGAGGACTTGCAGGGTCAGACTGGAGGGTGATGGGGAACATCAGGCACTGTGGTAGACTGACAGGAGGTGGGGGGCATTTGGGGACATAGGCACTTTGTGGTGTCCCCTCCACAGAGCAGAGCTGGGTGGTTATTGGAACATGTTTCTCTTATTTAATACATTTCATTTAACATCTGTTGAAATAGCACCAGATTGGACATGCACTGATCACTGGGGCATAGGAATAGAGAAGACAAGTCCCTGCCCTGTGGGTGCTGCTGGTGTAGGGCATGTTCACAGAATTCCAAGGGCTACTCAGGCTTACTGGGGAAGAAGACAAGCAGGCAGCAGCCAGACCCTACCTCTACTTCAGCCACAGGAATTCCACTGTGTATGTACTGGGGTTCCAGGTAAATTTCCTTTGGAAGAAAAGGGAGCCCCTGCTGCTTAAAAATAAAGAAAATATTTTGTTCATAGGAGTTTGACTTATGAAAAATAGGTAAGTGAATAATTAAATAAATGAAAGTGTGAAGGTGTCCTGGGAACAGAAGGGGATCAAGAAGAGGGGATTACGATTATGATTTAATCTTGACACCTGAGTTTCAATTAAAATAAAAAATAAAAACTCCAAGGTTTCTTTTGTGCTTCCCCTGGCTGTCTGTGGCTGTGCATAGAGTACACATCAGGACCCGGGCTGCCGTATTCTCTGGCATGGTCTTCCCACATCCTGCTCTTTTCTTCCTCTTCCCAGCTGGTTGGGAGTGGCTGGGTTCCAGCTGCTCCCAGAAAACTCAGGGGTCCCATCCTAATGATACTCTAAGACCAGACCCCAGAATTGGGGTGTCCAGCGGGCTGAACTCAGTCACCATCCGGACCTCCACATTCCTGCTTTCCTTACATCCCCTGTGTGTTGCAATATGATAAAAAGCCACAAGGGGGCAGGACAGAAACATGGGGCTCCTGCCTGGGAGGGCCAGGCTTCATCTGACCTTGGCCACAAGCCATACTGAGTCCACTGGAAACACTTCCTTGCAGGGCACAGTTCTTACCCACTGGAGGATTATAATCCCTGGTGACATTGGTGATCAGTCTCCTCCTTCTTTGGGCAGAGGAGTTTGTTACAGATGTAGCAGGAACCCCAACCTCTTTAGGCACCTGCCCACCCCCCACCAGCAGCTTGACCTCTGCCACTGGCTCCTCCAGCTGCAGGAGCAGAGGCTTGGCTCTGCCTCCCCAGGATGCCCCCAGCCACATATTATTATGTGCTCCTTGTAGGTGAGATCACTGAGGGGACAGGATTCTGGATCCTGAGGCCAAGGTGTATTGGTCAGGGGAAGACAAGTCAGCTCCTGTCTCCCCTCAACCCACCCATCGCAGCAGCCACCTTTCCCAATGTAGACTGGAGTCTGCCTACATATCTGCCTTGGGTCCCCTTCCTGTTCTCCTGCTAAGAAGGGTGAGGGGGCTGAAAGAGGACAGGTCAGTCTTATTGTGCTGGAACAGGGAGAACGTCACTCCAAATCCAGATGTGCCCCTGGGGTTTAGGTGTGTGCTTGTGGTGGGGGCTGGGTGAGGGCTTCAAGCATCGACAGATTGCTGGGTCATCTCCTCAAGCTGCCCTCAATACCTGACTCCCCAACCTAAATCACATGTTAAGCACCTCCCTGCTCAGGGTCCTTGCTAGGCACACAAAGTTAAGAGAGGCAGAGCAGTGACTTAGACACAGTCCCCGCCCTTGGGGAAGGGCTTACAGAAACAAACCCCAGAGGCCCCAGGCTGGGCTGTTTTGGGCAGGTGGCAGCGGAGTAAGGATTCTACCTGGGCTTTGCAGGATGCATATTCTCCAAGCTCTGGGATGGCGGGAGGCATGTTTGTCTTTTCACTGGTGAATTTCTGTTGCCTGAAAAGCCTGTAACAAAGTAGGCATTGCATTAATATTGGGTGAAGCGTGAAGGGAGGGGAGAAGTAAGAAGACATTCATACAAGGGGTAAGTGGGCTGTGGGGATGGGAGTCTGACAGTTGCCTCTTGGGTAACCAACCATCCTAGTTTTGAAATAGAGTTGTGATCTGGGAAGGCCCAAAGTCTAAGCAAAACTGAATGGTTGGTCACCCAAGTGGCTCCTCCCCTTGGAAAAGGGACATATATTGGGCTGTCCCAGGACCTTCCCTGTCTGGCCCTCCCTTTCTCCCCTCTGTCTTTCTTCCCTGTGTAGCAGGGTCTCCTCTCAGGTCTCCTGGGCCTAGCCCTGCCCCAGCCATGACCCCCCCAGCCTGACCTCTGGGGCTGCCCACTTCCCTTTCACTCCGCCACTCCTGATAAGGAGACTAGAAACAGGTTTGCCCTTTCACCTCTGCATATCTCTCTGTAGGAGCCTGAGGGTCCCTACATCCTGGGTCACATCCTGCAAGGCCCTGAGCCTCCCTCAGGTTGCCTGCCAGCAGCCCACAGTTTTAGGTGGGAGAGAAGTGTGGGGACAAGGGACAACAAAGACCACAGCCCTTGGGAGTTGGGTCTCTTCTATCCTGGCTGAGGAGTGCCCAAGAGCCCACTGCCAGGATGTAAGAGCTAGCGGGACAGGAAGGCTGAGTTGACTGACCCCTCCCTGGGATTTTGACTGACATTCTTGATGGAATTGGCCGGATGTTTCTCCTTCACAAGAGACACAGCCTCAGGCAAGACAGCTGTGCCTTCCTCAGCCTGCTGCAGCTGGAGGTGCTGGGAACCCAGAACCCACACTTCCTACTTTGGGGATAACATTGTTGGGCCAAATGGTCTCAAGCGAAAGGGTGTGGGGGCTTTTAAGGGGTCCCAAAAAGGGTCAGCACGACTTGCATGGATGATCTTCTGCCCTCTGCCCTCCGGACGTCTACTCTTTGCTTGGGTCTGTGGATCCCACACAGGTGCTGTCATCTGACACTGGCAGGCAGGGTTGTGTGGACCACCTATTACTCAGAGACCACTCAGGGTCTATCCAGGTGCTGTTGGAGGCACTGAGTCATGCCAAAACCCACTTCCATTTTAAGTCTGGGGACATAGTTCTCCAAAGCTTCCCTCCCCATGAATTAGAAGTGTGATCAGATGAAGTTTTTATTCAGAAGAATTTGTTGTAATCTTTGCTGATTTGGAAGGTATTTCATGAATCCATGGCAATTTGGGATATGTCATTGGTAACAGCTTCAGTGTTTTTTTTTTTTTTTTTCCTTGAGATGGTAAGAATTGAACTGAGAATTTTCAAATTTTCTCCTTTGGTAAAATCCTGTCACAGCAATTATCAGTGGCAGAGGGGACATTACCCATCTGTGGCCTGCAGGGGGCGGTGCAGGGGAAGGAGGATTTTCTCACTCTTATACCTTGGTGGTTCTGGTGTTTATGAGCTTCAGGTGTGAAGATGGGGCTCAGGGCTCATTTTTTGTTACTACACCCTTTAGAATCATGTTTTTCAGACTTTAATCTCTTGAGTAGAGCTCACATCTGAGTGTCATTTGTACTATTAATATTTTTCTTTACTGTAGACACACACAAATACCTCCTCCTCCCAACCACCCCCCCTGCCCCCCTCCGGTAGTACTGAGAATTGAACCCAAGGCCTCACATATGCTAGGCAAACACTCCACCACAGAACTAAAACCCCAGCCCTTTTTAGTTTGAGATGGGCTCAGGCTTCAAAGTTGCCCAGGCTGGCCTTGAACTTGTGATCCTTCCGCCTCAGCCTCCTAAATAGATGAGATTACAGGCATATGCCATGGCACCTGGCTCCTAAAAATCTTTTGAAAGAAAAATTTACATCCTTACCATAAATGTAACACTAGTAGCACTTGCCATAAACAGAGAGCAGCTATACAAATAAATAAAATGAAAAGGTAGCAATGTTACTACATTGTAGCTAGGGTTGCCTGTAGAAGCCTCTGAATCCCAGGGTTTTTTTTGTTTGTTTGTTTTGTTTTGTTTTGTTTTTCTGAAAGAGGAATGTTGGCAAGTGTTAGGGATATTCTTCTTTCCTATTTGCCATGTCTTTAGGGATCATATACAGCTGTTACATGAAGGGCACATTGTAATCTGGTAGGGAAGAGAATTGGAGAGGAATGACTTCCTTGCTCTGCAACCAGGTTGCCATCTAAGGTTATGACAGGTTCTCCCCAGAAACCCTGAGTGGTTTCCTGGGCCCGTCCAGGTCTCTTGTCCTGGTCACTGGCTTGGAGGTTCCCTCTTAGCTGGTTCCTGACCATGCCTTCTCCAAATGATCTGCCATCAGACACCTGCTCTGCTGCAGCTGTAGTCTTCAGCACATGGGGAGAAACTGAGGGGGTTCCTGGAGATGTGAGGAGCTGGTCTCAGACGTTGCCAGAATATTTCAGCCTCAACGAGACAATACTAGTAGGATCGTTTCCACTCTCCTCTGTGGAGCTACAGAGACTTTCCCTCCATGAAGCTTGAGCATAAACATGAAGTACAAGCTGTATTCCTATTGTCTGTCCACTCCCCTGTGTTCTGGACTATGTGTCCAGCTGTTCCTTGTCCTGTCCCCTTGCAGGCCTTATGGGCGTCTCAAGTTCCAAATGTCCAAACAAAGCAGAAGTCTTAACTCCACTACCAACCTGCTCTCCTACGTCCCCCACGTTGGTCCACAGGGCCTCTTTCTGTTCCTCACACTCCAGATCCAGTCTGGATATGTCCCCGTGACTCCACCTTCCAAACGTATCCAGAGTCCAGTGACTTCTGCCACCATCTGGGTGTGTGACCCACCAACTCTTGCCTGGACTAACACAGTGCCTTCAAGCTGGCCTCTCCTCATTTTCCACACACTAAAGCAAGAGTGACTTTTTGATATTTGATCCTATCACCCTTTGGCTTAAAATCCTCCCCTGACTTCCCATGACATGCCTGCCTGTCCTTCCTTATCTTCTACTCTCTACCTGGGGCAGTGAGTGTTCCCACCTTGAGGGCCTATTTCCATCGGCCTGACACTACATTGCCTCCCCAGGGCCTTTGCTCCTGTGGTCCTCTGCTTGGGGCACACTCCATCTTGTCCAGCAACTCCTTGGCAGGTGTGTGTGTGTGTGTGTGTGTGTGTGTGTGTCTCCAGACCACCCTGCTATGGCCCTCCCCCACCATTCTCTAACCCCCTACCCTGCTTTATTTTCCCTTTTAGGTCTTATCACTATTGACATTGTTTATCTGAGAAAATGGTTATTTCTTCATTGCTTTGGAAGGATAATTTCACCAGATACAGAATTCTAGATTGCTGGAGTTTCTTCTTTCAAACACTTCAAATGTTCACTCTCATCTTCTCTGCGTGGTATCCGAAGTGAAGGCCGAGGTATTTTTTTTTTTCCTTCTTGTTCCTCTGTAGGTAAAGTGTCCCCTCTCTGTTCTGGCTTCTTTCAAGATTTGTTCTTTGTCTCCATTTTCTGCAGTTTAAATGTGATATGCCTAAGTATTTGGGATTCATCCTGCTTGGTGTACTTTGTTGACATTCTATATTCATTTGTTTATTTGTCTACTGACTATTTCCCACATGAGAAGATATATTCACGAGGACTCGAATGCACTTTATCTAGTTCCCACTGTCAGGAACAGCCTTGGAAGTAGTGGCATTCAATAAATATTTGCTGAAGGATGAATGAATGATCAAATAGAGAACTGCTGAATGGTAAGTTTATATAAGAAAGAAATCTTGTACAATGTAATTCATACGGTAAATTATTTCGTGTTTCATTTTCTGTATTTGAAGTTATTTGATCTATTTTTATATGTCAGTATAAAGTTGTCAGCTGGACTTGGTTGGAATAATATTAGCAGCAATGACTAACCACTTACTGAGTAATTACTAGAGCTACTCACTGTTTGATGGGTTTCACATGTGTTAACTCATTTACTCCTAAAACAAAAACAAAACAACAACAAATCCCAACTCTTTGAAGCAAATACAATTATTGCCCTTATTTTAGAGATGAGAAAACTGAGGCCCAGAGAAGATAAGTTACTTGTTCAGAGTCACAAAGATACCAAGAGGTAGAGCTAGAATCTGAATCCGTGAATTGAAGTCTCCGGCGCCATGAGCTTAATCTCTGATTACTGCCTTGATTTACCTTTCAGTTGAGGTGTAAACAAAGTGTACTAACCCCAAGTGCACAGCTCAAGAAACTTGGAGTGTATTACCCCTTCCAGGCCTGCCCTAGAACCTGACCTGTGTGCCCCAGGCCTCTGGGTCTTTTTCAGTTTCCTGAAAAGAAGCCCTTGATCTGGGTAGCTTTTATTTTATTCTCTCTCTTTTTAAAAGTGCTAAAGTATCTTTTTTTTTTCCTGTTCTTTAATGCTTTTGCTTGAGCAAATGAAAAACAAAATTAAATAAAGTTTTATGGTCTGTTAATACCAAATTTGAAAAGCAACAAGTTAGAGCCCCTACCCTGACCCTGCTTGGCTCTGAGGGGCCTTCCTGAGTCTCCTACATGGAGAGAGAGGTGGAATATTTGGAAACAATCCTGTGTGCTTATCACGGCACTTCCTGTGACAGGTATTTAACATACCTGCTGATTGATATTGGGAAGGACCATCTTTGATGTTATCCTTTTTTTTTAAAGTTGCTTTTTAAAGATGTTTATTTTTTTTAAATGCTAATATAAAAAAAATCAAGAGCTTTGTAATGTTTTGAACAACCAATAAAAAAAAATGCTAATATACTTTTGGTCAGTGGTTGATCCTCTGCAGTAGATGGTGCATCCTGCCCTTAAGAGGTTCCTGGACTCTGGCTTTCTCTGCTGATTGCTGCAGGCTGTGCACAGCTGTCCAGCACCTTCTGGGGCCTGAGACTGGCTTTTCACTGCCCCCACTTAGAGGGGACAGAAACCCACAGAACTTTCTTTGCCTTTGAAAGCCCAGAGTGCTCTATAAGCTTGGCCATTCCATCCCAGCCTCCCCAAACACACATACACACACTCACACTCTTCCTCATGGAGAACTGGGAGGGGCCACTAATAGTTGGAACAGAAGCATCTTAAATTCCAGTCTGAGGACCCTTCCCCATCTCCTGCCACTTGCCTCCAAGCTTCCTCCCCAATTTCTCTTCAGAATGTGCAGAACCAAGGCATGGATTAATATGGATAAGTGCAGCAGAGAAGAAGGCAGGAGGGGAATGAGGGGGAGTAGGTAGAGTACAGACACAGGGTAAGGACCTGGGGCGGGGGCAGAGCTGGCTGGGGAAGACACCAATCTTTCCCCAGTTAAAGCTTTGAGGAGTCCCTCAAAGGCACCTGGCCTGGTAAAGGTAGGGTAGCCTGACTCTGATCCAGAGGGTGCTGAGGAGCAAATTTGTATAATTTGGGGAAGGAATATCAAGGGGGTCCTGTGACTCTTTGACAGTGCTGCCCTTTCACCTGTACCCACTCCATGCGGCCAAGCTGACCCCCAACTCCAAGGTTCTTCAGCCTCCTGGGGAGAGGCCAGGAGGGCTGGCGCTGGGTGGAGACGGAGGGGCCAGCCCTGCATGGCCATCATTCCTTTCTGATCTCCAGCCATCTCCCCTGCTCCAGTCCTGTCTAGCGCCAACTTGGAACTTCACAAACAGACTCCAGGATCTCCAGCCTCCCTGTTCCCCTGGTGTCAGCAGCAATTTCCTGGCAGGCCTGGTGACAGGAGCCTGAGCCTGCCCAGGGGAAACCCAATGCCCTGGTGTCAACAGTGAGTGTCCCTTGGTGTCTGGGGAAGGGGGCTGAGACTGTGCAGAGCTGAGCAGCCTGAGGGGGTGGGAAGACTGCCACCATCCTCCTCCATCGCTCCCCAGTTCCTTCCACACCCAGTTGAGGCTGCTGGGCCTACTCTTCCTATATATACCCAAGAACCTTAGCAAATACCTCTTTTCCACTTTGTAACTGGACCGAAGCTGGACAAAGTCACCTGCACCTGGGGACAGTGCCTGGGGAGCAGTGGCCTGCTCTGGAACAGGCAAACCCCCTCCCACTACCTATGGTGTGAGGATGCTGCACTGGGGAGGGGCAGAAGGGCCTCTTACACTTCCTTCCCTCCCTTCCCGCCTGGCTCCAACATTCAGACAAACATCTTCACCACAGGCCCCATTGATGGCTGACTGCCATCCCTCTGCCTCTGGTTTTTCTTGCTGCTGGGTTTGGGCTGGGTGCTCACCTTCTCAGTTGGCCAGAATGCTCCCTGCGGGTCTCCTCTTTTGTCCATAAGCCTCCGGGGTTGGCAGGGCCTCACCTGTGGTCTGCCACAACTTCGTTCCTGTTGCATTAGAATATGCCTCTGCATCGCCAGCTGTGCTAACTGCTGGATACAGTCTCTGCTCTCGGAGGTCCTCAGTGTGGTGGGGAGTCAGTCTGGAGAACATACGCAATAGACTAGTATGGAGGCCATGATGGAGAAAAAGCAGACCTTGAGGTCATCCATTGACCCTGTAAAAAAATGGTCCCAAAGCTTGGGAGATTTGTCAATAGTACAAATAAGCGTGTACAAAACTAAATATAGGGGGCAGGAAAGATGGTGGGATGAGATGGACATCATTACCTTAGGTACATGTGTGACCGCACATGTGGTGTGACATTGTGTACAATCAGAAATGAAAAGTTGTGCTGTAATTGTGTACAATGAATCAAAATGCATTCTGCTGTCATATATACCTAATTAGAATGAATGAATGAGTAAATAAATAAACCAAATATACTACTTGTTTAATTGCCTCTTAACAGGCTTGGGCGCAGCAGATAAATATGAATACATATAGTGTAAATTTAAAAGTTGTAGCACTAACATAATCACCATTTTCCTGGATAATGCATGTGTCTCCTACCCTTAGCACCAAGCAGGGGCTGGGTCCAGGTTTGCTGTATTGAATCAGATTGACTCACAGGGGTGAGATGACTCAAGATTGGAGGAGACATTCTGAGAAACAAGACTGGTCCCCGCCTGGAGGGGTTGTGAGATGTATCCGGAGGCTTAGAACTATGGGCAAATGCCTGTTTATTGGTTCCAGCCTATGTCCTGGTTAACATCCAGGTTGGCTGTTTTCACATGGCAGGTGGACCCTTTGCTCGGGCTGGGATTGTGGCTCAGGGGTAGAGCGCTCGCCTAGCACGGGCGGGACCCTAGTTCGATCCTCAGCACCACATAAAAATAAAGGCATTATGTTAAAAAAAAAGTTAAAAAAAAGGAAGAAAAAGAAGTCTTTGGCCTGTGGCAGAGCTATGTGCTGGTGCTAGAGGCTGGTTTCTTTTCCCGTGCAGGCGCCCTTCCTCAGCTGTGGATTGCTGCTGCTGGGACTCATCCCAGGGGTTGCTGCTAGTCCTGTCTCCTCCTCTTGCAGAAGAGGAAACTGAAGCTGAGCAATATGCTCAGGCCTGCCCAGTCATGAGGTTCTTGACCCCAATTCTCCCAGTACAAATCTCTGCTGACCCCAACTATAGTAAGTCCTGTGACAAGTATTTATTAAGTAATTGTAGCATGTGAAACTCTGGACTATGTCTCGGTCCAGGTAAGAATGTCCCTACGTAAAATAACATAGCTATTTCCAAACTTGTGGATTTTATGAACCAATTAACAATTTTAATTGAAGGATGGGCCTAGGTTTGGCAATTTTTATTATGCCAAGGATAGACTTCCTAGTTGGTACTCCTTCCTTCATCATGTTTTACAATGAAGAAGAACAGTTTAAATCGGAAAAGGAATGATGAAGAATTCATTGCTTATTTTTCTCCTTCACCTCAGATGGGCAAAAGCATCCTTATGGACCAGAACCCTTCCTTGGAATCAGAAGACTCAGATCTGCCCCAAGAAGCACCCCTCGTGCTCTGATCTTAGGTGACGACAGGGCTGGCCCAACCCTTAGCCATCGTCCAGCAGCCCACTTCAGGAAAAGGTGGGCCTGAGTGTTGGAATGGGGGGCTGATCCAGGCCCTTCTCCTGGTGCCTGGCAGGGGCAACGGGGCTCTGCCCTCAGGTTTTTGACCTTGAGGACACTTAGACTCTTGTGCACTAACCTGGGGCACTGGCCAGTTTCCTTGAGCCTTGGACTCTCTTCTCACTGGCCGTGTGACCTTGAACCAGTCCCTGAACCTCTCTGGGCCCTTTCTTTGACTCTCTGGGCTGTAAGGATAGACATTCATGTAGCAAGCACACAGATGTGCGGTCATATGGGCTTCTTTTTAAGAACTTGCTACATATCTCTCAGGATCCCCAGATACCCAGCTTCTATCCCATCACTCTGTGTTACAGAGCAGGAGACCAAGGCCTTCGAGAGGGGATGTGGCACCAAGGTCGTATGGCAACCTGGAAGAGTGTGACACCAGGGGCCAGATTCCTGGCTCCCCCTCCAGAACCCGCCTCCCATACTCTGTAGCCTCCAGGTCTTCACCCAACCAGAGAGCTGTCCAGGGATGTCATCATTCTCCCAGCCTCCTACACCGCCAGGCCTTTGTTCCCTCAAGTGACCTCCGCCACAGTCTGTAGGTTTGACTTTTCGGTCGCACCTTTCCCGTCAGGTGGTGGCATATCGAGGCAGGAAGCCCACTCCAGGCACGATTGCCCAGGCTCTGTGTCTGCCCTAGCATATGGAGTCTTCTTCCCACTGGTGGTAGAGACCATTCTTGACCCTCCCTCCTGGCCTTCCTACCCTCTCATTCCAAAGACCAGGAGGAAGCCCCTTCTCTGGAAAAATCACTCCTTGTTGGCTCTTCTAGGCCCCGAGCGGCTCCCTCGGCTTCCCATTGTCACCTCCCCTCCTGCGTCACTCCAGGACAGGGATTGTGAGCAGCCCTGGTCCCTCTCCCTCTCAAACCTGTCTCATTCCCCCTCCTTCCCATCCTTTTCATCCTCCCTCTCCCTTCCCCTGGGCCCCAGGTCCTCTGCTCGGTCTTATCTGCCCGGGGATCTGACCTGCAGATGCACTCGCTGCTCTGCGTGCTCCTGACCCTGGGATGGCATCACCGCCCAGCCTGCCTGCCCTGGGGCCAGCTCCGGCCTGTTCTCCTTCCCTTTAAAAGCCCCCAT
Source organism: Marmota marmota marmota (assembly GCF_001458135.2). Lineage (NCBI taxonomy): Eukaryota > Metazoa > Chordata > Mammalia > Rodentia > Sciuridae > Marmota > Marmota marmota. The sequence goes on from NW_026000081.1 coordinate 2,918,364, forward strand.
GTCTTGAAGCTGATTAAAACAAACACAGCTCATATTTTTGTTCTTAATCCAATTCTGCGCTGGGCGAGGGTCGAGGAGGGAGGATAGAATGACAGAAGCACATTCCTCGCCACGCCAGGGGGAAAGCCAGAACCAGGTACCCGCCAGGAAGTCCCCAGCCACTGGGAGGCCATGGTCCAAGTGGGGTGCTGGCAGGGGATGAGGCTGGGCCCCTCCCTGGATAGGACCCAGCAACCACTCCCAGGAGGGTGAGGGGAGAGGGGGTCAGTAGTTTTCCAGGCCCTTCCTGGGGGCAGCCAGCTGGGGGTGGGGCTCCCAATGGAGGCCTTTATTCTCTCTAGTCTGGAAATGTGACAGGACCTCTTGTCTCAGTCAAGCCCTTCCCATGACATCCCCCCTCAACACTTGACCTTGGAGCTCCTCAGGACACATAGCTCCAGAGTCGTGCAGTGGTGCCTTCTCACCCCAGAGGCAAGGCCCACAGGCCGCTCTGAACCAGAGCCTATGCTTCTGCCCCCCTGGGCTTCCCCGTGAAGGGAATGCCTGCAGCAGGGTGTGGAGGAGTAGCGAAGTCCCTCCATGGTGTCCGAGCTCTGGGGCCCAGTGAGTCTGAGTCTTGTTCTGCCATTTTCTAGTTGTGTGGCAGTGGGCAAATTTTGTAATCTCTTTACACCTCAGTTTCATTGTCTGTAAAATGGGGACAAAAGTAGAACCTATCTCATAGGACTGCTGAAAAGATATGTGTGCGGGAACACATCTGGCACTATACTGTATATTACACTCTGTGCATCATCGTTATATGGCATATATCATATTATGTTCTGGCACTATAATCTATATCGATACTAGAGGGAGTCTTGGTTATCATTGTTATTTTTTTATTACCAGGGATTGAAACAAGGAGTGCTTAACCACTGAGCCGTATACCAGCCCCTTTTTATTTTGAAACAGGGTCTCACTGGGTTGTGTGCCACTGTGTCTGGCTCATTATTATTTTTGGAGGCAGACAGAGGTAATCCAGGGTTCATCTTTTAATGGCTGAGTGGTTGTAAGTAAACCATGCGTGGTCCCTGAGACTCAGTTTTTGCACTTGTGAAATGGGAACAAATTCAGCCTCAGAGAACCGTTGTGGGGCTTAACTAACAAACGTGAAAGTGTCTAGCGCTGGGTGTGACGTGTGTTCCCTGAGTCTTGAAATAGTGTGATTCCTCTGTTAAAAGAGATCTTAAGGGACAACCTTGTCTGAGAGAGGAGGGAAGAGAGATCAAATAAAAAGAGGGAGAAGAGAGAAAGTAAAGGTGACATGCTCCAGAATGGTCTCTGCAGGGGTTCAGAGAAGGAGAATAGGAATGAGATTGAAGAATATGAAAAGGGAAGAATGTGGAGAAAGGAAAACTGCCAAGAGGAGGGGGCGGGTACTGCTGCTAGAAAAGGGATGACAGAGAGCTAGAGAAGAGTCAGGAAGGGGTCGGTGGCCTTGGCTTGTGCCTCTCCTGAGTCTGTGGCAGGACTTGTCCTGGCCTCAACCACTCCTCCCCCATTTGCAGGAACAGGACCCCTCACCCCTGAATTTACAGACACAATCTCTGCAAGAGGTCTCTGGACCAGCTAGGATCTTCGGAACAGGTGGGAGAAAATCCTCTGGGATGCAGGTTCATGTAGATTCTTAGTCCTTCATGGCTAAAGAAGATCCTCAAGAGACGTTATTTGAATTCTAGTAGTGACAGCTGGCCTGCCCGACCACCTCTAGAGTGGTCCAAGGACCTCTCAGGTCAGGGCCCTCACTGCTTATACAGAGGTATTCACTGGGTCCCTTTCCAGACCCATCTCCAGCTATGGTGGCTGCAGATCAGTCGACTGCTAAGCAACAGTTTGGTGGAGTACCTATTTTGTGCTCCATCTGAAGGACAGGATGAGTCAGAGAGTGACCCTTGCAGCTTCCTGGGCCTTGGGAGTTGAGTGGTTCCCCCCTGCCCCCCGCCCCTCCATCCATGTTTGCTCATCACTGCCTCCCAGGTTCAAGGAAACTCTTATCCTCCTCCTGTACCCCATGGTCATGTGGCTTGGGCTGGGACTATTCCCCAGAGCACAGCTCCAAACTAAGATGTATCTTAGGTCAGGGAAGGGGGACTGGAAATGGCCCGTAAAAATCTTGGGCTCCCTGTAAACACAGAGCGCGGGTCTTTGAAAGCCCAAAGCACTTTTATGTGCTAGTTAAAGGGCCTTCCTGTTGTGTTGCCCAGATTTATGGGGAGATGGGTGGGGGATGGGGGTAGTGAGGTAACCTCTACCTTCTGACGCTCTGGGTTTCAGAGAAGGGAGGAAGGGAGGGCCGAGCAGCTTCTTGGCTATCACCCTCCACTACCAAGTAAGGACTTTAGGCTCATCCTTGATGCTCTGAGATCCTGAACCAGCCCCCCAGGGCAATGTTGCAGGCCAAGGCAGCAAGTAGAGTCCAGGCCGGCAGCATCCCCATCCAGGGAGAAGAGTCCCTGAGGCAGAATCAGCACTCTTGAGGCAGAGGCTAGGCTGGCCCTGTGGATCCGAAGTACGCAGAAGTAGGACAGTGTGAATTCTTAATACTGAACAATTTGTGGGACAGATTGTTCCAAGGTCAGCCTTGCCCATGCCCTGTGTCTGACAACAGCATCAAGGGATCCTGGGGAGCATCTGCCCCTCTTCATCATGAATAGGAGACCATCAGCAGCCTGCTTCCCCTGACAGCCTGTAGGAGGATGATGTCTATGATTTTTTTGGGGGGGCGGGTACTGACGATTAAATCCAGGAGCACTCTGCCGCTGAGCTACATCACCAGTCTTTTTTTATTTTTTAATTTTGAGACAGGGTCTATTAAGTTGCCAGGCTAGCCTTGAACTTGCGATCCTCCTGCCTCAGACTTCACAGGGATTACAGGTGTGCAACACTGCACCCAGCAATGTCCATGAACTTAAACTTTGAAAGCCCCACAAAAACAAAGTGTTCCTTGCTCTGGGAACAATGAGCTGTTCAATTTGCTTTTCTGTCTGGGGGAGATGGGCTCAGCAAGCCAGAGCGGAGAAGCCCTTCGCTGACTGCGGAATGGGGAGGAGGAAGCTGCCTGTCCTTGCTCATCCATGGCACCCTGTGCTCTTTCCCCTAAGGGCCTGTTGCAGCATCTTCTCAACACCACATGGCTTCTTCTTCCCCATTGTGAACTGGGTCCCTGTGGAATAGAACTAAAGGAGAGACCAGCATTCACTGGCCACCCCGGAGCCAGGCTCTATGCTGGTGACTGCATACCAAGTCCCCTTCCATCCTCTTGCCCTATATGGGAGACACTAATCTCCTCTCATGGCTGTAATTCAGGATTTGTCAACTCTTCCCCCTCATCCTTCCCTTTTGAGAATTAATATGTGTCTTTTCTCAGCTTTCCAGCTTATAAATAAGGAAGGCGAGGCTCGTGGAAGTTTGGTAATTGGGGGATGCTTCAGCTAGGTAGTGCCCAGCCCAGGGCGCTTTCCCTGTCCCTTCAGTTAATCTTCCCATTCTCCTGGTCTCCTTGTTCCATGATGCTGGGACATGGAGAAAAGCCCTGCTCCTTGGCTGGTGTCACAGGTATCTCAATAGGATTTTCATCTCAGGCCTGTCTTGTCTCTGTCAAACAGCCTTGTCCTTTGGCCACTTGCTCTTGTTGCCCTCTTCTGCACTTTCCCCATCCTCTCTCCATCCCGCCTGGGAAGCAGCAACCAGAGCCACGCACTAGGGCTCTGTATCCAGGCAGGAGGATTTCTACATTGACCTCACTATGACCCCCATTTCTGGCCTGCTGGCCCGAGGTGCCCATGTGGCCTCAGGCCTCTGGCATTCTTCCCTGATGCTGCTAGTCATCCCTCTGCTCCTCTGTGACCCTATTGAGTTTCCCTAGGTCCGGCCAACCAAACACTGCCATATGGGGGAGAGTTACATTTCCTGTATATGTGTCAAAATATCTGAACGGATGTGAAATAGATCAGACATGTATAAAAATAAACTTTTACAGGGTGACTGACTGTTCCCCTCCAGGGGGAACCAGTGATTCACTCTTCATCTGGGGCCCAGAAACTTGGCTGGGGACTTGGGGACCACTCCCCACACGTGGCTCCCCAAGGCCATCCTGCTTTACTTCCTTGGGCTTGGGGCCAGCATCTCTCCTGGACGACATTGTCCCCAGGCATCCATGGGTGTGGAAACTCCTCCCCAGTAGGCCAGCAATTAGCAAGACACCTTTCTGGGCCCTAGTCTCCTGCTCTTTCAGCCCCACTGTCCCTCTGACAATCCAAGACTCTCCAACCCAGAGGACCCTCCCTGCCTAGTCTACAGTGGGACCACCTGGTCACCTCTTCTGCTCATCGGAGCACAATGATTATATCTCAGTTGTCCTTTTCCTATTATATAAGTGTGAGCCCTGGGGGACAAAAGGGCAGGGGCTTTCTATCCAGGCACCCCTGCCTGTGATTACTATGACAGCTTGTCGAAGTCATCTGCTTGTCAAGGTCGTCTTGTTCATCTCCCTGCTTCCCGCTAACTCTGCACCTGACTTGGTTTGACTAAATGGGGCTCATTCTCATGGTTTGTAGGAAGTAGCATCCTGGACCTCATATCAGGAATTTATCCCTAAATGTAACCTGCATTCTTTTGCACTCTCACCCCACACCCCCTTACCAGAAGTGGAAGGTCAGGTAGGAGTGGCAGCTGAGGAGGATGTACTCTGGTTTGGGACAGCTCAGGAAAAATGCATTGACCATTCTATGATTCTGAAGCAGCTTGTAGAGAAGACCTTGGTGACCATGTGATTCCCACCAGATCCCATTCTTGGGCCACCGGTTTCTGACTGGCAAAGAACCTTAGCCTCATCTTGACTTCTGCCTTAGCTTAGTCAAGGGACCAGAGGGTCCTAGACATAAGGCCCAATGTCCAGCACACAAACGTAGAACCCAGAGGCTAGGGGCTCATTTCCATTTTTCCACAGCCATTGGGGCTAGAAGGTTCCTTTTCCTTCCCAACTGTGCTACCAGCTGGCAGGAAGGGAGTTCAGAGTCACTTCATCTGTCTCTCACACCCTGCTTCCTGGCCCCAGGGCCATCACTGCAAATGCACCATCACTAACAGCAACGGGCCTCTGACGAATAGCTGGCATCCCGCCAGGAAGCTGGTGCCCAAAGCTTAGACTATACCCCCCATTACCTGCCCACTGCCTCTCAGGTCTTCTTTGATCACCTTAAGTCCAGGCCAATTGCAAATGCCAGAAATGGTTTTCAGCCAGGTTCTGCTGAATCTGAAGTCTAGGAATCTTCTAGGTGGAAAGACACAGGCAAGGTGTCAAAGGGAGACAGGATTTTGGAGAAGCCAAGGAAGGGCAGGGCTGACTTTCTCTAGGTCTCTCTGGGGCAGAGACTCCACATACCTCTCTTGCCAGCCCCTGATACTTTGTCCCACATGCTCTGTACTCCCCCATACCGTGAGTCCTGTACCTTCCCAGACATGTCACTCTTAATCAGATCCCTTTTAGTTCAAGTAATGGAGTGACTAGTCTAAGAGTCCTAGGAGCATTTACCAGGGGGTGGTCTTAATGTACAACAGGCAGTGGGTCCAGCGTGATGTTCCTGCAGTGAGGAGACACTGCAGAACAGAAACTCTTATATTGGTGACCCCTTGGAGGCCATCAACTAGGATTTCAGACTCCTGGTTAAGCAGCTCTCACTTGGGTTTCAAAACCAGGAAAGACTTAACTAAAGGAGTTTTTTAGTTTACCATGGAGGCTGAGGCAGCCCCTGACCAGGCCTGAGTTTTTCTATTGGCTGATAAATTCCATGCCACTCTCAGGAGCATCCCATCAGCTATTGGATCAGAATTTTCTTCCTCTTCCTTTTGGCTCCAGCCTCTTCTAATGACTGGCTGCATTTAGTTAGTGCTACCAGCTGGAAGAGAAGGAAATAAAAAACGAAATAAACAATTCGTCCAGACCAACATCCCACCATCCAGTTGGACTTCCTCAGGGTTAACCAAGCCCAGGTCAAATCCAAATTTGCTAGTTCCCTAGTTCAGCTGTAAAGCAATCTCTCTCTTCACAGAGCCTGTCTCACAGGTAGCTCAGTGTCCCTAAGCCCAGCCTCATTCTGCTCCCAGCTTTCTTCCCTCTTTTCCCTCTGGCCTTCCATTTTGGTCCCAGCATCCTTTGGGGCAAAGGTCATGCAGCTTGTTATGTGCCATGTTCCCTGGAAGGAACCTCCCTTTCCTCTTCTGAAAGAAGGGGTCTTGTGGCCAAGATTCTCATCCAAGGACTGACCTTAGCACCATTAGGCCAACAGCCAGGCTGAAACAATTGTGCAAGGTGCCCTGTTGAAGGACCAGACTTTGTATCTCTCCAGGAAAAACAAGGGTGTCTTTGGTCCTGCAGAATAAGTGTGGCAGCATCTTTGGGGTGGCCACAGGCTTCTGTATCCAGACTGTGCTGGGGACTTGCAAGACCAGCAAGGGCAGGCAGGGTCCTGGGTGGGGCTCTGTGGGCACCTCCTCTATCCTTGCTTTTAATGCATCATATTTGATTTTTTGCTTCATGTCAAAGGGTTCCTGCCACTCAGGATGATGACACAATCTTCAAGGGAACAGTCACCCTTGCAGGAAGGAGAGCATTCACCAGACCGTTCCTGGGGGTAGGGGTTAGCTGCCAACACCATGCTTTTCTCTGTAGCTGCCACCATTCTGCCTGACCCAGGAGGCTCTTTGCTTCTCCACTTAATCTGCTCTGGATGTGAACAAATATTTCTTATTGCTGCAGCCAAGACAATATTTTTTAAGGAAGCACTTTAAAAAGAATTAAAGGGCAAATATGATTTTAGAACTAGAGGATGCATGATGAGTTCAAGGGTACCAGTCCTAATGGAATCAGGTCTGCCTCAGAGTGCTTCACCTGGCCTGGCCTATCAGGCTCTGGCCTCTGCTGCCAAGGTCCTTCAGCTCCTTTTGTTCTCTGGCCTCCAAGTGAGGAAGGCAGTTTCCTACCCAGGTCTGACACCATCTGTGTCGGTGCCATCCACGGTATCCCGGAGGATTTTCTTAGGCTGGCCTGGAAGAACTTTCCTGGTTAGTCCCTTTGGCCTGTCTTGATGGACACTGGTGAGCTTGTTGTTAAGCCTGGTTCTGCCTCAGCTCTCTTCCCTTTTTCTATGACTGAAGAAAATTATTTTCCTTTCTTTCTCATCTGTCCCTCTGATTCAATTCTAGCCTGAGTGTTTGCTCTTATTCATGGTAAGTCTGCAAAACAGACCCAACTCCCCAGAATCTGGTGCAAATGCCTGGGCACATGCTCAGTGTGCCAGGAATATCTGTGGAATGCAAATGTGGATGCATGGATAAACAGCCAACCCTGGGACCTGGGAATCGGAGACTTCCCCTTATCCCTGGTGTTCACTGATGGTTCCTTTTCCAAGGAGATATCTTGCTGAAACCCAATCCCTGAGGGTTTATAATAGCACTACTCTTAAGTTCGGGGTATATTTGGAATGACCAAAGGTATGTTACAGTGCCATGGCTGCAGGCTGAAGCAGACTACTTTTTGTCAGCTGAAATCACACAGTGCAGAGAGCAGACAGGACAAGACAACGACCCTGGGCCAGTCATGGTTAAAGTGCCCCTATCTGATGTGATGGGTCACCTCCCATATCATGAGCAGGATCAACCAGAGAAGGTGCTAAGGGGAGAAAAGAACTGACTATGGGCCACATTGCACTGGATAGGGTGCTGGCATTCCTGCAGGCGTCCCTGGAGAGCTCAGATGGTGGGAAGAAAGCCCTTTGCTAAGCATAGCTCAGGTGTTGTGTGTGTGTGTGTGTGTGTGTGTGTGTGTAGG